>NC_065583.1:129549806-130149806 GCF_024542745.1 Macaca thibetana thibetana | reverse complement strand
AAACTAGAAAAGAGCTTTCTGAGAAACTGCCTTGTGATGTGTGGTTTCATCTCACAGATTTACACCTTTCTTTTCATGGAGCAGTTTGCTAACACTGCTTTCGTGGAATCTGCAAAGGGTTATTCCGGGGAACTTTGAGGCCTATAGTGTAAAAGGAAATATCCTCAGATAAAAGCTAGAAAGAAGCATTCTGAGAAACAGTTTTGTGATGTGTGAATTCGTCTTACAGTGCTAGACTGTACTTTTCATCGAGCAGTTTGATAACACTGTTTTTGAGGAATCTGCAATAGGATATTTGGAAGTACATTGAAGCCTATAGTGACAAAGGAAATATCCTCAGATAAAAACGAAAAAGAAGCTTTCTGTGAAACTGTTTTGTGATGTATGAATTCAACTCAAAAGCTTACACCTTTCTTTTCATGGAGCACTTTGTTAGCACTAATTTCCTGGAATGTACAAAGGGATATTCATGAGCACATTGAGGCAAAATGTGAAAAAGAAAATATCCTCAGACAAAAACTACAAAGAAGCTCACTGATAAATTGACTTGTGATTTGTGAGTTCATCCCTCAGAGTTATATGATTCTTTTCATGTAGAAATTTGGTAGCACTGTTTTGGGGAATTTGAGAAGTGATAATTTGGATCACATTGAAGCCTATGGTGACAAAGGAAATATCCTAAGAAAAAGTCGTGAAAGAATCATTCTGAGAAACTTCTTCATGATGTGTGAATTCATCTCATAGGATTACACTGTTCTTTTCTTTGAGAAGTTTGCTAACACTTTTTTCATGGAATGTGTGTTGGGATATTCCAGAGCACATTGAAGAATATGATGAAAAAGAAAAAATCTGCAGATAAAAACTGGAACGAAGCTTGCTGAGAAACAACTTTGTGATGTGTGAATTCATCTGACAGAGTTACATAATTCTGTTCATGGAGCAGTTTGGTATCCCTGTTATTGTTGAATCTGAAAAGAGATATTTTGGTTCGCATTGAAGCCTATGGTGACAAAGGAAATATCCCCAGATGAAAGCTAGAAAAAACTTTCTGAGAAACATTTGGCGATGTGTGAATTCATCTCAAATAGTTACACGATTCTTTTCTTGGAACACTTTGCTAACATTGTTTTTGTGAAATCTGCAAAAGGATATTTGGGTATGCTTTGAAGCCTATGGCGACAATGGAAATATCCTCACATAAAAACTAGAAAGTTTTCTGGGAAAGTTCTTTGCGATGTGTGAATTCATCTCACAGATTTACACCTTTCTTTTCATGGAGCAGTTTGCTAACACTGTTTTCATGGAATCTGGAAAGGGTTAGTTGGGATCACTTTGAGGCCTATGATGACAAAAGAAATATCCTCTGACAAAAATTAGAAAGAAGTTTTCTGAGAAACTGCTTTATAATGTGTGAATTTATCTCACAGAGTTACATTGTTCTTTTCATAGAACACTTTCCTACCACTGTTTTCTTAGAATACGCAATGGGATATTTCGGAGCGCATTGAAGCTTACGGTGACAAAGGAAATATGCTCATATAAAAATCAGAAAGAAGATTTCTCAGAAACTGCTTTGTGATGTGCTAATTACGCTCACTGAGTTACATGATCCTTTTCATGGATCCGTTTGGTAGTAGTGTTTTGGGGGAATCTGCGAAGTGATATTTTGCGGTGCATTGAAGCATATAGTGACAAGGGAAATATCCTCAGATAAAAACTAGAAAGAACCTTTCTGAGAAAGTTCTCTGTGATGTCTGAGTACATCTCACAGAGTTACACCTTTCTTTTCATGCAGGAGTTGCTAACACTGCTTTTGTGGAATCTGCAAAGGGATATTTGGGAGTACATTGACTATTATAGTGAAAAAGAAAATACCCTCGCATATTAACAATAAAGAAGCTTTCAGAGAAACTGCTTTGTGATGTGTGAATTCATCTCACTGACTTTCACGATTCTTTTCATGGAGCAGGTTGGTAGCACTGTATTTGGGGAATCTGAGAAGGGATATTTTGGATCACAGTGAAGTCTATGTTGACAAAGGAAATATCTTCAGTTTAAAAACTAGATAGAGACTTTCTAAGAAAGTTCTTTGTGATTTGTGAGTTCATCTCACAGAGTTTCACATTTCCTTTCATGGAGCTGTTTGCCAACACTGTTTTCGTGGAATCTGCAAAGGAATATTTGGGAGAGCATGGAAGCCAATGGTGGAAAAGGAAATATCCTGAGATAAAAATTAGAAAGAAGTTTTCTGAGACAATTTCTTTGTGATGGATGAATTCGTCCCACAGAGTTACACCTTTATTTTCTTTGATCAGCTTGGTAGCACTATTTTTATGGAATCTGCAAAGTTATATTTGGGAGCTCCTAGAGGCTTATGGTTAAAAAGTAAATACCTTCAGGTAAAAACTGGAGAGAAGCTTTACAAGAAATGGTTTTGTGATGTGCGTATTCATCTCATAGAGTTTAACCTTTTTTTTCATGGAGCAATTCAGTATCACTGTTTTTGTGGTACCTGAGATGAGTTATTTGGGAGTGCATTGAAGCCTTTGGTGACAGAGGAAATATCCTCAGATAACAACCAAGAAGAAGCTTTCTGTGAAACTGCTTTGTGATGTGTGAATTCATTTCACTGAGTCTTACCGTTTTTGTCATTGAGAAGTTTGCTAATAATTTTTTCTTTTAATCTGCAATGGGATATTCGGGAGTGCATTGAGGAATTATGGTGAAAAGGGAAATATCCTCAGATAAAAACTAGAAAGATATTTCCTGAGAAATATCTTTGTGATATGTGAATTCATCTCCCAGAGTCATACGATTCTTTTCATGGATCAGTTTGGTAGCAGTGTTTTAGGGGAATCTGAGAAGGGATATTTTGGATCACATTGAAGCCTACGGTTGACAAAGGAAATATCCTCAGATGTATACTAGAAAGAAGTTTTCAGAGGAACTCCTTTGTAGTGTGTGAATTCATCATACAGAGTTACACCGTTCTTTTAATTGATCAGTGTGCTAACACTGTTTTTGTGGAATCTGAAAAGGTATACATTGGAGCGCATTGAGACTTATGGTGAAAAAGAAAATGATCTCGGCTAAAAAGTAGAATCTTTGTGAGAAACTGCTATGTGATGTGTGAATTCATTTCACAGTATTACACTGTAGTTTTCATTGAGCAGTTTACTAACACTGTTTTCTTGGAATCTGCAATGGGATGTTTTGGGGCGCATGGAAGCTTATGGTGACGTAAGAAATATCCCCATATAAAAACTAGAAAGAAGCTTTCTGAGAAACTACTTTGTGATGTGTTAATTCAACTCACAGAGTTACACGATCCTTTTCATGGATCAGTTTGGTAACGGTGTTTTTGCGGACTCTGAGAACTGGTATTTTGAGTCGCATTGAAGCCTATGGTGACAAAGGAAACATTCTAAGATAACAACAGAAAGAATCTTTTTGAGAAAGTTCTTTGTGATGTGTGAATTCATCTCAGAAAGTTACACCTTTCTTTTCATGGAGCAGTTTGTTATCACTGTTTTCATATAATCTGCAATGGAATATTCTGGAGTGCATTGAGGCCTATAGTGAAAAAGTAAATATCCTCATGTAAAAACTAGAAGGAAGCTTTCTGAGATACAGCTTTGTGATGTGTGAATTCATCCTACAAAGTTACACCATACTTTTCATTGAACAGTTTGATAACACTGATTTCATGGTATCTGCAATAGGGTATTTCAGAGGTCATTGACACCTATAGTGACAAAGGAAATATCCTCAGATAAAAACCAAAAAGAAGCTTTCTGTGAAACTTCTTTGTGATGTGTGAATTCATCTCAACGAGTAACACCCTTCTTTTCATTGGGAAGTTTGCTAACACTATTTCCATTTAATCTGAAATTGAATATTCAGGAGTGCATTGAGGAATATGGTGAAAAAGTAAATATCCTCAGACGAAAACTAGAAACAAGCTTTCTGAGAAACTGTTTTGTGATGTGTGAATTAATCTCACAGAGTTACACTGTCCTTTGCTTTGAGCAGTTTACTTACACTGTTTTCTTGGAATCTGAAATCCGATATTTCTGAGCACTTTGAAGTTTATGGTGATGAAGCAAATATCCTCATATAAAAACTAGAAAGAAGCTTTCTGATAATCCGCTTTTTTATGTGTTAATTCATCTCACACAGTTACATGATTGCTTTCATGGAGCAGATTGGTAGCACTGTTTTTGGTGCATCTCAGAAGGGATATTTTGGATTGCTTTGAAACCTATGGTGAAAAAGGAAATATCCTCAGATAAAAACTAGAAAGAAACCTTCTGAGAAAGCTCTTTGTGATATATGAACTCATCTCACTGAGATACACCTTTCTTTTCATGGACCGTTAGCTAACACTGTTTTTGTGGAATCTGCAAAGGGATATTTGGGAGCACTTTGGGACCTATAGTGAAAAAGGAAATATCCTCAGATAAAAACTAGAAAAAAGTTTTAGAGAAATTGCTTTGTGATGGGTGGATTCATCTCACAGAGTTACACCTTTCTTTTCATAGAGCAGTTTGGTAGCACTCTTTCCAGAGAATCTCCAAAGGGATTTTCTGGAGCTCATAGAAGCCTATGGTGAAAAAGGAAACATCTTCAGATAAAAACTGGAGAGAAGAATTTGAGAAACTGTTTTGTGAGCTGTATCTTCATCTCATAGAGATAAACCATTTTGTTGATTGAGCAGTTTTTCATCACTGTTTTTGTGGTGTCTGGGAAGCGATAGTTGAGAGCGCATTGAGGCTGATGGTGGAAAAGTAAATATGCAAAGATAAAAACTAGAAAGGAGCTTTCTGAGAGATTTATTTGTACTGGGTGAATTCATCTCCCAGAGGTAAATCATTCTTTTCTTTGAGCAGTTTGGTAACCCTGGTTTTATGTTATGTACAAAGGGATACTCGGAGCACAGAGAAGTCTATGGTGATAATGGAAATACCCTCAGATAAAACTAGAATGAAGCTTTCTGAGAGACTGTTTTGTGATGGGAGAATTCATCTCACCGAGTTAAATCTTTGTTTTCATTGAGCAGCTTGTTAGCAATCTTTTCGTAGAATATGCAAGGGATATTTGGGAGTAGATAGAGACCAACGTTGAAAGAAGAAATATCTTCAGGTAAAAACACAGGAGAAAGTTCCTGAAAACTACTTTGTGATGTGATCATTCATCTCATAGAGGTAAAACTTTCTGTTGAGAGAGCAGTTTGGCATCAGTTTTTGTGGTGTCTGAGAAGGGATACTTTGGAGCGCATGGAAGCCGATAGTGGAAAAGCAAATATCCTCAGTTAAAAACTAGAAAGAAACTTAATGAGAAAGTTCCTTGTGATGCCTGAATTCATCTCACACAGTAATCCCTTTCTTTTCATGGCGCACTTCCCTAACACTGTTTTCATGGAATCTGCAATGTTATAATACCGAGCACATTGAGGCCTATAGTGAAAAAGGAAATATTCTTAGATAAAAACTAGCAAGAACCTTTCTGAGAAACTGTATTGTCATGTGTGAATTCATCTCACACAGTTACACTTTCTTTTTCATGGAGCAGTTTGCTAACACGGGTTTTGTGGCATCTGCGATGTGATATTTGGGAGCACATTGAAGCCTATAGTTAAACTGGATCCTTTCCTTACTCCTTATACGAAAATTAATTCAAGATGGATTAGAGACTTAAATGTTAGACCTAATACCATAAAAATCCTAGAGGAAAACCTAGGTAGTACCATTCAGGACATAGGCATGGGCAAAGACTTCATGTCTAAAACACCAAAAGCAACGGCAGCAAAAGCCAAAATTGACAAATGGGATCTCATTAAATTAAAGAGCTTCTGCACAGCAAAAGAAACTACCATCAAAGTGAACAGGCAACCTACAGAATGGGAGAAAATTTTTGCAATCTACTCATCTGACAAAGGGCTAATATCCAGAACCTACAAAGAACTCAGACAAATTTACAAGAAAAAAACAAACAACCCCATCAAAAAGTGGGCAAAGGATATGAACAGACATTTCTCAAAAAAGGACATTCATACAGCCAACAGACACATGAAAAAATGCTCATCATCACTGGCCATCAGAGAAATGCAAATCAAAACCACAATGAGATACCATCTCACACCAGTTAGAATGGCGATCATTAAAAAGTCAGGAAACAACAGGTGCTGGAGAGGATGTGGAGAAATAGGAACACTTTTACACTGTTGGTGGGATTGTAAATTAGTTCAACCATCATGGAAAACAGTATGGCGATTCCTCAAGGATCTAGAACTAGATGTACCATATGACCCAGCCATCCCATTACTGGGTATATACCCAAAGGATTATAAATCATGCTGCTATAAAGACACATGCACACGTATGTTTATTGCAGCACTATTCACAATAGCAAAGACTTGGAATCAACCCAAATGCCCATCAGTGACAGACTGGATGAAGAAAATGTGGCACATATACACCATGGAATACTATGCAGCCATCAAAAAGGATGAGTTTGTGTCCTTTGTAGGGACATGGATGCAGCTGGAAACCATCATTCTTAGCAAACTATCACAAGAACAGAAAACCAAACACCGCATGTTCTCACTCATAGGTGGGAACTGAACAGTGAGATCACTTGGACTCGGGAAGGGGAACATCACACACCGGGGCCTATTATGGGGAGGGGGTAAGGGGGAGGGATTGCATTGGGAGTTATACCTGATGTAAATGACGAGTTGATGGGTGCTGACGAGTTGATGGTTGCAGCACACCAACATGGCACAAGTATACATATGTAACAAACCTGCACATTATGCACATGTACCCTAGATCTCAAAGTATAATAATAATAAAAAAATAAAATAAAATAAAATAAAATAAAATAAAGAAAATATCCTCATAGAAAAACCAAAAGTATGCTTTCTGAGAAACTCATTTGTGATGTGTGAATTCATCTCACAGAGTTACACTGTTCTTTTCATTGAGCAGTTTGATACTACCGTTTTCTTGGAATCTGCAATGGAATATTTCAGAGTGTATTGAAGCTTATGGTGACAAAGTAAATATCCTCAGACAAAAACTAGAAAGAATCTTTATGAGAAACCACTTTGAGCTGTGTTAATTCATCTCAGAGAGTTACATGATTCTTTTCATGGATCAGACTGGTAACATTGTTTTTGGGGAATCTGAGAAGGGATATTTTGGATCGTAGTGAAGCCTAAGGTGACAAAGGAAAAATCTACAGATAAAAACTAGAAAGAAGCTTTCCAAGAAAGTTCTTTGTGAAGTGTCATTTCATCTCAGAGAGTTACAACGTTCTTTTCATTGAGTAGTTTGATTACACAGTTTTCATGGAATCTGCAAAGGGATATTTGGGAGATCATTGAGGCCTATAGTGAAAAAGGAAATACCCTCAGATAAATACTAGAAAGAAGCTTTCTGAGAAGCTGCTTTGTGATGTATGAATTCATCTCACAGAGTTACACCATTCTTTTCATTGAGAAGTTTACTAACACTTTTTTCGTTCAATCTTCAATGGGATATTCGGGAAGGCATTGAGGAATATGATGAAAAAGGAAATACCTTCCGATAACAATTAGAAGGAAACTTTTTGAGAAACAACTTTGTCCTCACAGAGTACCACCACTGTTTTCATAGAGCAGTTTGATAGCACTCTTTTTGCGGAATCTGAGAGGGATATTTTAAATGGCATTGAAGCCTATCGTGACAAAAGAAATAACCTCAGTTAAAAACTAGGAAGAAGCTTTCTGAGAAAGTTCCTTGTGATGTGTGAAATCATATCACAGAGTTACACCTTTGTTTTCATGGGGCAGTTTGCTAACACTGTTTTCCTGGAATCTGCAAAGGTATATTTGGGAGTGCATTGAGACCTGCAGTGAAAAAGGAAGTATCCTCAGATAAAAACGAGAATGAAGTTTTCAGATAAACTGATTTCTGATGTGTTAATTCATCTCTCAGAGTTACATGATTCTTTTAATGGATCAGTTTACTAGCACTGTTTTTGTGGAATCTGAAAAGGGATATTTTGGATCACATTGAAACCTGTGGTGACAAAGGAAATATCCTCAGATAAAAACTAGAAAGAAGCTTTCTGAGATAGTTCTTTGTGATGTGTGAATTCATCTCACAGAGTTACACCACTCTTTTCATTAAGCAGTTTTATAACACTGTTTTTGTAGAATCTGCAAAGGGATGATTGGGAGTGCATTGAGGCCTATGGTGAAAATTTTCATACCCTCAGATAAAAACTATAAAGAAGATTTCTAAGACACTGCTTTTTTATGTGTGAATTCATCTCACAGAGTTACATGGTTGTTTTCATTCAGCAGTCTGATAAAACTGGTTTCGTAGAATCTGTAATAGGGTACTTGGGAGCACATTGAAGCCTAGGATGTCAAAGGAAATATCTTCAGATAAAAACTAGAGAGAAGTTTTCTGATAAACAGCTTGGTGATGTGTGAATTCCTCTCACAGAGTTACACCACTGTTTTCATGGAGGTGCTTGGTAGCACTGTTTTTGGGGAATCTGAGGAGGGATAGTTTGGATGGGCAATATCCTAAGATAAAAAAGAGAAGCATCTGAGAAATCACTTTATGATGTGTTAATTCATCTCACAGAGTTACACGAGTCTTTTAATGAATCATTTGGTAGCACTGTTTTTGGCAAATCTGAGAAGGCATATTTTGGAACACATTGAAGCCTGTGTTCCAAAGAAGAAAACTAGAAAGAAGCTTTCTGAGAAAGTTCTTCATGAAGTGTGAATTCATCTCACAGAGTTACAGAATTCTTTTCATGGAGCAGTTTGCGAACACTGTTTTTGTGGAATCTGCAATAGGATATTTGGGAGCACATTGAGGATGATATTGAAAAATGAAGCATCCTCAGATAAAAACTATAAAGAAGCTTCCCAGAAACTGCTATGTGATGTGTGAATGCATCACACAGAGTTGCACCATTGTTTTCATTGAGCAGTTTGATAACACTGTTATAATGGAATCTGCAAAGGTATATATGGGAGTGCATTGAAGCCTACGGTGAAAAAGGAAATATGCTCAGATAAAAACCAGAAAGAAACTTTCTGAAAAACTACCTTGTGATGTGTGAATTCATCTCACAGTGTTAAACTGTTCTTTTCATTGAGCAGTTCGCTAACACTGTTTTCTTGGAATTTGAAATGGGTTATTTCAGAGCACATTGAAGCTTATGCTGACATAGGAAATATCCTCAGAGACTAAGTAGCAAGATGCATTGTGAGATACCACTTTGTGATGTGTTAATTCTTCTCAGAGAATTAAATGAATTTTTTCATAAATCAGTTTGGTAGCCCTGTTTTTGGAGAATCTGAGAAGGGATATATTAGATCGCATTGAAGCCTATGGTGACAAGGAAAATAGCTTCAGATAAAAAATACAAGAAGCTTTTGAAAAAGTTCTTTTTGATGTGTGAATTCATCCCACAGAGTTATAAATTTATTTTCATGGAGCAGTTTGCTAGCACAGTTTTCGTGGAATCTGCAAAGGGATATTTGCAAGCACATTGAGGCCTATAGTGAAAAAGGAAATATCCTCAGTTAAAAACTAGAAAGAAACTTTCTGAGAAACGGCTTTGTGAAGTGTCAATTTATCTAGCAGAGTTACACCATTATTTCCATTGAGAAGTTTGCTAACACTCTTTTCGTGGAATCTACAAGGGGATATATGGGAGCGCGTTGAGGCCTACGGTGAAAAAAGAAATATCCTCAGATAATAAGTAGATAGAAGCTCCCTGATAAACTGTTCGTGATGTGTGAATTCATCTCACAGAGTTATGCTGTCCTTTTCATTGAGCAGTTTGCCAACACTGTTTTCATGGAATCGGCAAAGGGACATTTCGAGTGCATTGAAACATTAGGTGACAAAGGAAATATCCTCATGTAAGAAATAGAAAGAAGCTTTCTGAGAAAACGTATTCTGATGTGTTAATTCATCTCACAGAGTTACACAATTCTTTTCATTCAGCAGTTTGGTAGCTCTCTTTTTTGGGTAATCTGAGAAGGGATAATTTGGATTGCATTTAAGCCTATCTTGAGAAAGGAAATACCCTCAGATAAAAACTAGAACAAAGTGTTCTGAGAAAGTTCTTTGTGATGTGGGAATTCATCTCAAAGAATTATAAATTTCTTTTCATGGAACTTTTCATGCTAACACTGTTTTCGTGTAATCTGCAAAGGGATATTGGGGAGTGCATTGAGGCCTATTTTGAAAAACTAAAAATCCTCAGATAAAAACTACAAAGAAACTTTCTGAGAAATTGCTTTGTGATATGTGAATTCATCTCACCATGTTACACTGTTCTTTTCACTGAGAAGTTTGCTAACACTGTTTTTATGGAATCTGCAAATTGATATTTGGGAGCACATTTAGGCATACAGTGAAAAAGGAAATACCCTCACATAAAAAATATAAGGAAGCTTTCTGAGAAACTGTTTCGTGATGTGTGAATTCATCACACAGCTTTACACTGTTCTTTTCATTGAGTAGTTTGCTAACACTGTTTTTGTGGAATCTGCAATGTTATATTTTGGAGCAAATTTAAGTGTATGGTGACAAAGGAAATATCCTCAGACAAAAACTAGAAAGCAGCTTTCCAAGAAATTCCCTTGTGATTTGTGAATTCATCTGACAGAGTAACATGATTCTTTTAATGGATCAGTTTGTTAGAACAGTTTTTGGGGAATCTGAGAAGGGATATTTGGGATAGCATTGAAGCCTATGGGGAAAAGGAAATATCCTCAGATAAAAACTAGAAAGAAGTTTTCTGAGAGAGTTCTTTGCTATGTGTGAACTCATCTCACAGAATTACACCAGTCTTTACATTGAGCAGTTTGATAACACTGTTTTTGTGGAATCCACAAGAGGATATTTGGGAGCACATTGAAGTCTATGGTGAGAAAGGAAATAACCTCAGATAAAAACTAGAAAGAAGTTTTCTGAGATAGTTCTTTCTGATGTGTGAACTCACCTCACAGAGTTACACTGTTCTTTTCATTGCAGAGTTTCATAACACTTTTTGTGGAATCTGCAAAGAGATATTTTGGAGCACATTGAAACTTAAGGTGACAAAGATCACTCATATAAAAACTAGAAAGAAGCTTTCTGAGGAAAAAATTTCTGATGTGCTAATTCTTGTCACAGAGTTACAGGATTGTTCTCATGGAACAGTTTGGTAACACTGTTTTTGTGGAATCTGAGAAGGGACATTTTGGATCTCATTGAAGCCTATGGTGACAATGGAAATATTCTCAGATACAAACTAGAAAGAATCGTTCTGAGAAAATTCTTTCTGACGTGGGAATTCATCTCACAGAGTTACAACTTTCTTTTCATGGAGCAGTTTGCTAACACTGTTTTCGTGGAATCTGCAATGGAATATTTCAGAGCACAGTGAGGCCTATGGTGAAGAACTAAACATCCTCAGATAAAAACTACAAAGAAGCTGTTTGAGAAACTGCTTTGTGATTTTTGAATTCATCTCACAGAGTTACATGATACTTTTCATGGAGCAGTTTGGTAGCACTGCTTTTGGGGTATCTGAGAAGGGATATTTTGGAACACATTGAAGCCTATGGTGAAAAAGAGAATATCCTCAGATAAAAACTAGAAAGAAGCTTTCTGAGAAAATTCTTTCTGATGTATGAATTCATCTCACAGAGTTACACTTTTCTTTTCATGGAGCAGTTTGCTAACACTGTTTTTGTGGAATCTGCAGTGGGATATTCTGGAGCACACTGAATCTTATGGTGACAATGGAAATATTATCAGACAAACACTAGAAAGAAGCTTTCTAGAAACTGCTTTGTGATTTGTGAATTTATCTAACAGAGTTACACCTTTCATTTAATGTAGCAGTTTTGTAGAACTCTCTTTGGGGAATATGAGGGGATATCTTGGATCCCATTGAAGCCTATGGTGACACAGGAAATATACTCAGATAAAAACTAGAAAGAAGGTTTCTGAGAATGTTCTTTGTGATGTGTGAATTCATCTCACAGAGTTACAACTCTCTTTTCATGGAGCTGTTTGCTATCACTGTTTTCGTGGAATCCGCAAAGTGATATTTCAGAGCACATTGAGGCCTATGGTGAAAAACTAAACATCCTCAGATAAAAACTACAAAGAAGCTTTTTGAGAAACTGCTTTGTGATTTTTGAATTTATCTCACAGAGTTACATGATTCTTTTCATGGAGCAGTTTGGTAGTACTGTTTTTGGGGTATCTGAGAAGGGATATTTTGGAACATGTTGAAGACTATGGTGACAAAGGAAATATCCTGAGATAAAAACCAGAAAGAAGCTTTCCGAAAAATTTATTTGTGATGCGTGAACTCACCTCACACGGTTACACCTTTCTCTCTGGAGGAGAATACTAGCACTGTTTTCCTGAAATCTGCAAAGGAATATTTGGGAGCACATTGAACCCTATGGTGAAAAAGAAAATACTTTCAGATAAAAACTAGAAAGAAGCTTTCTGAGAAACTGCTTTGTGATGCGTGAACTTACCCCACAGGGTTACACCTTTCTCTTCTGGAGGAGAATACTAGCACTGTTTTCCTGAAATCTGCAAAGGAATATTTGGGAGCACATTAACCCCTATGGTGAAAAAGAAAATACCTTCAGATAAAAACTAGAAAGAAGCTTTATGAGAAACTACTTTGTGATGTGTGAATTCCTCTCACAGATTTACAGTGTTCTTTTTACTCAGCAGTTTTCTAACACTGTTTTCCTGCAATCTGCAATGGGATATTTCTTAGCATATTGAAGCCTATGGTGACAAAGGAAATATCCTCATATAAAAACTAGAAAGAAGCTTTCTGCGTCATTGCTTTGTGATACGTTACTTCATCTCACAGAGTTACATGATTATTTTCAGGCATCAGTTTGATAGCACTGTTTTTGGGGAAATTTTTGAAGGGATATTTGGGATCACATTGAAGCCGACAGTGACAAAGGAAATAACCTCAGATAAAAATTAGAAAGAAGCTGTCTGAGAAAGTCCTTTGTGCTGTGTGAACTCATCTCACAGAGTTACACTGTTATTTTCATTGAGCAGTTTGATAACACTGTTTTTGTGGAATCTGCAACAGGATATTTGGGAGCTCATTAATGCCAATGGTGACAAAGAAACTATCCTCAGAATAAAAGCAAAAAGAAACTTTTTGAGATACTTTTTTGTGATTTCTGAATTCATTTCATGGAGTTACACTGTCCTTTTCATTGAGCAGTTTGCTAACACTCTTTTCTTGGAATCTGCAATGGATATTTTGGAGAGCATTTAAGTTTATGCTGACAAACGAAATATCCTAAGACAAAAACTGGAAACAAGCTTACTGAGAAACCGCTTTGTGGTGCATTATTTCATCTCATAGAGTTACACCTTTGTGTTCATGAAGCAGTTTGGTAGCACTGTTTCTGGGGAATATGTAAAGGGATATTTGGGATCACATTGAAGCCTACGGTGACGAAGGAATTATACTCAGATAAAAACTAGAAAGAAACTTTCTCAGAAACTTCCTTGTGATGTGTGAATACATCACACTGAGTTACACCTTTCTTTCCATGTATCAGTTTGCTAACACTGCTTTTGTCAAATCTTCAAAGAGATATTTCGGAGTGTATTGAGGTCAATGGTGGAAAAGTTAATATGCACAGATAAAAACTAGAAAGACGCTTTCTGAGAAACTGGTTTTTGATGTGTGAATTCATCTCACAGAGTTACACCATTTTTTTCATTAAGCTCTTTGAAAACACTGAATCTGCAATAGGTATAAGGGAGCTCATTTAATCCTATGGTAACAAAGGAAATATCCTCAGATAAAAACCAAAAATGAGCTCACAGAGTTACTTGATTCTTTTCATGGAGTAGTTTGGTAGCAATGTTTTTGGGGATTCTGAGAAGATATAATTTGGATCTCATTCAAGCCTATGGTGAAAAAGGAAATATCTTGAGATAAAAACTAGAACGAACCTTTTTGAGAAAGTTCTTTGTGATGTGTGAATTCATCTCACAGAGGTACACCTTTCTTTTCATGGAGTAGTTTGCTATCACTGTATTGCTGGAATCTGCAAAGGGATATTTAAAACTGCATTGAGCCTATAGTGGAAAAGGAAATATCCTCACGTAAAAACTAGAAAGAAGCTTTCTGAAACATTTCTTCATGATGTGTGAATTCATCTCACAGAGTTACACCTTTCCTTTCATGGAGCAGTTTGCTAACATGGTTTTCGTGGAATCTACAAAGGGATATTTGGGAGCGCACTGAGTCCAATACTGAAAAAGGAAGTATCCTCAGATAAAAACTAGAAAGTAGCTTTCTGAAAAACTGCTTTGTGATGTGTGAATTTATCTTACAGAATTATACCATTCTTTTCATTGAGCAGTTTGGTAACACTGCTTTGGAAAATCTGCAAAGGGATATTTGAGAGCACTTGGAGTCCAATGGCAAAAAAGAAAATAACTTCAGGTAAAAACGAGAAAGAAACTTTCTGAGAAACCCCTTTGTGATGTGTGCATTCATCTCATAGAGCTGAACGTTTATGTTGAGGGAGCACTTTGGCATCAAATTTTTTGTGGTGTCAGAGAAGGGATATTTGGGAGCACATTGAAGCCTATTGTGGAAAAGGAAATAGGCTCATATAAAAGCTAGAAAGGTTTCTGAACAACCGCTTTGTTTTGGGTGAATTCATCTCACAGAGTTACACCTTTCTTTTCATGGAGTCATTTGCTATCATTGATTCCTGGAATCTGCAAAGGGATATTTTGGAACACATTGAGACTATAGTGAAAACGGAAATATCCTCAGATAAAAACTAGAAAGAAACTTTCTGAGAAACTGCTTTGTGACGTGTGAATTCAACTCACAGAGTTACACCATTCCTATAATTGAGCAGCTGGTTATCACTGTTTTCTTGGAATCTGCCATGGGATATTTCAGAGATCATTGAAATTTAGGGTGATAAAGGAAATATCCTCAGACAAAAACTAGAAAGATGTTTTCTGAGACACTGCTTTGTGAGTTCTGAATTCATCTCACAGAGTTACACGATTATTTTCAAGGAGCAGTATTGGAGCACTGTTTTGTGGGAATCTGATAAGGGATATTTTCAATTGCATTGACATCTATAGTGACAAAGGAAATATCCTCAGTTCAAAATTAGAAAGAAGCTTTCTGAGAAAGTTCTTTATAATGTGTGAATTCATCTCACAGTGTTATACCTTTCTTTTCCTGGAGCAGTTGGCTACCACTGTTTTCATGGAAATTGCAATGGGATATTCCAGAGGCCTTTGATTCCTGTAGTGAAAAATGAACTTTCCTCAGATAAAAACTAGAAAGAAACCATCTGGAAAACAGCTTTGTGATGTGTGATTTCATCTTACTGAGTTTCACTGTTCTTTTCATTGAGCAGTTTGATAACACTGTTTTCGTGCAATCTACAATAGGACATTTCAGAGTGCTTTGAAGCCTATGGTGACAAAGGAAATATCCACAGATAAAAGTCCAAAAAGAAGCTTTCTGTTAAACTGCTTAGTGATGTGAATTCATCTCAGAGAGTTGCACCGTTCTTTTCAATGAAAAGTTTGCTAACACTTTTTTCATTTAATCTGCTATGGGATATAGGGGAGCACATTGATTAAAATGGTGAAAAACGAATATCCTCAGATTAAAACTAGAAAGAAGCTTTCTGAGAAACATCTTTGGTATGTAAATTCATCTCACAGAGTTACACCATTCTTTTCATGGAATAGGTTTATAGAACTGTTTTTGGGGAATTTGAAAAGGGATATTTTGGGTCACATTGAAGCCTATGGAGAAAAAGAAAATATCCTCAATTAAAAACTAGAAAGAAGATTTCTGAGAAACTACTTTATCCTGTGTGAATTCATCTCACAGAGTTACAATGTTGTTTCCATTGAGCAATTTGATGACACTGTTTTCATGGAATCTGCAATAGGATATATTTGGGAGCACATTGAAGCCTAAGGTGAAAAAGGAAATATCCCCAGGAAAAAAAGAAAAAAAAGAAGCTTTCTGAGAAAATGCTTTGTGATTTGTGAATTCATCTCACAGAGTTGCACCTTCCGTTTCATGTAGCAGTTTGCTAACACTGTTTTTTTTTTTTTTTTTTGGAATCTGCAAAGAGATATTTGTGAGTGCTTTGAGGACTATGGTTTAAAAGGAAATATCCTCACATAAAAAGTAGAAGAAGCTTTCTCAGAAACAGCCTTCTGATGTGTAAATTCATCTCACCGATTTACACTGTACTTTTCATTGAGCAGTTTGCTAATACTGTTTTCTTGGAAACTGCAATGGGATATTTAGGAGCACATTGAAGCTTATGGTGATAAAGGAAATATCCTCATATAAAAACTAGGAAGAAGCTCTCTGAAAAACTGTTTTGTGATGTTTTAATTCATCTCACAGAGTTACATGATCCTTTTCATGGATCACTTTGGTAGCACTGTTTTTGCTTAATCTGAGATGGGATATTTTGGATCGCATTGAACTCTTTGGTGACTATGGAAATATACTCAAATTAAAACTGGAAAGAAGCTTTCTGAGAAAGTTCTTTGTGATGTGTGAGTTCATCTCACTGAGTTACACTCTTCTTTTCATAGAGCAGTTTGCTAAAACTTCTTTCCTGGTATTTTCAAAGGAATATTTGGGAGTGCCTGGAGGCCTACATTGACAAAAGAAACATCCTTGAAACATCCTCAGACAAAACTAGAAAGAAGGTTTATGAGAAACTACTTTGTGATTCATGAATTCATCTCACAGAGTTACACCTTTATTTTCATTGAGTAGTTTGGTAGCACTGTATTTGGGGAATCTGCCAAGGGATATTCAGGAGCTCATAGAGGCTGATGGTGAAAAAGGAAATATCTTCAGATAAAAACTGGAGAAAAGGTTTTTGAGAAATTATTTTGTGATGTGTGTATTCACCTCATAGAGATAAACCATTTTTTTTTTTTTTATTGATCGGTTTGGCATCGCTGTTTTTGTGGTGTCTGAGAAGGGATATTTGGGAACGAATTGAGGCTGATGGTGGAAAAGTAAATATGCTGCACAGATGAAAGATATAAAGGAGCTTTCTGAGAAATTTCTTTGTGATAGGTGAATTCATCTCCCAGAGGTAAACTACTCTTTTCATGGAGCAGTTTGTTAACCCTGATTTTGAGGAATCTACAAAGGGATATTCAGAGCACAGAGAAGCCTATGGTGAAAAAGGAAATACCCTCTGATAAAAACTACAAAGAAGTTTTCTGAGAGACTGTTTTGAGTTGGGTGGGTTCATCCCACAGACTCAAATCTTTCTTTTCATTAAGCAGTTTGGTAACAGTGTTTTTGTTGAATCTTTAATGGGATATTTGGGAGCACATAGAGTCCTAAGGTGAAAGAAGAACATTCTCCAGGTTAAAACTGGAGAGAAGCTTTCAGAGAAAATCCTATGTGATTTGTGCATTCATCTCATAAAGCTAAACATTTCTGTTGAGGGAGCACTTTGGCATCACTGTTTTTGTGGTGTCTGAGAAGGGATATTTGGGGGCACATTGAAGCCTATGGTTTAAAAGGAAATATCCGCATATAAAAACTAGAAAGAAGGTTTCTGACAAACTGCTTTGTGATGTGTAAGTTCATCTCACAGAGTTACATGATTCTTTTCGTGGAGCAGTTTGGTAGCACTGCTTTTGGGGAATCTGATAAGGGATATTTTGGATCACAAAGAAGTGTATGGTGACAAAGGAAATATCCTCAGATAAAAAATTGAAAGAAGCTTTCTGAGAAAGTTTTTTGTGATGGGTAAATTCATCTCACAGGATTGCACCTTTCTTTTCATTGAGCAGTTTGTTAAAACTGTTTTTGTGGAATCTGCAAAGGGATATTTGGGAGCTCATTGAGGACTATAGTGAGAAAGGAAATATCCCCAGATAAAAACTAGACAGAAATTTTCTGAGAAACTGCTTTGTGATGTGTGATTTCATCTCACAGAGATACACCATAGTTTTCATTGGGTAGTCTGATAACACTGGTTTCATGGAATCTGTAATAGGATAATTGGGAGCGCATTGAAGCCTATGGTGCTATTGGGAGAAAGGAAGTATAATCAGATAAAAAACAAAAAGAAGATTTCTGAGAAACTGCTTTGTGATGTGTGAATTCATCTCACAGAGTTACACCACTCTTTTCATTGAGCAGTATGCTAACACTGTTTTCGTGGAATCTGCAATAAGATATTTGGGAGTGCATTGCAGCCTATTGTGAAAAACGAAATATCCTCAAATAATAACTAGAAAACAGCTTCGTGAGAAACTGCTTAGTGATGTGTGAAATCATCTCACAGAGTTACACTGTTCTTTTCATTGAATAGTAGGTTAACACTGTTTTCTTGGAATATGCAATGGGATATTTTGGAGCCCATTGAAGCTTAAGTTGAGAAGGGAAATATCCTCAGACAAAAGTTAGAAAAGGGCCGGGCGCGGTGGCTCACGCCTGTAATCCCAGCACTTTGGGAGGCCGAGGTGGGCGGATCACAAGGTCAGGAGATCGAGACCATGGTGAAACCCCGTCTCTACTAAAAATAGAAAAAATTAGCCGGGCGCAGGGGCGGGCGCCTGTAGTCCCAGCTACTCGGGAGGCTGAGGCAGGAGAATGGCGTGAACCCGGGAGGCGGAGCTTGCAGTGAGCCGAGATTGCGCCACTGCACTCCAGCCTGGGCGACAGAGCGAGACTCCATCTCAAAAAAAAAAAAAAAAAAAAAAAAAAAAAAAAGTTAGAAAAAAGCTTTCTGAGAAACTGCTTTGTGATTTGTGAATTTATCTCACAGAGTTGCACGATTCTTTTCATGGAGCAGTTTGTTAACACTGTTTTTGGGGTATCTCAGAAGTGATATTTCGCATTGCATTGAAGCCTATGGTGACCAAAAAAAATCCTCAGGTAAAAACTAGAAAAAAGCTTTCTTCAAAACTGCTTTGTGATGTGTTAATTCATCTCACAGAATTACATGATTCCTTTCATGGATCAGTTCGGTAGCACTGTTTCTGAGAAACCTTAGAAGGGATTATTTGGATCACATTGAAGCCTATGGTGACAAAGGAACTATCATCAGATAAAAACAAAAAAGAAGTTTCCTTAGAAACTGCTTTTTGATGTGTGAATTCAACTCACAAAGTTACACTGTTCTTTTCACTGAGGAGTTTGCTAACACTGTGTTCTTGGAATCTGCCATGGGATACTTCTGAGTGCATTGAAGCTTAGGTTGACAAAACAAACATCCTCAGGCAAAATCAAGTAAGAAACTTTCTGACAAACTGCTTTGTGATTTGTGAATTCATCTCACAGAGTAACAAGACTGTTTTCATGGAACAGTTTGGTAGCACTGTTTGGGAAATCTGCAATAGGATATTTGGGAGTGCATTGACATCTACTGTGACAAAGGAAATATCCTCAAATCAGAACCAAAAAGAAGCTTTCTGTGAAACTGATTTGTGAAGTTTCAATTCACCTCACAGAGTCACAAAGTTCTTTTCATTGAGAAGTTTGCTAACACTTTTTTCCTGGAATCTGCAATGGGATATTCCGGAGCTCATTGAGGAATATGGTAAAAAAGGAAATATCCTTATATAAAAACTAGAAAGAAGCTTTCTGAGAAACCGCTTTGTTATGTGTCAATTTATCTCACAGAGTTACACCATTCTTTTCATGGAGCAGTTTTGTAGCACTGTTTTTTGGGAGTCTGAGAAGGGATATTTTGGATATCATTGAAGCCTAAGGTGACAAAGGAAATATCTTCAGAAAAGAACTAGAAAAAAGCTTTCTGAGAAACTGCTTTGTGATGTGTGAATTCATCTCACAGAGTTACACCACTCTTTTCATGGAGCAGATGGGTATCACTGTTTTTGGAGAATCTGAGAAGGGATATTTTGAATCGCATCAAAGCATATGCTTACAAAGGAAATATCCTCAGATAAAAACTACAAAAAATGTTGCTGAGAAAGTTCTTATTGAGGTGTTAATTCATTTCACAGAGTTACACCTTTCTTTTCATGGAGCCGTTTGCTCAAACTGTTTTCGTGGAATCTGCCAAGGGTTATTTGGGAGCCCATTGAGACCTATGATGAAAAAGGAAATATCCTCAGATAAAACTCAAAAAGAAGCTTTCTGTGAAACTACTTTATGATGTGTGCATTCATCTCACAGAGTTACCAAGTTCTTTTCATTGAGAAGGTTGCTAACACCTTTTTTGTGGAATCTGCAATGGGATATTCTGGAGAGCATTGAGGAATATGGAGAAAATGGAAATATGCACGGTTAAAATCTAGAAAGAAGAGGTCTGAGAAACAACTTTGTGAGGTGTGAATTCATCTTACAGAGTTACACCATTCTTTTCATGGAACAGTTTGGGAGCACTGTTTTTAGGGAATTTAAGAAGGGATATTTTGGATCACCTTGAAGCCTAGGGTGACAATGGAAATATAATCAGATAAAAACCAGTAAGAAACTGTCTGAGAATCTTCTTTGTGATGTGTGCACTCATCTCATAGAGAAACATGTTTCTTTTCACAGAACTGTTTGCTAACACAATTTTCATAGAATCTACAAAATGACATTTGGGAGCGAGTTGAGACCTATGGTGAAAAAGGAAATATCCTCAGATAAAAACTAGAAGGAAGCTTTCTGAGAAAATGCCTTGTGGTGTAGGAATTCATCTCACAGAGTTACACCACATTTTTCTTGCAGCAGTTTGTTAACACTGTTTTTGTGGAATCAGCAATAGGATATTTCGGAAACGCATTGAAGCCTTTGTTGACAAAAGAAATAGCATCAGACAAAAAAAAGAAGCTTTCTGTGAAACTGCTTAGTGATATGTGAATTCACCTCACAAAGGTGCACTTTTATTTTCATGGCTCAGTTTGGTAGCACTCTTTTTGGGTAATCTGAGACGGGATGTTTTGGATCTCATTGAAGCCTATGGTGACAAAGGAAATATCGTCAGACAAAAATGGGAAAGAAGTTTTGTGAGACATCACTTTGTGATGTATTAATTCATCTCAGAGAGGTACATGTTTTTTTCATGGATCAGTTTTATTGTACTGTTTCTGGGGAATCTGAGAGGGCTTATTTTCTATTGCAATGAAGTTTAAAGTGACAAAGGAAATATCCTCAGATAAAAACTAGAAAGACGCTGTCTGAGATATTTCTTTGTGATATGTGAATTCATCTCACAGAGTTACACCTTTCTTTTCATGGAGCAGTTTCCTAACATGGTTTTCGTGGAATCTGCAAAGGGATAGTTTGGAGCACACTGAGGCCTATACTGAAAAAGGAAATATCCTCAGAAAAAAACTAGAAAGAAACATTCTGAGAAATTGCTTTGTGATGTGTGAATTCATCTTACAGAACCTTACCATTCTTTTCATTGAGCAGTCTGATAACACTGTTTGCATGGAATCTGCAATAAGATACTTGGGTGTGCATTGAAGTCTATGTGACAAAGGAAGTATCCTCAGGTAAAAAACAAAAATAAGCTTTCTGAGAAACTTATTTGTGATGTGTGAATTCATCTCACAGTGTTACACCATTCCTTTCATTTAGAAGTTTGCTAACACTTTTTTCCTGGAGTCTGCATTGGGATATTCGGGAGTACATTCAAGCCTATGGTGAAAGAGAAACTATCCTCATATAAAAACTAGAAAGAAGCTTTCTGAGAAACAACTTTGTGGTGTGTGAATTCATGTCACAGAGTTACACCATTATTTTCATGGAGCAGTTTGGTAGCACTGTTTTTGTGGAATCTGAGAAGGGATGATTTTTATTGCATTGAAGCCTATGGTGAAAAACGAAATATCCTCAGATAAAAACTCAAAAGAAGCTTTCTGAGAAACAGCTTTGTGATGTGTATATTCATCTCACAGAGTTACACGATTCTTTCTTTGGAATAGGTTGCTAACACTGTTTTCATGGAATCAGCAAAAGGATATTTGGGATTGCCTTGAAGTCTATGGTGACAAAGGAAATATCCTCAGACTAAAAGTAGAAAGAAGCTTTCCGAGAAACTGCTTTGTGATTTTTTAATTCATCTCACAGAGTTGTAGAATTCCTTTTTTGGAGCAGTTTGGGAGCACAATTTTGGGGAATCTCTGAAGTGATATTTTACATTGCATTGAAGCCTATGGTGAAAAAGGAAATACCCTCAGATAAAAACTAGTAAGAAGCTTAATGAGAAACCAGTTTGTGATGTGTGAATTCATTTCACAGGGTTAAACAATTCTTTTCATGGAGTAGTATGGTAGCACTGTTTTGGGGGATTCTGAAATAAGATATTTGGGAGCCCTTTGAAGCCTCTGGTGACAAAGGAAATATCCTCAGACTAAAACAAAAAAGAAACTTTCTGAGAAACTACTTTGTGATGTGTGAATTCATCTCACAGAGTTACACAATTCTTTTCATGGAGCAGTTTTGTCACACTGTTTTGGGGGAATCAGAGAATGGATATTTTTTATCCCACTGAAGCCTATGGTGACAAAGGAAATATCCTCAGGTAAAAACTAGAAAGAGGCTTTCTGAGAAGTTTCTTTGTGATGTATGAATTCATCTCACAGTGCTACAACTTTCTTTTCATGGAGCAGTTTGCTAACACTGTTTTCATGACATCTGCAAAGGAATATCTGGGAGTGCACTGGGTCCTATGGTGAAAGAGGAAATACCCTCAGATAAAAACTAGAAAGAAGCTTTCCAAGAAACTGCTTAGTGATGTGTGAATTCATCTCACAGAGTTACACTGTTCTTTACATTGAGCAGTTTGTCTACACTGTTTTCTTAGAACCTGCAATGGGATATTTTGGAGCATCTTGAAGCTTTTGGCGGCAAAGGAAATATCCTCATATAAAAACTGAAAGAAGCTTTCTGAGAAACTGATTTGTGATGTGTTAGTTTATCTCACAGAGCTACATGATTCTTTTTATGGATCATTATGGTAGCAGTGTTTTTGGGGAATCTGAGAAGGGATATTTTGGATGGCATGGAAACCTATGGTGACAAATAAAATATCCTCTGACAAAAACTAGAAAGAATCTTTCTCAGAATGTTCTTTGTGATGTGTGAATTCATCTCAGAAAGTTACACCTTTCTTCTTATGGAATAGTTTGATAACATTTTTTTCCTGGAATCAGCAGTAGGATATTTTGGAGCGCATTGAATCTATGGTGACAAAGGAACTATTTTCAGATAAAAACCAAAAAGCAGCTTTCTGAGAAATGGCTTGTGATGTGTGAATACATCTCACAGAGTTACACCATTCTTTACATTAACAAGTTTTCTAAAACTTTTTTCCTTTATTCTGCAATGCAATATTTGAGAACACATTGAGGAATATGGTGAAAAAGGAAATATCCTCAGATATAAAGAAGAAAGAAATTCTCTGAAAAACTGCATTGTGATACATGAATTCATCACACAGAGTTACACATTTCTTTCCATGGAGCAGTTTGCCAACACCATTTTCATGGAATCTGCAAAATGATATTTGTGAGTGAATTGAGGCAAATGGTAAAAAGGGAAATATCCTCATACAAAAACTAGAAAGAATCTTTCTGAGAAACTTCTTCATGATGTGTGAATTCATTTCACAGAGTTACACCTCTCTTTTCAGGGGCATCTTGCTAACACCCTTTTCATGGTATCTGCAATTGGATATTCCAGAGCACATTGAGGCCTATAGTGAAAAAGGAAATATCCTCATATAAAAATTAGAAAGAAGTTTTCTGAGAAACCACTTTGTGAGGTGTTATTACATCTTACAGAGTTACACGTTTCTTTTCATGGATCAGCTTGGTAGCACTGATTTTGGGGAATCAGAGAAGGGATATTTTGGATCACCTTTAAGCCTTCAGTGACAAAGGAAATATCCTCAGATAAAAATTAGAAAGAAGCTTTCTGAGAAAGTTCCTTGTGATGTGTGAATTCGTCTCACAGAGTTACACCTTTCTTCTCATGGAGCAGTTTGATAACACAGTTTTTGTGGAATCTGCAATAGGAGATTTTGCTGTGCATTTATGCCTATGGTGACAAAGGAACTATCCTCAGATAAAAACCAAAGAGAAGCTTTCTGTGAAACAGCTTTCTGATGCATGCATTCACCTCACAGGGTTACACCTTTTATTTCAAGGAGAAGTTTGCTAACACTTTTTTCGTTTATTCTGCAATGGGATATTCAAGAGCAAATTGAGAAATATGGTGAAAAAGGAAATATCCTCAGATAAAAACAGGGAAGATGTTTTGTGAGAAACTGCATTGTGATATGTGAATTCATCTCACAGAGTTAAACCGTTCTTTTCATTGAGAAATTTGCTAACACTGTTTCCATGGAATCTACTAAGGGATGTTCGGAAGTGCATTCAGGCCTAAGGTAAAAAGGACATATACTTTTTACCATGGAACAGTTTGGTAGCACATATGGCACAGTTTGGTAGCACTGTTTTTGGAGAATATGAGGAGGGATATCTTGGATCGCATTGAAACCTATGGTGACAAAGGAATTATTCTCAGATAAAAACTAGAAAGAAACTCTCTGAGAAAGTTCTTTGTAATGTGTAAATTCATCTCACAGAGTTACACCTTTCTTTTCATTGTACAGTTTGCTAACACTGTTTTCCTGGAATCTGCAATGGGATATTTGGGAGCACATTGAGGCCTACGGTGAAAAAGAAAATATCCTCAGATAAAAACTTCAAAGAAGTACTCTAAGAAACTGCTTTGTGATGTGTGAATTCATCACACAGAGTTACACCTCTTTTTTCATAGAGAATTTTGCTAACACAGTTTTCGTGGAATCAGCAAAGGGATATTTGGAAGCACTTTGATGCCTATGGTGACAAATTTAATAGCCTCAGACAAAAATGAAAAAGAAGCTTTCGAGAAACAGCTTTGTGATGTGGGAATTTATCTCACTGATTTACACCTTATTTTCCATGGAGAAATTTGCTAACACTGTTTTCATGGAATCTGCAATGGGATATTCTGGAGCACATTAAGGCTCATAGTGAAAAAGGAAATATCCTCATTTAAAAATTAGAAAGAAGCTATCTGAGAATTCCTTTTGTGATGTGTTGTTTCATCTCACAGAGTTAAACAATTCTTTTCATGGAACAGTTTCGTAGCACAGTTTTTGGGGAATCCAAAAAAGGATATTTTGGATTGCATTGAAGCCTATGGTGACAAATGTAATACTCCCAGATAAAAACTAGAAAGAGGCTTTCTGAGAAAGTTCTTTGTGATGTGTGAACTCATCTCACAGAGTTACACTTTTCATTTTATGGAGCAGTTTGTTAACACTGTTTTTGTGGAATCTGCAAAGGGATATTTGGGAGTGCGTTGAGGCCTTTGGTGAAAAAGGCAATATCCTCAAATAAAAACTACAAAGAAGCTTTCTGAGAAACATCTTTGTGATGTGTGAATTCATCTCACAGAGTTACACTGTTCTTTTCATTGAGCAGTTTGCTAACAATGTTTTCTTGGGATCTGCAATGGTATATTTATTAGTGCTTCAAAGCTTATGGTGACAAACGCAATATCCTCATATAAAAACCAGACAGAAGCGCTCTGAGAAGCCTCTTTATGATGTGTTAATTCATCGCATGGTGTTACACGATTCTTTTCATGGATCAGTTTGGTAGCAGTGTTTTTGTGGAATCTGAGAAGGAATATTTTGTATCGCATTGAAGCCTATGTTGACAATGGAAATATCCTCAGGTAAAACTAGAAAGAAGCTCTCTGAGAATGTTCTTTCTGAGGTGTTTATTTGTTTCATGGAGTTACACCTTTCTTTTCATGGAGCAGTTTACTAACACTGTTTTCATGGAATCTGCAACAGATATTCTGGAGCGCCTTGAGGCCTATAGTGAAAAAGAAAATATCCTCAGATAAAAACTAGAAAGAAGTTTTCTGAGAAATCGCTTTAGGATGTGGCAATTCATCTCACAGAGTTAAATGATTCTTTTTAAGGATCAGTTTGGTAGCTCTGTTTTGGGAAATCTGAGAAGGGATATTTTTGATCACTTTGAAGCCTATGGTCACAAAGGAAATATCCTCAGATAAAAACTAGAAAGAAGTTTTCTGAGAAAGCTCTTTGTGATGTGTGAATTCATCTCAAAGAGTTACACCTTCCTTTTCATGGAACAGTTTCCTAACACTTGTTTTGTGGAATTGTCAAAGGGATATTTGGGAGCGCATGGAGGCCTATAGTGAAAAATTAAATATATTCTGATAAAAACGAGAAAGAGACTTTCTGAGAAACCGTTTTGTGATGGGATAATTCATCTCACACAGATGCACGATTCTTTTCATATATCACTTTGTTAGCACTGTTTTTGGGGAATTCGAGAAAGGATATTTTGGATATCATTGAAGCCTATGGTGACAAATGTAATACTCTCAGATAAAAACTAGAAAGAAACTTTCTGAGAAAGTTCTTTGTGAAGTGTGATCTCATCTCACAGAGTTACACTTTTCATTTCATGGAGCAGTTTGCTAACTCTTTTTTCATGGAATCTGCAAAGTTATATTTCCAAGCACTGTGAGGCCTATGGAGAAAAACTAAGTATCCTCAGGTTAAATCCAGAAAGAAGCATTCTGAGAAACTGCTTTGTGATGTGTGAATTCATCTCACAGAGTTACATGATTCCTTTCGTGGATCAGTTTGTTGGCACTGTTTTTGGGGAGTCTGAGAAGAGATATTTTGAATCGTTTGGAAGCCTGTGGTGTCAAAGGAAATACCCGCAGATAAAAACTAGAAAGAAATTTTCTGATTAAGTTTTTTGTAATGTGTGAATTTATCTCACAGAGTTACACCTTTCTTTTAGTGGAGCCCTTTGCTAACACTGTTTTCATGGAATCTGCAAAGGGACATTTGGGACAACATTGAGACCTGTGGTGAAAAACGAAATATCCTCAGATAAAAACTAGAAAGAAACTTTCTGAGAAACTGCTTTGTAATGTGTGAGTTCATGTCACAGAGTGACACTGTTTTTCCCATGGAGCAGTGTGCTAACACTGTTTTTGTGGAATCTGCAAAGTCATATTTGGGAACGCATTGAAGATTATTGTGAAAAATGAAATATCCTCAGAAAAAAACAGAAAGAAGCTTTCTGAGATACTGCTTTCTGATGTGTGAATTCATCTCCCAGAGTGACACCATTCTTTTCATTGAGACTTTTGCTAACACTGTTTTCATGGAATCTGCAAAGGGATATTTCAGAGTGTATTAAAGTTTAAGTTGACCAAGGAAATACCCTCATATAAAAACTAAAAAGAAGCATTCTGAGAAACTGCTTTGTGATGTGTTAGCTCGTCCTACTGAGTTAAATGATTCTTCTCATGCATCAGTTTTTTAGCATGGTTTTGTGGAATCTGAGAAGGAATATTTTGGATAGCAATGAAGCCTATGGTAACAAAGGAAATATCATCAGATAAAAAATAGAAATAAAATTTCTGAGAAAGTTCTTTTTGATGTGTGAATTCATTTGACAGAATCACACCTTTCTTTTCATGGAGCAGTTTGCTAACACTGTTTTCATGGAATCTGCAAAGTGATATTTGAGAGCGCATGGAAGCTTATGGTGACAAAGGTAATATCTTCATACAAAAATTAGAAAGAAGCTTTCTGAGAAACTGCTTTGTGGTGTGTGAATTCATCTCACAGAGCTACACTGTTCCTTGAGTTGAGCAGTTTGCTAACACTGTTTTCGTTGAATATTCAATGGCATATTTCAGAGTACATTGAAGCTTATGGCGACAAAGAAAATATCCTCAGACAAAAACTTGAAAGAAGCTTTCTGAGAAACTGCTTTGTGATTTGTGAATTCATCTCATGGAATTACACTTTTATTTTCTTGAGGCACTTTACTAATACTGATTTATTGGAATCTACAAAGGGATATTTGGGATCACTTGAGGCCTATGGTGAAATAGGAAATAACTTCAGATTAAAAGCTAGAGAGAAGCTTTCTGAGAAACTGCTTTGTGATGTATGAATTCATCTCACAGAATTACAGGATTCCTTTCATGGACCAGTTTTGTAGCACTATTTTGGGGAATCTGAGAAGGTACATTTTGGGTTGCATTGAAGACTATGGTGACAAAGGAAATATCCTCAGAAAAAAAGTAGAAGGAAGCTTTGCAAAAAAGGACATTGTGATGTGTGAATTCATCTCTCAGCATTACACCTTTACATGGAGCAGTTTGCTAAAATTGTTTTCGTTGAGTCTGCAATGGGATATTTGGGAGTGCATTGAGGCCTATAGTGAAAAGGAAATATCCTCAGTTAAAAACTACAAAGTAGCATTCTGAGAAACTGCTGTGATGTGTGAATTCATCTCAGAGAATTACATGGTTCTTTTCATTGAGCAGTTTGATAACACTGTTTTCGTTTAATCTTCTGTGGGATATTTGGGAGCACATTGAGGCCTATGGTGAAAAAGGAAATATCCTGAGTTAAAAAGTAGAAACAATCTTTCTGAGAAACTCATTTTTGATGCGTGCACTCATCATACAGATTTACACTGTTCTTTTCATTGAGCAGTTTACTAACACTGTTTTACTGGAGTTTTCAATGGGATATTTTGAAGCACATTGAAGCTTACGGTGACAAAGGAAATATCCTCAGATAAAAACTAGAAAGAAGTTTTCTTAGAAACAACTTTGTGATGTGTTAATTCATCTCAGAGAGTTCCATGATTCTTTTCATGGATTAGTTTGGTAGCACTGTTTTTGGGGAATCTGAGGAGGGATATTTTGAATCTCATTGAAGCCTATGGTGAAAAAGGAGATATCCTCAGATAAAAAGTAGAAAGAAGCTTTCTGAGAAAGTTCTTTGTGATGTTTGTATTAATGTCACAGATTTACACCTTTCTATTCAAGGAGTCATTTGCTAACACTGTTTCCTTTGAATCTGCGAAGGGATATTTGGGATTGCATTGAAGCCTATAGTGAAAAAGGAAATATCCTCAGATAAAAAATAGAAGGAAGATTTCTGAGAAACTGCTTTGTGATATGTGAATTCATCTTACAGAGTTATATCGTTCTTTTCATTGAGCAGTTTGCTAACACTGTTTTCATGAAATCTGCAAAGGGATATTTGGGAGCGCATTAAGGCCTGTGCTGACAAAAGAAATATCCTCACACAAAATCCAAAATGAAACTTTCTAAGAAGCTGCTTTGTGACGTTTGAATTGATCTCACAGATTTACACGTTTCTTTTAGTGGAGTGGTTTGTTAACACTATTTTCATGTAATCTGCAAAGGCATATTCACGAGCACATTGAGGCCTATAGTTAAAAAGGAAATGACCTCATACAGATACTAGAAGGAAGCTTTCTGAGAAACTGCTTTGTGATTTGTGAATTCATCTCACAGAGTTACACGATTCTTTTCATGGAGCAGTTCCATAGCACTGTTTTGTGTAATCTGCAATAGGATATTTGGGAGTGTATGAAGCCTCTGGAGACAAAGGAAATATCTTCAGATACAGACCAAAAAGAATAATTCTGTGAAACTGCTTTGTGATGTGTCAATTCATCTCACAAAGTTACACCATTCTTTTCATTGAGAAGTTTGCTAATACTTTTTTTCATGGAATCTGCAATGCAACATTTGGGAGCGCATAGAGGAATAGGTTGTAAAATGACATATCCTCAGATAAAAACTAGTAAGAAGATTTCTGAGAAACAGCAATGTGATGTGTGAAATCAATTCACAGCATTACACCATTATTTCCATGGATCAGTATTGTAGCACTTTTTTGGGGGAATCTGCAATAGGATATTTTGGCATGCACTGAAGCCTATGGTGACAAAGGAAATATCCTCAGACAAAAAACAAAAAAAAAAAAACAGCTTTCTGAGAAACTAGTTTGTGATGTGTGAATTCCTCTCACAAATATGTACCTTCCTTTTCATGGAGCAGTTTGCTAACAGTATTTCCTGGAATCTGCAAAGGGCTATTCCTGAGTGCATTGAGGCCTATGGTGAAAACAGAAATAGCCTCAGACAAAACTAGAAAGAAACTTTCTGAGAAACTGCTTTGTGATTTGGGAATTCATCTCACAGAGTTATACGATTCTTTTCATGGACCATTTTGGCAACACTGTTTTTGGGGAATCTGAGAACGGATATTTTGGATCACATTGAAGAATATTTTGACGAAGGAAATATCCTCAGATAAAAACTAGAAAGAAGCTTTCTAAGAAAGTTCTTTGTATTGTGTGAATTCATCTCACAGATTTACACCTTTCTTTTCATGGAGCAGTTTGCTAACATTGTTTTCATGGATTCTATAAAGGGACATTTAATGACTCATTGAAGCCTATGGCAACAAAGGAAATATCCTCAGATAAAAGACAAACAGAAGCTTTATGAGAATGTGATTTGTGATGTGTGAATTCATCTCACAGAGTAACACTGTTCTTTTCATTGCATAGTGTGCTAACACTGTTTTCTTGAAAACTGCAATGGAATATTTCGGAGTGCATTGAAGCTTATGGTGGCAAAGGAAATATCCTTAGACAAAACCAGCAAAAAGCTTTCCGAGAAACTGCTTTTTGATTTGTGAATTCACCTCACAGAGTTACACGACTTTTTTTGTGGATCAGTTTGGTAACCCTGTTTTTGGGGAATCTGAAAAGGGATCATTTGAATCACATTGAATTCTGTGGTGACAGAGGAAATATCCTCAGATAAAAACTAGAAATAATCCTTCTGAGAAACCTCTTTGTGATGTGTGAATTCATCCCTCAGAGTTACATTGTTCTTTTCATTGATAATCTGTAATGGGATATTTGTGAGTTCATGGAGGAATATTTTGAAAAAGGAAATATACTCAGATGAAAACTAGAAATAATCTTGTTGAGAAATAGCTTTGTGATGTGTGAATTCATCTCACGGTGTTGCACCTTTCTTTTCATGAGGCAGTTTGGTAGCACTGTTTTTGGGGATCTGTGAAGGGATATTTTGGATTGCATTGCAGCCTATGGTGACAAAGAAAATAACCTCAGATAAAAACTAGAAAGAAGATTTCTGAGGAACTTCCTTGTGATTTGTGTATTCAACTAACAGAGTAAAACGTTTCTGTTAATGGAGCGGTTTACTAACCCTCTTTTTGTGGAATCTGCAAAGGTATGTTTGGGAGTGCATTGAGGCCTATGGTGAAAAAGAAATATCCTCAGTTAAAAACTAGAAAGAACCTTTCTGAGAAACTGCTTTGTGATGTGTGAATTCATCTCACAGAGTTCCACCTATCTTTTCATGGAGTAGTTTGCTAACATTCTCTTTGTGGAATCTGCAAAGGGATATTTGGGAGCACTTTGAGGCCTATGGTGAAAGAGAAAATATCCTCAGATTAAAATCAAAAATAACCTTTCTGTGAAACTGCTTTGTGAGGCATGAATTCATATCACTGAGTTACCCTGTTCTTTTCATTGAGTAGTTTGCTAACACTCTTTTCATGAAATGTGCAATGGCATATCCTGGAGAGCATTGAGGAATATGGAGAAAAAGGAAATATCCTCAGATAAAATCTAGAAAGAAGTAGTCTGAGAAACAGCTTTGTGGTGTGTGAATTTATCTCACAGAGATACACCATTCTTTTCATGGAGCAATTTGGTAGCACTGTTTTTGGGGATCTGAGAAGGGATATTTTGGATTGCATTGAAGCCTATGCGTGACATATGGAAATATAATCAGATAAAAACTAGAAGAAAGTTTCTGAGAAACTTCTTTGTGATCTGTGTATTCATCTCTCAGAGTAACATTTCTTTTCATGGAGCAGTTTGCTAACACTGTTTTTGTGGAATCTGCAAAATAATATTTTTGGAAACGAGTTGAGACCTATGGTGAAAAGGAAAATATCCTCAGATAAAAACTAGAAGGAAGATTTCTGAGAAACTTCTTTTTGATGTATGAATTCATCTCACAGAGTAACACCACTCTTTTCATGGAGCAGTTTGCTGACACTGTTTTCATGGAATCCGCAATAGGATATTTTGGAGTGCATTGAAGCCTTTGGTGACAAACGAAATATCGTCAGACAAAAACCAAAAAGAAGCTTTCTGTGAAACTGCTTAGTGATGTGTGAATTCACCTCACAGAGTTACACTTTGTTTTCATGGCACAGTTTGGTACCACTGTTTTTGGGGAATCTGAGAAGGGATATTTTGGATTGCATTGAAGACTATGGTGACAAAGGAAATATCCTCAGACAAAAACTAGAAAGAAGCTTTCCGAGAAACTGCTTAGTGATGTGTGAATTCATCTCACAGGGTTATACTGTTGTTTTCATGTAGCAGTTTGCTAACATTGTTTTCTTGGAATCTGCATTCTGATATGTTGGAGCACATTGAGGCTTACAGTGACAAGGAAAATATCTTCACATAAAAAGTATAAATCAGCTTTCTGAGAAGCTTCTTCGTGATGTATGTATTCATCTCACAGAGTAATACCTTTGTTTTCATTTAGCAGTTTCCTAACACTGTTATGGTGGAATCTGCAAAGGGATATTTGTGAGTGCTTTGAAGCTTATAGTGAAATAGGAAATATCCTCAGATAAAAATGAGAAAGAAGATATCTGAGAAACTGCTTTGTAATGTGTGAATTCATCTCACAAAGGTACACTGTTATTTTCATTGGGCAGTTTGATAACACTGTTTTCTTGGAATCTGCAATAGGATATTTGGGAGCGCATTGAAGCATATGGTTGCAGAGTATGTATCCTCAGATAAAAACCAAAAAGGAGGTTTCTGTGCAACTGCTTTGTGATGTGTGAAATCATCTCATGGTGTTACTCTGTTCTTTTCATTGAGAAGTTTGCTAAGACATTTTTTCTGGAATCTGCAATGGGATATTTGGTAGTGCAATGAGGAATATGGTGAAAAAGGAAATATGCTCAGATAAAAACTAGAAAGAAGCTTTCTGAGAAACAGCTTTGTGATGTGTGAATTCATTTCACAGAGTTACACCATTCTTTTCATGGAGCAGTTTGGTAGCACTTTTTTGGGGGTATTTGAGAAGGGATATTTTGGATCACGTTTAAGCATATGGTGACAAAGGAAATATCCTCAGATAAAAACTAGAAAGAAGGTTTCTGAGAAACTGCTTTGTGATGTGTGTATTCATCTCACAGAATAACACCTTTCTTTTCATGGAGCAGTTTGCTAACACTGTTTTCATGGAACATGCATAGGGATATGTGGGAGCAAGCTGAGGCCTATGGTGATAAAGGAAGTATCCTCAGAGAAAAACTAGAAAGGAAGATGCTGAGACATTTCTTTGTGATGCGTGAATTCATCTCACAGAGTTACACCATTCTTTCCTTGGAGCAGTTTGCTAACACTGTTTTCGTGGAACCTGCAAAGGGATAGTTGGAGTGCATTGAAGCCTATGGTGAAAAAGGAAATATCCTCAAATAAAAACCAAAAAGAAGCTTTCTGAGAGACTGCTTTGGGATGTGTGAATTGATCTCACAGAATTACACTGTTCTTTTCATTGAGCAGTTTACTAACACTTTTTTCGTGGAATGTGTAATGAGATATTTTGGAATGCATTGAAACTTAGGTTGACAACGAAAATATCCTCAGGCAAAATCTAGAAAGAAACTTTCTGAGAATCTGCTTTGTGATTTGTGAATTCATCTCACTGGGTTACACGATCCTTTCATGGAGCATTTTGGTAGCAGTGTTTTTGGGGAATGTGAGAGGGGATAGTTTGGATCTCATGGAAGACTATGGTGACAAAGGAAATGAAATCAGATAAAAACTAGAAAGAAGCTTTCTGAGAAACTTATGTGTGATGGGTGTATTCATCTCACACTATAACACCTTTTTTGTGGAGAAGTTTGGTAACTCTGTTTTGATGGAATCTACAAAGTGATGGTTGGGAAGGGGTTGAGACCTAAAGGTAAAAAAGAAAATATTCTCAGATAAAAATGGAAGGTAGCTTTCTGAGAAACTGCTTTGTGCTGTGTGAATTCATCTCACAGAGTTACACCACTCTTCTCTTGGAGCAGTTTGTTAACTCTGTTTTCATGGAATCTGCAATATGATATTTCAGAGTGCATTGAAGTCTAAGGTGAGAAATGAAATATCCTCAGAGAGAAAACAAAAAGAAGCTTTCTGTGAAACTCCTTTGTGACGTGAGAATTCATGTCACAGAGTTAGACTTTTCTTTTCATGGCACAGTTTGATAGCACTGTGTTTGGGGAATGTGAGAAGGAATATTTTGTACTGAAACGAAGCCCATGGTGACAAAGGAAATATCCTTAGATAAAAACTAGAAAGAAGCTTTATGAGAAACTTCTTTGTGATGTGTGTATTCATCTCACAGAATAACACATTTCTTTTCGTGGAGCAGTTTGCTAACACTGTTTTCATGAAATCTGCAACAGGATATTTTGTAGGCCATTGAAACCTTTGGTGACAAAAGAATTATCCTCAGATAAAAGTCAAAAAGAAGCTTTCTGAGAAACTGCTTTGTGATTCGGAATTCATCTCTCAGAGTAACAGTGTTCCTCTCATTGATCAGTTTGCAAACACTGCTTTCTAAGAATCCGCAATGGGATATTTCACAGCGCATTAAAGCTTATGGTGACAAAGGAAATATCCTCATATAAAAATGATAAAGAATCTTTCTGAGAAATGGCTTTCTGATTCGTGAATTTATCTCACAGAGCTACACAATTCTTTTCATGCAGCGGTTTTGTAGCACTGTCTTTGGGGAATCTGAGAAGGGCTATTTTGGATGGCATTGAAGTGTATGGTGAAAAACGAGATGTGCTCAGATAAAAACTAGAAAGAAACTTTCTCAGAAACTGCTTTGTGATGTGTGAATTCATCTCACAATGTTTCACTGTCCTTCTCAGTGAGCAGTTTGCTTACACTCTTTTCTTGGAATCTGCAATGGGATATTTCAGAGTGCATTGAAGCTCATGGTAACAGAGGAAATATCCTCATAGAAGAAGTAGAAAGAAGCTTTCTGAGAAATTGCTTTGTGATATGGTAATTCATTTCACAGAATTACATGAATCTTTTCATGGGTCAGTTTGGCAGCACTGTTTTTAGGGTATATGAGAAGGTCTATTTTGGTTTGCCTTGAAGCCTATGGTGAAAAAGGAAATATCCTCAGATAAAAACTGGAAAGAAGCTTTCTGACAAATTTTTTGTGATATGTGAATTCGTCTCACAGATTTACACTTTTTTTTTGATGGAGCAGTGTGCTAACACTGTTTTCCTGTAATCTGCAAAGGGATATTTGGGAGTGCATTGAGGACTTTGGTGCAAAACTAAATACTCTCAATTAAAAATACAAAGAAACTTTATGAGAAACTGCTTTGTGATGTGTGAATTCATCTCACACAGTTACACTGTTCATTTCATTGAGCAGTTTGCTCACAATGTTTTCGTGGAATCAGCAATGTGATATTTCAGAGCCCATTGAAACTTATGGTGACAAAGGAAACATCCTCAGACAAAAGCTAGAAAGAAGCTTTCTGATAAACTGCTTTGTGATTTGTGAATTCATCTCACAAAGTTACAAGATTATTTTCATGGATCAGCTTGGTAGCACTGTTTTTGGGGAATCTGAGAAGTGATATTCAGGATCACATTGAAGCCTATGGTGACTAAGGACATATCCTCAGATAAAAACTAGAAGGAAGCTTTCTGAGAAACTGCTTTGTGATGTGTGAATTTACTTCAGAGAGTTACACCATCCTTTTCATTGAACAGTTTGCTAACACTGTTTTAGTGGAATCTGCAAAGGGATATATTGGCGTGCATCGAGGCCTTTGGTGAAAAAGGAAATATCCTCCGATAAAAACTAGAAAGAAGCTCTCTGAAAACTGCTTTGTGATGTGTGAATTCATCTCACTCTTTTACACTGTCCTTTTCATTGAACAGTTTGCTAACACTGTTTTCATTGATTCTGCAGTTTGATATTTCGGAGCGAATTGAAGCTTATGATGACATAGGAAATATCCTCATAGAAAAAGTAGAAAGAAGCTTTCTGAGAAACTGCTTTTTGATGTGTTAATTCATCTCACAGAGTTACACAATTCTTTTCATGGAGCAGTTTGGTAGCATTGTTTTTGGGGAATCTGAGAAAGGACTTTTTGGATGGCATTGAAGCCTATTGTGACAAAATAAACATCTCAGATAAAAACCAGAAAGAAAGTTTTTGAGAAACTTCTTTGTGATGTGTGAATTCATCTCACAGATATACACTATTCTTTTCATGGATCAGTTTGGTAGACCTTCTTATTTGGAATCTGAGAAGAGATATTTTGGGTCGCATTGAAGCCTATGGTGACAAAGGAAATATCCCCAGATGAAAACAAGAAAGAAGCTTTCAGAGAAAGTTCTTTGTGATGTGTGAATTCATCTCACAGAGTTGCACCTTTCTTTTCATGAAGTCATTTGCTAACATTGTTATCATGGAATATGCAAAGGTATATTTGAGAGAAATAGCCTCAGATAAAAAAAAAACAAAAAGAACGTTTCTGAGAAGCTACTTTGTGATGTGTGAATTTATCTCACAGAATTACTACGTTCCTTTTGTTGAGGAGTTTGCTAACACCGTTTTCATGGAATCTTCAAGGGATATATGGGAGCATGTTGGGACCTACGAGGAGAAAGGAAATATGCTCAGATAAAAACTAGAAAGAAGCTTTTGAGAAACTACTTTTTGATATGTGAATTCCTCTCACAGTGTTACACTGTTCTTTTCATTAAGCCTTTTGCTAAAACTGTTTTCTTGGAATCTGGAATGGGATATTTTGGAGTGCATTGAAGCTTATGGTGACATAGGAGATATCCTCAGATAAAAACTAGAAAGAGGCTTTCTGAGAAAGTTGTCTTTGATATGTGAACTCATCTCACAGAGTTACACCATTCTTTCGATTGAGTAGTTTGCTAACACTGTTTTCTTGGAATCTGCAATAGGATATTTGTGAGTGCATTGAAACCAATGACAACAAAGGAAATATCCTCAGATAAAAACCAAAAACAGGCTGTCTGATAATCTGCTTTGTGATGCATGAATTCATATCACAGAGTTACACTGTTCTTTTCATTGAGCAGTTTGCTAACACTGTTTTCTTGGAATATGCTATGGGATATTTCATAGCACATTGATGCTTTGGATGACAAAGGAAATATCCTCAGACAAAAACTAGAAAGAAGCTTTCTGAGAAACTGCTTTGTGATACGGGAATTCATCTCACACAGTTACGTGATTCTTTTCATGGGGCAGTATGGTAGCACTGTTTTTGGGGAATCTGAGAGGGGATATTTTGGATCGCATTGAAGCCCATAGTGACAAAGGAAATGTCCTCATAGAAAAACTAGAATGAAGTTTTCTAAGAAACCGTTTTGTGGTGTGTTAATTTTTCTCACAGTGTTACATGATTCTTTTCATGGATCAGTTTGGTAGCAGTTTTTTGGCGTAATCAGAGAAGGGATATTTTGTATCACATTGAAGCCTATGGTGACAATTAATTATTGCCAGATAAAAACTGGAGAGAAGCTTTCTGAGAAACTGCTTTGTGATGTGTGAATTCATGTCCCAGAGTTATACTGTTCTTTTCCATGAGCGGTTTGCTAACACTGTTTTCTTGGAATCTGCAATGGGATAGTTTGGCACGCATTGAAGCTTATGGTGAAAAAGGATATACACTCAGACAAAAACTTGAAAGAAGCTTTCTGAGAAGCTGGTTTTTCAGATGTGAATTCATCTAACAGAGTACCATGATTCTTTTCAAGGAGCAGATTCGTAGCACTGTTTTGGGGAATCTGAAAGGGATACTGTGGGTTGCATTGAAGCCTATGGTGACAAAGGAAATATCCTCAGATAAAAACTGGAAAGAGGCTTTCTGAGAAAATTCTCTTTGATATGTGAGTTCATCTCACAGAGTTACACCATTCTTTCAATTGGGCAGTTTGCTAACACTGTTTTCTTGAAATCTGCAATAGGATATTTGTGAGCGCATTGAAACCAATGATGACAAAGGAAATATCCTCAGATAAAAACCAAAAACAAGCTATCTGATAATCTGCTTTGTGATGCATGAATTCATATCACAGAGTTACACTGTTCTTTTCATTGAGCAGATTGCTAACACTGTTTTCGTGGAATCTGCAAAGCCACATTTGGGAGCGCATTGAGGCCTATGGTGAAAAAGGAATTATCCTCCAATAATAACTAGGCAGAAGCTTTCTGAGAAATTGCTTTGTGATGAGTGAATTCATCTCACAGAGTTACACCATACTTTTCATTGAGCAGTTTGATAACACTGTTTTCCTGGAATATGCGATGGGATATTTTGGAGCACATTGAACCCTATGGTGTCAAAGGAAATATCCTAAGACAAAACTAAAAAGAAGCTTTCTGAATACATGCTTTGTGATTTGTGAATTCATCCCCCAGAGTTACACTGTTCTTTTCATTGAGAAGTTTAATAACACTGTTTTTGTGGAATCTGTGAAAGGATATTTGGGAGCCCATTGAGGCCTACAGTGAAAAGTGAAATGTCCTCAGATAAAAACTAGAAAGACGATTTCTGAGAAACTGCTTTGTTTTGTGTGAATTCATCTCACAGAGTTAAACCTTTCTTTTCATTGTGCTGTTTGATAACACTGGTTCCATGGAATCTTCAAGAGGAATCTGGGAGTGCATTGAATCCTATGATGACACAGGACAGATACTCAGATAAACACAAAAAGAAGCTTTCTGAGAATCTTCTTTGTGATTTGTGCATTTATCTAACAGTGTTATATGAATCTTTTCATGGAGCAGTTTGCTAACTCTATTTTTGTGGAATCTGGAATAGGATATCTGGCAGCACATTGAAGCCTATGGTGACAAAAGGAGTATCCTCAGAAAAAAAAAAAAAAACAGAAAGAAGCTCTCTGCGGAAATTCTTTGTGATGAGTGAATTCATCTCACAGAGTTAAACCTTTCCTTTCATGGAGCAATTTGCTAACACTGCCTTCCTGGCATCTGCATAGGGATAATTGCGAGCACATTGAGTCCTATGGTTAAAAAGGAAATATCCTCCGATTAAAACTAGAAAGAAGTTTTCTGATAAACTGCTTTGTGATGTGGGAATTCATCTCACAAAGTTACATCACATTTTTCATTGAGGAGTTTTATAACACTGTTTTCTTCGAATCTTCATTGGCGTATTTTAAAGCACCCAGAAGCTTATGGTGACAAAGGAAATATCCACATATAAAACTAGAAAGAAGATTTCTGAGAAACCACTTTGTAATATGTTAATTCATCTCACAGAGTTAAACGATTCTTTTGATGGATCAGTTTGGTAGCACTGTTTTTAGGGAAATTGACAAGTGATATTTTGGATTGCATTGAAGCCTATGTTGACTTAGTAAATCTCCTCAGATAAAAAGTAGAAGGAAGCTTTCTGAGAAACTCCTTTGTGATGTGTGAACTCATATAACAGAGTTACACGATTTTTTCACTGGAACAGATTGCTAACACTGTTTTCGTGGAATCTGCAATAGGATATTTGGGAGCACATTGAAGCCTATGGTGATAAAGGAAAAATCCTCAGACAAAAACCAAAAAGAAGCTTTCTGAGAAACTGCTTTGTGATGTGTGAATTCATCTCACAGGTTTACACGTTTCCTTTCATGGAGCACTTTGCTGACACTATTTTCATGGAATCCACAAAGATATTTGTGAACACATTGAGTCCTGTGGTGAAAAATTATATATCCTCAGAAAAAAACTTGAAATAAACTTTCTGAGAAACTGCTTTGTGAGTTGTGAATTCTTCTCACATAGTTACACTTTTCCTTTCACTGAGCACTTTGCTAACACTTTTTTCGTCGAATTTGCAATGGGATATTCTGGAGCACATTGAAGAATGTGGTGAAAATAGAAATGTCCTCAGATAAAAGCCAGAAAGAAGCTTTCTGAGAAACAGCTTTGTGATGTGTGAATTCATCTCACAGAGTTACACCATACTTTTCATGGAGCAGTTTTGTAACACTGCTTTTCAGAATCTGAGAAGGGATAAATTTGATTGCATTGAAGCCTATGGTGACAAAGGAAATATCCTTAGATAAAAACCAAAAAGAAGAGTTTTGAGAAACAGCTTTGTGATTCCTGATTTCAACTCACAGATTTACACCTTTTTATTCATGGATCCGTTTGCTAACACTTTTTTCGTGGAATCTGCAATGGGATATTTGAGAGTGCTTTGAGGAATATAGTGAAACAGGAAATATCCTCAGATAAAAACTAGAAAGAAGTTTTCTGAGAAACAGCATTTTGATGTGTGAATTCATCTCACAGAGTTACACCATTCGTCTCATGGAGCAGTTTGGTAGGCCTGTTTTGGGGAATCTGAGAAGGGACATTTTGGATCGCATTGAAGCCTATGTTGAAAAAGGAAATATCCTCAGATAGAAACTAGAAATAAGCTTTCTCAGAAATTGTTTTGTGATATGTGAATTCATCTCACACACTTACAAGACTCTTTTCTTGGAGCAGTTTACTAACAGTGTTTTTGTGGAATCTGCAATAGGATAGTTGGGAGCCCATTGAAGCCTATGGTGACAAAGGAAATATCCTCAAAAACCAAAAAGAAGCTTTCTGAGATACAGGTTTGTGGTGTGTGAATTAATCTCACAGATTTACACCTTTCATTTCATGGAGCAGCATGCTAACACTATTTTCATGGAATATGCAAAGGTATATTTGCGAGCGCATTGAGGCCTATAGTGAAAAAAGAAATATCCTCAGATAACAAAATAGAAAGGGTATTTTTGAGAAACTGCATTGCAATCTGTGAATTCATCTCACAGAGTTACACTGTTCTTTTCATTGAGCCATTTACTAACTCTGTTTTCCTGGAATCTGCAATGGGATATTTTGGAGTGCTTTGAAGTTTAATTTGACAAAGGAAATATCTCCATATAAAAACTACAAAGAAGCTCTCTGAGAAAGCACTTTGTGATGTGCTAATTCATCTCACAGAGTTACACGATCCTTTTCATGGATCAGTTTGATGGCACTGTTTATGGCGAATTTGAGAAGGGACATTTTGGATTGCATTGAAGTCTATGGTGACAGAGGAAATACCCTCAGATGAAAACTAGAAAGAAGCTTTCTGAGAAACTTCCTTGTGATTCATGTATTCACCTCACAGAGTAACACCTTTCTTTTAATGGAGCAGTTTGCTAACCCTTTCCGTGGAATCTGTAAAGGGATATTTGGGAGCGAGTTGAGGCTTCTGGTGAAAAAGGAAATATCCTCAGGTAAAAATTACATTGAAGCTTTCTGTGAAACGGCTTTGTGATGTGTGAATTCAACTAACAGAGTTACACCACTCTTTTCATGGAGCAGTTTGGCAGCACTGTTTTTGTTTAATCAGAGTAGGTATAGTTTGGATCGCATTGAAGCATATGGTGTCAACGGAAATATCCTCAGATAAGAACTAGAAAAATCTTTCTGAGAAACTGATGTGTGATGTGTGAATTCATCTCAGAGAGTTATACCACTCTTTTCATGGAGCAGTTTCGTAGCACTGTTTTTGGGGAATCTGAGAAGGGATATTTGGATCACATTGAAGCCTATGGTGACAGAGGAAATATCCTCAGAAAAACTCAAAAGAATCTTCCTGAGAAACTGTTTGTGATGTGCAAATTCATGTCAGAGATTTACACCTTTCTTTTCATGGAGCAGTTTGCTAACACTGTTTTCATGGAATCTGCAAAGGGGTATTTGGGAGAACATTGAGGCCTATTGTGAAAAAGGAAATATCCTCAGATAAAAAATAGAAGTTTTATGAGAATCTCCTTTGTGATGTGTGAATTCATCTCACAGAGTTACACCATTCTTGTAATTATGCAGTTTGATTACACTGTTTTCATGGAATCTGCAATAGGGTATTTGGGAGCACATTGAAGCCTATAGTGACAAAGGAAATATCCTCAGATAAAAAGCCATAAGAAAGTTTCTGTGAAACTGCTTTGTGATGTGTGAATTCATCTCACAGAGTTACACTGTTCTTTTCATTGAGAAGTTTCCTAACCCTTTTTTCGTGGAATCTGCAATGGGATATTCCATAGCATATTGAGGAATACAGAGAAAAAGAAAATATCCTCAGATAAAAACTAGAAAGAAGCATTCTGAGAAACAGCATTCTAATTTGGGAATTCATCTCACAGAGTTACACCATTCTTTACATGGAGAAATTTAGTAGCACAGTTTATGTGGAATCTGAGAGGGGATATTTTGGATCTCATTGAAGCCTATGGTGACAAAGGAATAATCCTTAGATTAAAACTAGAAATAAGCTTTCTGAGAAACGTCTTCATGATGAGTGAATTCATCTCACAGAATTACAGCTTTCTTCTCATTGAGAACTTTGCTAACACTTTTTTCATGGAATCGGCAATGGAATATTTGGGAGCGCATTGAGAAATATGGTCCGAGAGAAAATATCCTCAGATAAAAACTAGAAAGAAGCTTTCTGAGAAATAGCTTTCTGAAGTGGGAATTCATCTCACAGAGTTACACCATTCTTTTCATATGGCAGTTTAGTAGCACTGTTTTTGGGGAATCTGAAAGGGGATAATTTGGATTGCATTGAACCCTATGGTGACAAAGGAAATATCCTTAGATTAAAACTAGAAAGGAGCTTTCTGAGAAACTGCTTTGCAATGTGTGAATTCATCTTACAGTGTTACAACATTCTTTTCATTGAGCAGTTTGATAACACTGTTTTCGTGGAATCTGCGGTAGGATATTTGGGAGTGTATTGAGTCCTCTAGTGACAAAGGAAATATCCTCAGATAAAAACTAGAGAGAAGCTTTCTGAGAAACTGCTTTGTGATGTGTGAATTCATCTTACAGAGTTACACGGTTCTTTTCATTGGGCAGTTTGATAAGACTGTTTTCATGGAATCTGCAATATTATATTTGGGGGTGCTTGAAGCCTATGTTGACAAAGGAAATATCCTCAGATTAAAACCAAAAAGAAGTTTTCAGTGAAACTGCTTTCTGATGTGTGAATTCATCTCACAGCATTACACCATTCTTTTCATTGGGAAGTTTGCTAACACTTTTGTCTTGGAATCTGCAATAGGATATATGGGAGGTCAATGAAGCCTTTGTTGACAAAGGATATATCCTCATAGAAAAACCAAAAAGAAGCTTCCTGAGCCACTGCTTTGTGATGTGTGAATTCAGTTCACAGAGTTACACTGTTCTTTTCATTGAGCAGATTGTTAACACTGTTTTCTTGGAATCTGCAATGAGATATTTCAGAGCGTTTTGAAACTTACTGTGAATAACGAAGAATCCTCAGACAAAAACTAGAAAGATACTTTCTTAGAAACTCCTTTCTGATTTGTGAATTCATCTCACAGAGTTACATGATTCTTTTCTTGGATTTGTTTGATTGCACTGTTTCTGGGGAATCTGAGAAGGGATATTTTGGATCGCATTGAAACCTATGGTGACTAAGGAAATATAATAAGATAAAAACTAGAAAGAGGCTTTCTGAGAAAGTTTTTTGTGATGTGTGAATTCATTTCACAGAGTTACAGCTTTCTTTTCATGGAGCAGTTTGCTAACACTGTTTTCTTGGAATCTGCAAAGGGATATTTTGGAGCGCATTGAGGCCTATCGTGAAAAAGGGATTATCCTCAGATAAAAACTAGAAATAAACTTTCAGAGAAAGTTCTTTGTAATCTGTGAATTCATCTCACAGAGTTAGACCTTACTTTTAATGGATCAGTTTGCTAACACTGTTTTCGTGGAATTTGCAAAGGGATATTTGGGAGCACATAGAGGCCTATAGTGAAACAGGAAATATCCTCATAGAATAGCAAGATAGAAGCTTTCTGAGAATCTGTTTTGTGATGTTAGAATTCAAGGTATGGAGGTACACTGTTCTTTTCATGGAGCAGTTTGAAGCTTATGGTGACAAAGGAAATATCCTCATATAAAAACTAGAAAGAAGTCCTCTGAAAAACTGCTTTGTGATTGGTGAATTCATCTCACAGAGCTAAGGCATGCTTTTCTTTGAGCCTTATGATAACTCTGCTTTCGTGGAGTCTGAAATAGGATATTTGGGAGTGCAATAAAGAATATGGTGACAAAGGAAATATCGCCATAGAAAAACCAAAAAGAGTCTTTCTGAGAAACCGCTTTGTGATGTGATAATTTATCTCACAGAGTTACACAATTCTTTTCATGGATCAGTTTTGTAGCACTACTTTTGGGGAGCCTCAGAAGGGATATTTTGGATCACATTGAAGCCTATGGTGACTAAGGAAATATCCTCAGATAAAAACTAGAAAGACGTTTTCTGAGAAAATTCTTTGTGATATGAGAATTCATCTCACAGAATTACACCTTTCTTTTCAAGGAACAGTTTGCTAACAGTGTTTTTGTGGAATACTCAAAGGGATATTCTGGATCACATTGAAACCTGTGGTGACAAAGGAAATATCCTCAGATAAAAACTGGAAAGAAGCTTTCTGAGAAACTGCTTTGTGATGGGTGAATTCATCTCACAGGTCTACAACGTGCTTTTCCTTGAGCCATTTGATAACACTGTCTTCGTGGAGTCTGCAATGGGACATTTTTGAGTGCATTGAAGCCTACAGTGACAAAGGAAATATCCTCAGAAAAAAATTAGAAAGAAGCTTTCTGAGAAACTGCTTTTGGACGTGTGAATTCATCTCACAGCGTTACACTCTTCTATTCATTGATCAGTTTGCTAACACTGTTTTCTTGGAATCTTCAATAGGATATTTCAGAGTGTATTGAAGTTTATGGTGACAAAGGAAATATCCTGAGACAAAAACTAGAACGAAGCTTTCTGACCAACTGCTTTCTGATTTCTGAAATCATCTCACAGAGTTACACCTTTTTTTTCAAGGAGCAGTTTGGTAGCCCGGTTTTGGGGGAATCTGAGAAGGGATATTTTGGATCACATTGAAGCCTATGGTGTTGAAGAAAATATCCTCAGATTAAAAGTAAATAGAAGTTTTCAGAGAATCTTCACGGTGTTGTGTGAATTCTTCTCACAGAGTTACAACTTTTTTTTCATGGAGCAGTTTGCTAACACTGTTTTCATGGAATCTGCAAAGGGATATTTTGGAGCACACCGAGGCCTATGGTGAAAGAGGAAATATCCTCAGATTAAAACTAGAAAGAAACTTTATGAGAAACTGCTTTGTGATGTGTGTAATCATCTCAAAGAGTTACACTGTTGTTTTCATTGAGTAGTTTGCTAGCACTGTTTTCTAGGAATCTGCATTTTGATATTTTGTAGCGCATTGAAGCTTATGTTGACAAAGAAAATACATTCACATATGAATTAGAAGGAAGCTTTCTGAGAAACTGCTTTGTGATGTGTTAATTCATCTCCCAGAGTTACACAATTCTTCACATGGATCAATTTTTTATCACTGTTTTTGGGGAATCTGAGTAGGGACATTTTGGATAGCATTGAAGCCTAGGTGACAAGAAATTATCCTGAGATAAAAACTAAAAAGAAGCTTTCTCAAAATGGCTTTCATGATGTGTGAATTCATCTCACAGAGTTACACCTTTGTTTTCATGGAACAGTTTTCTAACACTGTTTTCGTGGAATCTGCAGAGAGATATTTGGTAGCGCTTTGAGGTCTATGGTGAAAAAGGAAATATCCGCAGATAAAAACTAGAAAGAAGCTTTGTGAAAAACTGCTTTGTGATGTATGAATTCATCTCAGAGAGATACAGTGTTCATTTCATGGAGCAGTTTGTTAGCAGTGTTTTTGGGGAACCTGAGAAGGCATATTTTGGAAGTCATTGACGCCTATGGTGACAAAGGAAATATCCTCTGAAAAAAAAGTAGAAAGAAGCTTTCTGGGAAAATTCCTTTTGTTGTGTGAATTCATGGGAATGATTTAACCCTTTATTTTCAGGGTGCAGTTTGCTAACACTGTTTTCCTGGAATCTGCAAAGGAATATTTGGGAAACCACTAAGGCATAGGGTGAAGAGGGAAGTATCCTCAGATAAAAACTAGAAAGAACCTTTGTGAGAAACAGCTTTGTGATGGGTAATTTCATCTCACCGAATTGCACCATCCTTTTCATTGAGCAGTTTGATAACACTGTTTTCGTGGAAACTGCAATAGGATATTTGGGAGTGCATTGAAGCCTATGGTGACAAAGGAAATATCCTCAGACAAAAACTAGAAAGAAGCATTCTGAGAAACTGCCTTGTGATTTGTGAATTCATCTCACAGAGTTACAAGATTCTTTTCATGGTGTAGTTTGTTAGCATTGTTATTAGTCAATCTGAGAAGGTATATTTGCATCTCATTGAAACTTATGGTGATAAAGGTAATATCCTCAGATTATAAGTAGAAAGAAGCTTTCTGAGAAAGTTCTTTGTTATGTGTGAATTCATCTCACAGTGGTACACCTTTCTTTTCATGGAGCAGTTTGCTAACACTGTTTTCCTCAAATCTGTAAAGGGATATTTGCGAATGCATTGAGGACCATGGTGAAGTAGGAAGTACCCTCAGTTAAAAACTAGAAGGAAGCTTTCTCAGAAACTGCATTGTGATGTGTGATTTCATCTCACAGGGTTACACCACTCTTTTCCTTGAGCAGTTTCATAACACTGTCTTCGTGGAATCTGCAATAGAGTATTCGGGAGTGCATTGAAGCCTGTGAATTCATCTAACAGAGTAACATGATTCTTTTCAAGGAGCAGATTCGTAGCACTGTTTTTGGGGAATCTGAAAGGGATACTGTGGGTTGCATTGACACCTATGGTGACAAAGGAAATATCCTCAGATAAAAACCAAACAGAAGTTTTCTGAGAAACTGCATTGTGATGTGTGAATTCATCTCACCGGGTTACATCTTTCTTTTCATGGAACAGTTTGCTAACACTGTTTTTTTGGAATCTGCCAAGGGATATTTGGGAGTGCATTGAGGCAAATGGTGATAAAGGAAATATCCTCAGAAGAAAACTAGAATAAAGCTTTCTGAGAAACCACTTTGTGATGTGTTAACTCATCACCAAGAATTACATGATTCTTTCATGGATCAATATGGTAGCACTATTTTTGGTAAATCTGAGAAGGGATATTTTGGATCACTTTGAAGCCTATGGTGACAAAGGTTATCCTCAGAGAGTAACTAGAAAGAAGCTTTCCGGGAAAGGTCCTTGTGATGTGTGAATTCATTTCAGAGTTACACTGTTCTTTTCAATGAGCGCTTTGCTAACACAGTTTTCTTGGAAACTGCAATGGGATATTTGGCAGTGTATTGAAGCTTATGGTGACAAATGAAAATCCTGATATAAAAACTAGAAAGAATCTTTATGAGAAACTGCTTTGTGATGCGATCATTCATCACATAGAGTTACAGAATAATTTTCATGGAGTAGTTTGGTACACTGTCTTTGGGGAATCTGAGAGGGATATTTTGGATAGCATTGAAACTTCTGGTGACAAAGGAAATATCCTCAGTTAAAAATTATAAAGAAATTTTCTGAGAAAGGTCTTCATGATGTCTGAATTCATCTCACAGAAGTACACCATTCTTTTCATGGACCAGTGTGCCAAAACTGTTTTTGTGGAATATGCAATAGGGCATTTTAGAGCACATTGAGGTCTATAGTGACAAAAGAAATGTCCTCAGATAAAAACTAGAAAGAAGCATTCTGAGAAACTGCTTTGTGATGTGTGAATTCATCTCATAGAATTACACCATTCCTTTCAATGAGCAGTTTGATAACACTGTTTTTGTGGAATCTGCTATAGGATACTTGGGAGGGCATTGAAGCCTATGGTGACAAAGGACATATTCTCAGATAAAAACCAAAAAGAAACTTTCTGAGAAACTTCTTTGTGATTTGTGAATTCATTTCACAGAGTTACATGATTCTTTTCATGGAGCTGCTGTGTAGCACTGTTTTTGGCGAATCTGAGAAGGGATATTTTGGATTGCATTGAAGCCTATGGTGACAACGGAAATATAATCAGATATAAACTAGAAAGAAACCTCCTGAGAAACTGCTTTTTGATGTGTGAATTCATCTCCCAGAGTTACACTGTTCTTTTCATTGAGTAGTTTGATAACACTATTTTCCTGGAATCTGCAAAGAGATAGTTGTGAGTGCTTCGAGACATATGGTGACAAAGGAAATATCCTCATGTAAAAACTAGAAAGAAGCTTTCTGAGAAACCGCTTTCTGATATGTTAATTCATCTCACAGAGATTCACGATTCTTTTCATGGAACAGTTTTTTAGCACTGTTTTTGGGGAATCTGAGAAGGGATATTATGGATGGCCTTGAAGCCTATGTTGACCAATTAAATATATTCATATAAAAAATTGAAAGAAGCTTTCTGAGAAAGCTCTTTGAGATGTGTGAATAAATCTCACAGAGTAACATCTTTTTGTCCTGGAGCAGTTTGCCAACAATGTTTTCATGAAATCTACAATGGGATATTCCAGAGCCCTTTGATGCCTACAGTGAAAAATGAACTTTCTTCAGATAACACACCTAGAAAGAAGCCTTCTGAAAAAAGCTTTGTAATGTGTGAATTCATGTTACAGAGTTTCACCATTCTTCTCACTGGCAGTTTCATAACACAGTTTTTGTGCAATCTGCAATAGGATAATTTGGATTGCATTGAAGCCTAATGTGACAAAGCAAATATACACAGATAAAAGTCCAAAAAGAAGCTTTCTGTGAAACTCTTTTGTGATGTGTGAACTCATCTCACAGAGTTACACTGTTCTTTTCATTGAGAAGTTTGCTAACACTTTTTTTGATTAATCTGCTGTGGGATATTGGGAATCTCATTGACTAATACAGTAAAAAAGGAAATATACTCAGATAAAACTTAGAAATAAGTTTTCTGAGAAACGTCTTTGTGATATGTGAATTTATCTCACAGAGTTACACCATTCTTTTCATGTAACAGTTTGGTGGCACTGCTTTTGGGAAATCTGAGAAGGGATATTTTGGGTCACATTGAAGCCTATGGTGACAAAGGGAATATCCTCAATTAAAATCTAGAAAGACGATGTCTGAGAAATTACTTCATCACGTGTGAACTCATCTCACAGAGTTACACTGTTGTTTTCATTGAGCAGTTTGATAACACAGCTTTTATGGAATCTGTGATAGGATATTTGGGAGAGCATTGAAGCCTATGGTGACACAGGAGATAACCTCCGACTAAAACCAAAAAGAAGCTTTCTGAGAAACTACTTTGTGATGTGTGAATTCATCTCACAGATTTACACCTTTATTTTTATGGAGCAGTGTGCAAACACTATTTTCATGGAATCTGCAAGGGGATATTCACGAGCACTTGATGCAAATTGTGAAAAATGAAATATCTTCAGATAAAAACTAGAAGGAAGCTTTCTGATAAAGTTCTTTGCAATGTGTGAATTTGTTTAACAGAGCTGCACCTTTTTTTTCATGTAGCAGTTTGCTAACACTGTTTTATTTTTGGAATCTGCAAAGGGATATTTGTGAGCACTTTGAGACCTATGGTGAAAAAGAAAATATCCTTACATAAAAACTAGAAAGAAGCTTTCTCAGAAACTGCTTTCTGATGTGTAAATTCATCTCACAGAGTTACACTGTTCTTTTCATTGAGCAGTTTGCTAACACTGTTTTCTTGGAATCTGCAATCGGATATTTAGGAACGCATTGAAGGTAATGGTGATAAAGGAAATATCCTCATAGAAAAACTAGATAAAAGCACTCTGAGAAACCACATTGTGATGTGTTAATTCATCTCATGGAGTTACACGATACTTTTCATGGATCAGTGTGGTAGCTCTGTTTTTGTGGACTATGAGAAGGAATATTTTGGATCACATTGGAGCCTTTGGTGACTACGGAAATAGATTAAAACTAGAAAGAAACTTTGTGAGAAAGTTCTTTGTGATGTGTGAGTACATCTTCCTGAGTTACACCTTTCTTTTCATGGAGCAGTTTGCTAAAGCTGGTTTCATGCAATTTGCAAAGGGATATTTGGGAGTGCCTTGATGCCTATGGTGAAAAAAGAAACATCCTCTGATGAAAACTAGAAAGAAGCTTTATGAGAAACTGCTTTATGATAGTTGAATTCATCTCACAGAGTTACACCTTTCTTTTCATTGAGCAGTTTGGTAGCACATTTTTTGGTGAATATGCAAAGGCATATTCGGGAGCTCATAGAGGCTGATGGTGAAAAAGAAATATCTTCAAATAAAAACTGGAGAAAAGGTTTTTGAGAAACTGTTTTGTGATGTGTTCATTCACCTCATAGATATAAACCATATTTTTGATTGACGAGTTTGGCATCACCGTTTTTGGGGTGTCTGAGAAGAGATATTTGGAAATACTTTAAGGCTGATGGTGGAAGAGTAAATATACTGCAGAGATGAAAGGTAGAAAGGAGCCTTCTGAGAAATTTCTTTGTTATGGGTGAATTCATCTCCCAGAGGTAAACCATTCTTTACATTGAGCATTTTATTAACCCTGTTTTTGTGGAGTCTGCAAAGGCATATAGGAAGTACAGAGAAGCCTATATTGAAAAAGAAAATACTCTCAGATAAAAATTAGAAAGAAGCTTTCTGAGAGACTGTTTAGTGATGGGTGAATTCATCTCACAGTGTTAAATCTTTCTTTTCATTGAGTAGTTTGGTAACACTGCTTTTGTGGAACCTGTAATGCGATATTTGGGAGCACATAGATTCCTGAAGTGAAAGAAGAAAATTCTCCAGATAAAAACTGGAGAGAATCTTTCAGAGAAAGTCCTTTGTGATTTGTGCATTCATCTCATACCGCTAAACGTTTCTGTTGAGTGAGCACTTTGGCATCACTGTTTTTGTGGTGTCTGAGAAGAGATACCTGGGAGCACATTGAAACCTATGGTTTAAAAGGAAATATCCATATATGAAAACCAGAAAGAAGCTTTCTGAGAAACTCTTTTGTGATGTGTGAATTCATCTCACTGAGTTACACTGTTCTTTTCATTCAGCAGTTTGCTAACACTGTTTTCTGGGAATCTGCAATGGGATATTCCAGAGCACTTTAATGCTTATGATGACAAAATAAATAATATCATATAAAAACTAGAAAGAAGCTTTCTGAGACCAATTTGTGATGTGTTAATTCATCTCACAGAGTTACAAGACTCTTTTAATGGATCAGTTTAGCAGCAGTGTTTCTGCAGAATATGACAAGCGATATTTTGGATCGCATTGCATCTTATGGTGACAAAGGAAATATTCTGATATAAAAACTGGAAAGAATCTCTCTGAGAAACCGCTTTGTGATGTGTTAGTTCACCTCACAAAGTTATAACCCTTTCTTTTCTTGGAGCACTTTGCCATCACTGCTTTTGTGGAATCTGCAAAGGGATATTTGAGAGCACATGGAGGTCTATAGTGAAAAAGGAAATATCCTCAGATAAAAACTAGAAAGAAGCATTCTGAGAAACTGTTTTGTGATGTATGAATTCATCTCACAGAGTTACACTATTCTTTTCATGGAGCAGTTTGGTAGCATTGTTTCTGAGGAATCTGGGAAGGGATACTTTGGATTGCATTGAAGCCTTTGGTAGCAAAGGAATTATCCTCAGATAAAAACTAGAAACAAGCTATCTGAGAAACTTCTTTGTGATGCGTGAATTCACATCAGAAGAGTACACCTTTCTTTTCAAGGAGCAATTCACTAACACTGTTTTCATGGAATATGCAATGGGATATTTGGGAGCTCATTGAGGCCTATGGTGAAAAAGGAAATATCCTCAGATAAAAACTAGAAAGAAGCTTTCTGAGAAACTGCTTTGTGATGTGTGAATACATCTCATGGAGTTACACCATTCTTTTCATCAAGCAGTTTGCTAATAGTGTTTTCTTGGAATCTGCAATGGAATATTTCAGAGTGAATAGAAACTTATGATGACAAAGGAAGTATCTTCATATAAAAATTAGTAAGAAGCTTTCTGAGAAACTGCTATGTGATGTGTTAATTCATCTCACAGAGTTATGGATGAATGTTTCCATGGATCAGTTTAGTAACACTGTTTTTGGGTAACCTGAGAACGTATATTTTGGATTGCATTGAAGTATATGTTGACTAAGGAAATATCCTCAGATAAAAACCAGAAAGAAACTTTCTGAGAAAGTTCTTCATCATGTAAAAATTCAACTCACAGAGTTACAAATTTCTTTTCATGGAGCAGTTTGCTGGCACTGTTTTCGTGGAATCTGCAAAGGGATATTTGGGAGCTCATTGAGGACTACATTGAAAAAGGGCATATTATTAGTTAAAAGCTAGAAACAATCCTTCTGAGAAACTGCTTCGTGATGTGTGAATTCATCTCACAGAGTTACATTGTTGTTTTCATTGAACAACTGGGTCACACTGTTTTCTTGGAATATGTAATGGGATATTTTGGAGTGCACTGAAGCCTACGGTGACAAGGGAAATATAATCAGATGAAAACCAAAAAGAAGCCTTCTGAAAAACTTCTTTGTGTTGTGTCAATTCATCTCACAGAGTTACACTGTTCTTTTCATCGACCAGTTTACTAAGATTGTTTTCTTTGAATCTGCAATGGGATATTTCGGAGTGCATTGAAGCTTATGGTGACAAAGGAAATATCCTCAGACAAAAACTAGAAACAAGCTTTCCGAAAAACTGCTTTGTGATTTGTGAATTCATCTCAGAGTTACACGATTCTTTTCATGGAGCAGTTTGGTAACACTGCTTTTGGGGAGTCTGAGAAGGTATATTTTGGATCACAATGAAGCCTATGGTGAAAAAGAAAATATCTGCATATAAAAACTAGAAAGAAGCTTTCTGAGAAACTGCTTTGAGATGCATTAATTCTTCTCACCAAGTTACAAGATTGTTTTCATGGATCAATTTGTCAGCACTGTTTCTGGGGAATGTGAGAAGGGATATTTTGGATTGCAATGAAGCCTATGGTAACAAAGGAAATATCCTCAGATGAAAACTGGAAAGAAGCATTCTGAGAAAGTTCTTTGTGATATGTGAATTCACCTCACAGACTTACACCTTTCCTTTCATGGAGCAGTTTGTGAACACTGTTTTCATAGAATCTGCAAAGGGATACATGGGAGTGCATTGAGGTCTATGGTGAAAAAGGAAATATCCTCAGATAAAAACCAGAAAGAAGCTTTCTGAGAAACTGCTTTGTAATGTGTGAATTCATCTAAGACAGTTACACTGTTCTTTTCATTGAGACGGATGATAACACTATTTTCTTGTAATCTGCAATGGGATAGTTCAGAGAGCATAGAAGCTTGTGGTGACAAAGGAAATATCCTCATACAAAAACTAGAAAGATGCTTTCTGAGAAACCGTTTTGTGATTTGTGAATTCTTCTCACAGAGTTACACGAACCTTTACATGTAGCGGTTTGGTAGAACACTCTTTGGGAAATATGAGAAGGGATATTTTGGATCGGATTGAAGCCGATGGTGCCGACAGAAATATCCTCAGATAAAAACTAGAAAGAAGCTTTCTGAGATATGTCTTTGTGATGGTTGAATTCATCTCACATAGTTACACCTTTCTTTTCATTGTCCAGTTTGGTAGCACTGATTTTGTGGAAACTGCAAGGGGATATTTGGGTGTCCATAGAGGCCTAAGGTGAAAAAGAAAATTCTTCAGGTAAAAACTGGAGTGAAGCTTTCAGAGAAACTCCTTAGTGATGTGTGCATTCATCTCATAGGGTTATTCATTTCTGTTGAGGGAACACTTTGGCATCACTGTTATTGTGGTGTCTGAGAAGGGATATTTGGGAGTGCATTGAAGCCTATGGTGGAAAAGGAAATATCCTCAGATAAAAACTAGAAAGAAGCTTTCTAAGAAACTATTTTTGGATGGGCGAATTCATCTCACAGAGATACACAGGTGTTTTCATTGAGCAGTTTGATAATACCGTTTTTGTGGAATCTGCAATAGGATATTTGGGAGTGTATTGAAGCCTATGGTGACAAAGGAAGTGTCCTCAGACAAAAACAAAAAGGAAGCTTTCTGAGAATCTACTTTGTAATGTGTGAATTCATCTCACACATTTACACCTTTCTTTTCATAGAGCAGATTGCTAACAGTGGGTTCATGGAATCTGCAAAGGGATAGTCGCGAGTGCATTGAGGCTTGTGGCAAAAAAGGAAATATCCTCAGACAAAAATTAGAAAGAAGATTTCTGAGAAACTGCTTTGTAATTTGTGAATTCATTTCACAGAGTTACAGGATTCTTTTCATGGAGCAGTTTGGAAGCACTGTTTTGGGGGAATCTGAGAAGGCATATTTTGGACCACATTGAAGCCTCTAGTGACAAAGGTAATATCCTTAGATGAAAACTAGAAACTTTTTGAGAAACTGCTTTGTGATGTGTGAATTCATCTCACAGATTTACATGACTCTTTACTTTGAGCAGTTTGGTAGCACTGTTTTTATGAAATCTTCAAAGGGATATTCTGGAACTCCTAGAGGCCTGTGGTGAGAAAGAAATAACTTCAGATAAAAACTGCAGAGAAGCTTTTTGAGAAATGGTTTTTGATGTGTTTATTCATCTCATAGAGTTTAACCTTTTTGTAGATTGAGCAATTTGGCATCACTGTTTTTGTGGTATCTGAGAGAATATATATGGGAGTGCATTGAAGCCTATGGTGAAAAAGGAAATATCCTCAGATTTAAACTAGAAAGAAGCTTTCTGAGAAACTGCTTTGTGATGTGTGAATTCATCTCAAAGAGATACACCCTTATTTTCATTGAGCAGTTTGATAACCAGTTTTCGTGGATTCTGCAATAGGATATTTGGGAGAGCAGTGAAGCCTATGATGACAAAGGAAATATACTCAGATAAAAACCAAATAGAAGCTTTCTGAGAAATTGCTTTGTGACATGTGAATTCATCTCACAGAATTACACTGCTCTTTTCATTGAGCAGTTTCCTAACACTGTTTTCTTGCAATCTGCAGTGGGATATTTCGGAGTGCACTGAAGCTTTTGGTGACAAAGGACATATTCTCAGATAAAAACCAAAAAGAATCTTTCTGAAAAACTGCTTTGTGATGTGTGAATTCATCTCATATATTTACACCTTTCTTTTCATGGAGCAGTATGCTAACAGTATGTTCTTGGAATCTGCAATGGGATATTTCAGAGTGCATTGAAGCTTATGGTGAGAAAGCAATTATCCACAGATAAAAACTAGAAAGACTCTTTCTGAAAAAGTTCTTTGTGATGTGTGAATCATCTCACAGAATTACAGCTTTCTTTTCATGAAGCAGTTTGCTAACACTGTTTTCGTGGAATCTGCAAAAGGATGTTTGGGAGCACATTGAGGCCTATTGTGAAAAAGGAAATATGCTCAGATAAAAACTGGAAACAAGCTTTCTGAGAAACTGCTTTTTGATGTGTGAATTCATCTGAGAGAGTTACTTTGTTCTTTTCATTGAGCAGCTTGCTAACACTTTTTTCTTGGAATCTGAAATGGTATATTTTGCATCGTATTGAGGCCTATAGTGAAAACGTAAATATCCTCAGATAAAACTAGAATGAAGCTTTCTGGGAAACTGATTTGTGATGTATGAATTCATCTTACAGAGTTACACTGTTAATTTCATTGTGCAGTTTGCTAGCACTGTTTTTTAGGAATCTGCAAATGGATATTTTGGTGTGCATTGAAGCTTATGGTGACAAAGGAAATATCCTCATATAAAAGATAGAACATTTCTGAGAACTGGCTTTATGGTGCTTAATTCCTCTCACAGAGTTACACGATTCTTTTCATGGATAAGTTTGGTAGCACGGTTTTTGGGGTATCTGACTAGGGATACTTTGGATAGCATTGAAGCCTAGGGTAACAAATAAATTATCCTCAGATAACAACTAGAAAGAAGCCTTCTGAGAAAGGCTTTTGTGATGTGTGAATTCGTCTCACAGAGTTACAAGTTTTTTGCATGGCACAGTGTGCTTACACTGTTTTTGTGGAATCTGCAAAGGGATATCTTTGAGCGCATTGAGAAATATGGTGAAAAAGGAAATATCCTCATATAAAAACTAGAGAGAAGCTTTCTGAGAAACTGCTTTGTGATGTGGTAATTTATTTCACTGAGTTATATGATTCATTTCATGGAGGAGTTTGGTAGTACTGTTTTTGGGAATCTGAGAAGGGATGTTTTGTATCCCATTGAAGCCTATGGTGACAAAGGAAATACTCTCAGATAGAAACTAGAAAGAAACTTTCTGAGAAACTGCTTCATGATATTTGAATTCATCTCACACAGTTTCACGATTCTTTTCATGGAGCAGTTTGGTCACACTCTTTTTTGGGAATCGGAGAAGGGATATTTTGGATCACATTGAAGCCTATGGTGACAAAGGAATTATCCTCAGATAAAAACTAGAAAGAAGTTTCTGAGAAACTGCTTTGTGATGTGTGAATTCATCTCACTGTGTTTAATATTTCTTTTCATTTAACAATTTGGTAACACTGTTTTCATGGAATCTGCAAAGGGATATTTGGGCATGCATTGAGGCCTATGGTTAAAAAGGAAATATCCTCAGATAAAAACCAGAAAGAAAGTTTCTGAGAAATTGCTTTGTGATTTGTGAATTTCTCTCACAGAGTTACAATGTTCTTATCATCCAGCAGTTTCATAACACTGTTTTTGTGGAATCTGCAATAGGATATTTGGGAGCTCTTTGAAGTCTATTGTGACAAAGGAAATATTCTCAGATAAAAACCAAAAGAAGCTTTCTAAGAAATGCTTTGTGATGTGTGAATTCATCTCACAGAGTTACATTGTTATTTTCATTGAGCAGTTTGCTAACACTGTTTTCTTGGAATCTGCCATGGGATATTTTGGAACACATTGAACCTTATGGTGACAATGGAAATATCCTCAGACAAAAACTAGAAAGAAGCTTTCTGAGAAATTGCTTTGTCATGTGATAATTCATCTCACAGAGGTACCTGATTCTTTTCATGGATCAGTTTGATAGCACCGTGTTGGGGGAATCTGAGAAGGGATATTTTGGATCACCTTGAAGCCTATGGTAAGAAAGGAAATATCCTCATATAAACATTAGAAAGAAGCTTTCTGAGAATTTTTTTGTGATGTGTGAATTTTTCTCACAAAGTTACACCTTTCCTTTCACGGAGCTGTTGGCAAACACTGTTTTCGTGGAATCTGAAAAGGGACATTTGGGAGTGCATTGAGGCCTAGAGTGATAAATGTAATATCCTCAGATAAAAACTATAAAGAAGCTTTCTGAGAAACTGCGTGGTGATGTGTGAATTCATTTCATGGTGTTACACCATTCTTTTCATTGAACAATGTGATAACACTGGTTTAGTGGAATCTGTATTGGATACTTTGGAGCACAATGAAGATTATGGTGACACAGGAAATATCCTCAGATAAAATCCAAAAAGAAACATTCTGAGAATCTTCTTTGTGATGTGTGAATTTATCTCACAGAGCTACAACGTTCTTTTCATTGAGAAGTTTGCTAACTCTTTTTTTTTGTTGAATTGGCAATGAGATATTTGGGAGCACATGGAGAAATATGGGGAACAGGGAATTATCCTCAGATAAAAACTAGAAAGAAGCTTTCTGAGAAACTGCTTTGTGATGTGTGAATTTATCTCACAGACTTACACCATTCTTTTCATTGAGAAGTTTGCTAACCATTTTTTCACCTAATTGGAAATGGTATATTCAGGAGTGCATTGAGGTATATGGTGAAGAAGGAATTATCCTCAAATAAAAAATAGAAAGAAACTTTCTGAGAAACAGCTTTCTGATGGGTGAATTCATCTCACAGAGTTACACCACCGCTTTCATGGAGCAGTTTCGTAGCAGTTTGTGGGGAATCTGAGGAGGGATATTTTGAATTGCCTAGAAGCATATGGTGACAAAGGAAATACCCTCAGATAAAACAAGAAACAAGATTTCTGAGAAAGTTCTTTGTGATGGGTGAATTTATCTCCCAGAGTTACACCTTCCTTTCATGGAACAGTTTGCTAAAATTGTTTTTGTGGAATCTGCAAAGGGATATTTTGCAGTGCACTGAGGCCTCTAGTGAAAAAGTAAATATCCTCAGATAAAAACTAGAAAGAAGCTTTCTGAGAAATTGCCTTTTGATGTGTGAATTCATCTCACAGAGTTACAATTTTCTTTTCATTGAGCTGTTTGCTAACACTGCTTTCTGGGCATCTGCAATGGGATATTTCAGAGGGCATTGAAGATTTTGGTGACAAAGGAAATATTCTCAGACAACAACTAGAAAGAAGCTTTCTGAAAAACTCCTTTGTGATTTCTCAGTTCATCTCACGGAGTTACATGATCCTTTTCATGGAGCAGATTGGTAGCACTCTTTTTGGGGAATCTGAGAAGGGATATTTTGAATCTCATTGAAGCATATGGTGACAAAGGAATATCCTCAGACAAAAGGTAGAAATAAGCTTTCTGAGAAGGACTTTGTTTTGTTTGAATTCATCTCAAAGAGGTACACCTCAATTTTCATGTAGCAGTTTGCTAACACTGTTCTAGAGGAATCTGCAAAGGTATATTTGGGAGTGTATTGAGGCCTATGGTGAGAAAGGAAATATCCTCAGACAAAAACTTGCAGGAAGCTTTCTGAGAAACTCCTTTGTGATGTGTTAATTCATCTCACATAGTTATACTGCTCTTTTCATGGAGCAGTTTGCTAACAGAGTTTTCTTGAAATCTGCAATGGGATATTTCTGAGCACACTGAAGTTTATGTTGATAAAGGAAATATTCCCAGACAATAAATAGAAAGACAGTTTCTGAGAAACTGCCTTTTGATTTATGAATTCATATCACAGAGTTACACAATCCTTTTCATGGAGCAATTTGGTAGCACTGCTTTTGGGGAATCTGAGAAGAGATATTTTGGGTCGCATTGAAGCCTATGGTGAAAAAGAGAATATCCTCACATAAAAACTTGAATGAAGCTTTCTGAGAAAGGACTTTGTGATATGTGATTTCATCTCACATTGTTACACATTTCTTTTCATGGAACAGTTTGCATATACTGTTTTCATGGAATCTGCCATGGGATATTTGGGAGCACATTGAGGCCAATAGTGAAAAAGGAAATATCCTCAGATAAAAACTAGAAAGAAGATTTCTGAGAAAGTGCTTATGATGTGTGAATTCATCTCAGAGAATTACAAGGATCTTTTCATTGAGCAGTTTGATTACACTGTTTTCGTTTAATATGCAGTAGGATATTGGGCAGTGCATTGAAGCCTAGGGTGACAAAGGAAATATCCTCAGGTAAAAACTAGAAGGAAGTTTTCTGAGAAATTTCTTTGTGATGTGTGAATTCATCTCACAGAGTTAGACTTTTCCTTTCATGAAGCGGTATTCTAACACTGTTTTCATGAAATCTGCAAAGGTATATTTGGAAGCACTTTGAGGCTTATGGTGAAAAAGAAATATCCTGAGGTAGAAATTAGAAACAGGCTTTCTGAGAAATTCCTTTTGATACATGAATTCATCTCACAGAGTTACACTCTTCTTTTCATTGAGCAGTTTACTAACACTATTTTCTTAGAATCTGCTAATTGATATTTCGTAGTGCATTGAAGCTTATGGTGACAAAGGAAATATCCTCGTACAAAAAGTAGAAAGAAGCTTTCTGAGAAACCACTTTGTGATGTGATAATTCATCTCACCGAGTGACATTGTTCTTTTCATGGATCAGTTTGGTAGCACTGTTTTTAGGTAATCTGAAAAGGAATTTTTTTATCTCATTGAAGCCTATGGTGACAAAGAAAATATCCTCAGATAGAAACGTGAAAGATTTCTGAGAAACTGCTTTGTGATGTGTCAATTCATCTCACAGGGTTACACAATTCTTTTCATGGATAAGTTTGGTAGCACTGCTTTTAGAGAATCTGAGAAGGGGTACTTTGGAACTTATTGAAGCCTATGTTGACAAAGGAAATGCCCTCCTATAAGAACTAGAAAAAAGCTTTCTAAGAAACTGCTTTGTGGTGTGTGAATTCATCTCACAGAGTTATACTGTTCTTTGCATTCAGCAGTTTGCTAACACTGTTTTCATGGAATCTGCAATGGTATATTTCGAAGTGCATTGAAGCTTATGGTGACAAAGGAAACAAGCTCAGCAAAATCTAGAAAGAAGCTTTCTGAGAAACAGCTTTATGTTTTGTAAATTCATCTCACAGAGTTACACAATTCTTTCATGGACCAGTTTTGTAGCACTGTTTTTGTTGAATTTCAGAATGTATATTTTAGATCTCATTGAAGCCTATTTTGAGAAAGGAAATATCTTCAGACAAAAACTAGAAAGAAGCTTTACAAGAAACTGCTTTGTGATGGGTGAAATAATCACACAGAGTACACCATTCTTTTCATGGAGCAGTTTGCAAACCGTGTTTTCAAGCAATCTGAAAAGGGAAATTTGGGTGTGCATTGAGGCCTATGGTGAAAAAGGAAATATCCTCAGGTAAAAATTAGAAAGAAGCTTTCTGAGAAACTGCTTTGTGATGTGGGAATTCATCTCACAGAGTTACACCGTTCTTTTCATTGAGCAGTTTGCTAACAATGTATTTGTGGAATTTGCAAAGGGATACTTCGGAGGGCATTTAAACTTAAGTTGACAAAGGAAATACAATCATATAAAAAGTAGAAAGATGATTTCTGAGAAACTGCTTTATGATATGTTAATTCATCACACAGAGTTAAATGATTACTTTCATAGATCAACTTGGTAGCTCGTTTTGGGGAATCTGAGAAGGGATATTTTGGATTGCTTTGAAACCTATGGTGACAAAGCAATTATCCTCAGATAAAAAGTACAAAGAAGCTTTCTGAGAAAGTTCCGTGTGTTGTATTAATTCTTCTCACAGAGTTACACCTTTCTTTTCAAGGAACAGTTTCCTAACACAATTGTCATGGAATCGGCAAAGGTATATTTGAGAGCACATTGGGGCCTATAGTGAAAAATTAAATTTCCTCAGATAAAAACGAGAAAGAAGCTTTCTGAGAAATTGCTTTGTTATGTGTTAATTCATCTAACAGAGTTACATAATTCTTTTTATGCAGCAGTTCAGTAGCACTGTTTTTGGGGAATCTGAGAAGGGATATTTTGGATCACCTTGAAGCCTATGGTGACAAAGGAAATACTCTCAGATAAAAACTAGAAAGGAGCATTCTGAGAAATTTCTTTGTGAAGAGTGAATTCATCTCACAGAGTTTCACTTTTGTTTTCAAGGAGCAGTTTACTAACACTGTTTTCGTGGAGTCTGCAAAGGGATATTTGAGAGCACATTGAGGCCTATGGTGCAAAACTACATATCCTCAGACAAAAACTAGAAGGAAGTTTTCTGAGAGACTACTTTGTGATGTGTGAATTCATCTCAGAGTTGCATGACTCTTTTCATAGATCAGTTTGGTGGTGCTGTTTCGGGGGAGTCTGAGAAAGGATAATATCAATCACATTGAAGCATATATTGAGAAAGGAAATATCCTCAGGTAAAAATTAGAAAGAAACTTTCTGAGAAAGTTTTTTGTGATGTCCCAATTCATCTCACAGAGTTACTCCTTTCTTTTCATGGAGCCGTTTGCTAACACTATTTTCATGGAATCTGCAGAGGGATATTTGGGAGCACATTGAGGACTATAAGGTAAATGCAAATATCCTCAGATAAAAACTAGCAAGAAGCTTTCTGAGAAACTGCTTTGTTATGTGTGAATTCATCTCACATAGTTACACCATACTTTTCCTTGAGCAGTTTGATAACACTGTTTTTATGGAGTCTGCAAAAGGATATTTCGGAGTACATTGAGGCCTATGGTGACAAAAGAAATATCCTCAGATAAAAACCAAAAAGAAGTTTTCTGAGAAACTGCTTTCTGAAGTGTAAATTCAACTCATAGAGTTACACTGTTATTTTCATTGAAAAGTTTGTTAACACTGTTTTCTTGGAATCTGCAATGGGATTCTTCGGAGTGCATTGAAGCTTATGGTGACAAAAGAAATATCCTCATACGAAAAATAGAAAAACGCTTTCTAAGAAACTGCTTTGTGATTTGTGAATTCATCTCACAGTGTTACACCTTTCTTTCCATGGAGCCGTTTACTAACACTGTTTATGTGGAATCTGCAAAGGGATATTTTGGAGCACCTTGAGGCCTATGGTGAAATAGGAAATATCCTCAGATAAAAACTAGAAAGAAGCTAAGAAACTGCTTTGTGATGTGTGAATTCATCTCAGAGAACTACATGGTTCTTTTCACTGAGCAGTTTGATATCACTGTTTTCATTTAATCTGCAATAGGATATTTGGGAGTGCATTGAAGCCTGTGGTGAAAAAGGAAATATGCTGAGGTAAAAACTATAAACAATTCTTCCAAGACACTATTTTTGATGCGTGAATTCATCTCACAGAGTTACTCTGTTCTTTTCATTGAGCAGTGTGCTAACATTATTTTCATGGAATCTGCAATTTGATATTTTGGAGAGCATTGAAACTTACGGTGATAAAGGAAATATCCTCATTTGTAAACTAGAAAGAAGCTTTCTGACAGACTGCTTTGTGATGTGTTAATTCATCTCATATAGTTACATGATGCTTTTCATGGATCAGTTTGGTAGCACTGTTTTTAGAATATCTGAGAAGGGATATTTTGGATCGCAGTGAAGCCTATGGTGACATAGGGAGTATCCTGATAAAAACTACAGAAAAAAAGTACCTATGGATTCACAGCTGAATTCTACAAGGGATGTAAAAAACCATTCCTTCAAGAAAGAAGCTTTCTGAGAAAGATCTTTGTGATGCGTGAACTAATCTCACAGAGTTACACCTCTATTTCCATGGCGGAGTTTGCTAATACTGTTTTCGTGGAATCTTCAATAGGACATTTGGGAGCTCATTGAAGCCTATGGTGACATAAGAATTATCCTCAGGCAAACACCAAAAAGAAGCTGTCTGAGAAACTACTTTGTGATGTGTGAATTTATCTCTCAGATATACACCTCTATTTTCATGGAGCAGTTTGCTAACACTGTTTTTGTGGAATTCGCAAAGGTATATTAGGGAGTACCTTCAGGCCTATAATGAGAAATGAAATATCCTCAGATAAAAACTAGAAGGAAGCTTTCTGGGAAACTGCCTTGTGATGTGTGAGTTCAACTCACAGAGTTACACTGTACTTTGTATACGAAAATTAATTCAAGATGGATTAGAGACTTAAATGTTAGACCTAATACCATAAAAATCCTGAGCAAAGATTTCATGTCTAAAACTTAACAAAAGCAATGGCAGCAAAAAGCCAAAAAATGACAACAGTTAAAAAAAAAAAAAAAAAAAAACTAGCAAGAAAGCTTTCTGAGAAAGGCTTGTTTGCACTATTTTCTTGGAATCTGAACTCTGATATTTTATAGTGCATTGAAATTTATGGTGACAAAGGAAATATACTCATCGATAAACCAAAAAGAAGCTTTCTGAGAAACTACTTTGTGATGTCTGAGTTCATCTCACAGAGTTACACCGTTCTTTTCATTTTGCAGTTTGATAACACTGTTATCGTGGAATCTGCTATAGGATATTTGGGGGTGCGTTGAAGCCTATGGTGACAAAGCCTATAGCTTTGTTATGTGTGAATTTCATCTCAAGTTAATACTTTTCCTTGAGCAGTTTGATAACACTGTTTTTATTCTGATAGAGTACAACTGCTTTCTGAAGTGTAAATTCAACTCATAGAGTTACACTGTTATTTTCATTGAAAAGTTTGTTAACACTGTTTTCTTGGAATCTGCAATGGGATTCTTCGGAGTGCATTGAAGCTTATGGTGAGAAATATCCTCATTCTCTATGTGTGTTACACCTTTATTTCCATGGAGCGGAGTTTGCTACAGCCTATGGTGACATAGGAATTATCCTCAGGCAAACACCAAAAAGAAGCTGTCTGAAAACTACTTTGTGATGTGTGAATTTTGGAGCAGTTTGCTAACACTGTTTTTGTGGAATTCGCAAAGGTATATTAGGGAGTACCTTCAGGCCTATAAAATTTTGAAATATCCTCAGATAAAAACTAGAAGGAAGCTTTTTGCCAGTTTGTGATGTGTGAGTTCAACTCACAGAGTTACACTGTACTTTGTATTGAGCACATAGTGCATTGAAATTTATGGTGACAAAGGAAATATACTCATCGATAAACCAAAAAGAAGCTTTCTGAGAAACTACTTTTGTGATGTCTGAGTTTCATCTCACAGAGTTACACCGTTTCTTTTCATTTTGCAGTTTGATAACACTGTTATCGTGGAATCTGCTATAGGATATTTGGGGGTGCGTTGAAGCCTATGGTGACAAAGCCTATATCCTCATAGATGAACGAAAAAGAAGCTTTCTGAGAAACTGTTTTGTGTTGTGTGAATTCCTCTCATGGTGTTACACTGTTGTTTTCATTGAGAAGTTTGCTAACACTGTTTTCTTGGAATCTTAAAAGGGATATTTTGGAGCACATTGAAAATTACGGTGACAAAGGAAACGTCCTCATAGAAAAAGTAGAAAGAAGCTTTTTGAGAAGCCACTTTGTGATGTGTTAATTCATCTCACAGAGTTACACGATTCTTTTCATGGATCACTTTGGCAGCACTGTTTTTGGGGACTCTGAAAAGGGATATTTTGGTTTGCATTGAAGCCTATGGTGACAAAGGAAATATCCTCAGATAAAAACTAGAAAGAAGCTTTCAGAGAAACCACTTTTTAATGTGTGAATTCTTCTCACAGAGTTACACCCATATTTTCATTGAGAAGATTGCTAATGCTTTTTTCGTGGAATCTGTGATGGGATATTTCAGAGCCCATTGAAGAATATGGTAAAAAGGAAATATCCTCAAATAAAAACTAGAAACAAACTTTCTGAGAAACAGCTTTGTGATGTGGGAATTCATCTCCCAGAGTTACACTGTTCTTTGCATGGAGAAGTTTCTTACACTGTTTTCTTGGAATCTGCAATCTGATATTTCAGAGCATATTGATGATTATCAAGACAAAGGAAATATCCTAATATAAAAACTAGAAAAGCTTTCTGAGAGACTGCTTTCTGATGTGTGAATTCATCTCACAGGGTTACACAATGCCCTTCATGGATTAGTTTGCTAGTACTGGTTTTGGGGAATCTGAGGAAGGATATTTTGGATCACATTGCATTGAAGCCAATGGTGACAAAGGAAACATTCTTGGATAAAAACTAGAAAGAACCTTTCTGAGAGAGTTGTTTGTGATGTGCGAATTCACCTCACAGAGTTGCACCTTTATTTTCATGGAGCAGTTTGCTAACACTGTTTTCTTGGGATCTGCAAAGGGATATATCAGAGTGCTTTGAAGCTTATAGTGATAAAGAAAATATCCTCAGAAAATAATTAAAAAGAAGTTTTCTGAGAAACCACTTTGTGATTTATAAATCCATGTCACAGGGTTACACGATTCTCTTCATGGATCAGTTTGCTAGTGCTGTTTTTGGGGAACCTGAGGAAGGATATTTTGGATTACAACGAAGCCAATGGTGACAAAGGACACATCCTTAGATAAAAACTAGAAATAAACGTTCAGAGGAAGTTCTTTGTGATGTGTGAATTCACCTCACAGAGATGCATCTTTCTTTTCATGAAGCAATTTGCTATAACTGTTTTCATGGGATCTGCAAAAGGACATTTGGGAGTGCAATGAGGCCCATGGTGAAAAAGGAAATATAAGATAAAAATTATAAAGGAGCTTTCTGATAAACTGCTTTGTGATGTTTGAATTCATCTCACAGAGTTACACTGTTCTTTTCATTGAGCAGTTGTCTAATTCTTTTGTTGTGGAATCTGCAGTGGGTTATTTCATAGCGGATTGAAGCTTAGGGTGACAATGAAATGCTCACAGACAGAGGAAAAAGAAGATTTCTGAGAAACTGGTTTTTGATCTTTGAATTCATCTCACAGATTTACAAGATTCTCTTCATGAAGCAGTTTGGTAGCACCTTTTTTTGGGAATCTTAGAAGGGATACTTTGGATCCCTTTGATGCCTATGGTGACAAAGGGAGTATCCTCAGATAAAATCGAGAAAGAAGCTTTCTGAGAAATTTTTTTGTGATGTGTGAATTCGTCTCACCAATTTGCACCTTTCTTTTCATGGAGCAGTTTGCTGACACTGTTTTTGTGGAATCTGCAAAGGTATATTTCGGAGCGCATTGAGGCCTATAGTGAAAAAGGGAATACCCTCAGATAAAAACGAGAAAGAAGCTTCCTGAGAAACTGCTTTGTGATGTGGTAATTCATCTCACAGAGATAAAATATTCTTTTCATGGAGCAGATTGATAGCACTGTTTTTGGGAAATCTAAGAAGGGATATTTTGGATCGCATTAAAGCCTATGGTGACAAAGGAAATATCTTCAGATAAAAGCTAGAAAGAAGCTTTCTGAGAAAGATCTTTGTGTTATGAGAATTCGTCTCACAGAGCTACACCTTTCTTTCATGGATTAGTTTGCTAACACAGTTTTCATGGAATCTGCAATGGGATATTTTGGAGTGTATGGAGATTATGATGACAAAGGAAATATACTCAGAGACAAACTAGAAGAATTCTTTCTGAGAAACTGCTTCATGATCTGTTAATTCATCTCATAGAGTTACCGAATTATTTTCATGGTTCAGTTTGGTAGACTCTTTTTTGGGAATCAGAGAAGGGATATTTTTGATTGCTTTGAAGCCTATGGTGAGAAAGAAAATATCCTCAGATAAAAATTAGAAAGAAACTTTCTGAGACAGTTCTTTGTGATGTGTGAATTCATCTCACAGAATTACACCTTTCTTTTCATGGAGTAGTTTGTTAACACTGCTTTCTTGGAATCTCTAAAGGGATATTTGGGAGCACATTGGGTCCTATGGTGAAAAAGGAAATATCCTCAGATAAAAACTAGAAAGAAGCTTTCTCAGAAACTGCTTTGTGATGTGTGAATTCATCTTAGAGAGTTACAATGTTGTTTTCATTCAGCAGTTTGCTAACACTGTTTTCTTAGAATTTGCAATAGGATATTTCAGAGTGCATTGAAGCTTATGGTGACAAAGGGAATATCCTCGGATAAAAACTAGAAAGAAGTTTTCTGAGAAAGTTCTTCATGATGTGTGAATTCATCTATCAGTGTTACACTGTACTTTTCATTGAACAGTTTGATAACACTATTGTAGTGGAATCTGCAAAAAGATATATGGGAGCACATTGAAGCCTATGATGACAAAGGAAATATCCTCAGATAAAAGCTGGAAAGAACCTTTCTTAGAAACCACTTTGTGATTTGTGAATTCGTCTCATAGAATTACAGGATTGTTTTCATGGATCAGTTCAGTAGCTCTGTTTTTGGGGAATCTGAGAATGGATATTTGGGATGGAATGGAAGCCAATGGTTACCAAGGAAATATCCTCAGATAAAAACTAGAAGGAAGCATTCTGAGAAAGTTCTTTGCGATGTGTGAATTCATATCACAGATGTACATGTTTCTTTTCATTGAGCAGTTTGATAACACTGTCTTCCTGGAAACTGCAACAGGATATTTGGGAGCTCTTTGAAGCCTATGGTGACAAAGCAAATATCCTCAGACAAAAGGCAAAAGGAAGATTTCTGACAGACTGCTTTATGATGTGTGAATTGATCTCACCGAGTTACACTGTTCTGTTCATAGAGCAGTTTGCTAATACTGTTTTCTTGATATTTGCAATGGGATATTTTGGAGTGCATTGAAGCTTATGGTGACAAAGGAAATATCCTCAGACAAAAAATATAGAGAAAATTCCTGAGAATGTGCTATGTGGTTTTTGAATTCATCTCACAGAGTTACACTTTTCTTTTCATGGAGCAGTTTGGTAGCACTGTTTTTTGTTAATCAGAGAATGGATATTTTCAATCACTTTGAAGCCTATTGTGAGAAAGGAAATATCCTCAGATAAAAATTAGAAAGAAACTTTCTGAGAAAGTTCTTTGTGAGGTGTGAACTCATCTCACAGAGTTATACCTTTCTTTTCATGGAGCAGTTTGCTAACACTGCTTTCGTGGAATCCCTAAAGGGATATTTGGGAGTGCATTGGGTCCTATGGTGAAAAAGGAAATATCTTCAGATAAAAACTAGAAAGAAGCTTTCTCAGAAACTGATTTGTGATGTGTGAATTCATCTCAGAGAGTTACAATGTTGTTTTCTTTCAGCAGTTTGTTTACACTGTTTTCTTGCAATCTGCAATGGGATATTTCGGAGTGCATTGAATCTTGTGGTGACAAAGGGAATATCCTCAGATAAAAAACTAGAAAGAAGTTTTCTGAGGAAGTCCTTCATGATATGTGAATTCGTTTCTCAGTGTTACACCATAGTTTTCTTTCAATAGTTTGATAACACTGTTGTAGTGGAATCTGCAAAAGGATATATGGGAGCGTATTGAAGCCTATGATGACAAAGAATATATCACAGACAAAAACTAGAACGAAGCTTTCTGAGAAACTCCTTTGTGATTTGTGAATTCATCTCACAGTGTTACATGATTTTTTTCAGGGAGAAGTTGGTTAGCACTGTTTTCTTGGAATCCGCAATAGGATATTTCAGAGTGCATTGAAGCTTATGGTGACTGCTCAGTGAAATAAAAGAGGACACAAACAAATGGAAGAGCATACCATGCTCATGGATAGGAAGAATCAATATTGTGAAAATGGCCATACTGCCCAAGATCATTTATAGATTCGATGCCATCCCCTTCAAGCTACCAATGACTTTCTTCACAGAATTGGAAAAAACTGCTTTAAAGTTCACGTGGAACCAAAAAAGAGCCCTTATTGCCAAAACAATCCTAAGCCAAAAGAATAAAACTGGAGGCATCACACTACCTCACTTCAAACTATACTACAAGGCTACAGTAACCAAAACAGCATGGTACTGGTACTGAAACAGAGATATAGACCAATGGAACGGAATAGACCCCTCAGAAACAACACCACACATCTACAGTCATCTGATCTTTGACAAACCTGACAAAAACAAGGAATGGGGAAAGGATTCCCTATTAAATAAATGGTGCTGGGAAAATTGGCTAGCTATAAGCAGAAAGCTGAAACTGGATACTTTCCTTACTCCTTACACAAAAATTAATTCAATATAGATTAGAGACTTAAATGTTACACCTAATACCATAAAAACCCTAGAGGAAAACCTAGGTAGTACCATTCAGGACATATGCATGGGCAAAGACTTCATGTCTAAAACACCAAAAGCAATGTCAACAAAAGCCAAAATTGACAAATGGGATCTAATTAAACTAAATAGCTTCTACACAGCAAAAGAAACTACCATCAAAGTGAATAGGCAACCTACAGAATGAGAGAAAGTTTTTGCAATCTACTTATCTGACAAAGGGCTAATATCCAGAACCTACAAAGAACTCAAACAAATTTACAAGAAAAAAACAAACAACCCCATCAAAAAGTGGGCAAAGGATATGAACAGACATTTCTCAAAAGAAGACATTCATACAGCCAACAGACACATGAAAAAATGCTCATCATCACTGGCCATCAGAGAAATGCAAATCAAAACCGCAACGAGATACCATCTCACAACAGTTAGAATGGCGATCATTAAAAAGTCAGGAAACAGCAGGTGCTGGGGAAGATGTAGAAAAATAGAAACACTTTTACTCTGTTGGTGGAACTGTAAACTACTTTAACCATTATGGAAAACAGTATGGCGATTGCTTAAGGATCTAGAACTATAAATATCATATGACCCAGCCATCCCATTACTGGGTATATATGCAAAGGATTATAAATCATGCTGCTGTAAAGACACACGCACAAGTATATTTATTGCAGCACAATTTACAATAACAAAGATTTGGAATCAACCCAAATGTCCATCAGTGACAGACTGGATTAAGAAAATGTGGCACATATATACCATGGAATACTATGCAGCCATAAAAAAGGATGAGTTCATGTCATTTGTAGAGACATGGATGCAGCTGGAAACCATCATTCTCAGCAAACTATCACAAGAAGAGTAAAACAAACACCACATGTTCTCACTCATAGGTGGGAAATGAACATTGAAATCACTTGGACATGGGAAGGGGAACATCATACACCAGGGCCTATTGTGGGGAGGAGGAGGGCGGAGGGATGACACTGGGAGTTAAACCTGATGTAAATGACAACTTGAAGGGTGCTGACGAGTTGATGGTTGCGGCACACCAACGTGGCACATGTATACATATGTAACAAACCTCCACGTTGTGCACATGTACCCTACACCTTAAAGTATAAAAAAATAAAAAAATTAATAAATAAAATACTACTTGTAGCACTGGAATAGGTGCAGGGTATATAGTACTGAACAAAGCAAAAAAAAAAAAAAAAGGGAAATATCCTAATATAAAAACTAGAAAAAAGTTTTCTTAGAAATTTTTTGGGATGTGTTAATTCATCTCACAGAGTTACCCATTTTTTTTCCATGGAACAGATTGTTAGTACTGTTTTTGTGTAATATTAGCAGGGATACTTTGAATCACATTGAAGCCCATGAAGCCCATGGTGACAAAGGAAATATCCTCAGATAAAAACTAGAAAGAAGCATTCTGAGAAACGTCTATGTGATGTGTGAATTCATCTCACAGAGTTACACTGTTCTTTTCAGTGAGAAGTCTGCTTAAACTGTTTTCGTGGAATCTGCATTAGGATATTTGGGAGTGCATAGAAACCTATGATGACCAATGAAATATCCTCAGACAAAAAAACAAAAAGTAGCTTTCTGAGAAACTGCTATATGATGTGTGAACTCATCTCACAGGTTTATACCTTTCTTTTTGTGGAGCAGTCTTCTAACACTATTTCATGAAATCTGCAAAGGGATATTCAAAAGTGCAATGAGGCCTGTTTTGAAAAAGGAAATATAATCAGACAAAAACTATAAAGAAGGTTTCTATGAAAATGCTTTCTGATTTGTGAATACATCTCACAGATTTACATGATTCTTTTCATGGAGCATTTTGGTAGCACTGTTTTTGGAGAATCTGAGAAGGGCTATTTTGGATCGCATTAAAGCCTACGGTGACAAAGGGAATATTCTCAGATAAAAACCAGATGGAAGCTTTCTGAGAAACTGCTTTGTGATGTGTGTATTCATCTCAGATTGTAGCATGATTCTTTTCTTGGAACAGGGTGCTGAAACTGTTTTTGGGAAATCTGCAAAGGAATACTTGGCAGCACATTGAGGAATATGTGAAAAAGGAAATATCCTCAGGTAAATACTAGAAAGAAGTTTTCTGAGAAACAGTTTTGTGATGTGAGAATTCAACTTGCAGAGTTACACCACACTTTTCATGAAGTAGTTTGGTAGCACTGTTTTGTTTGAATTTGAGAAGGGATATTTTGAATTGCATTGAAGCCTATGGTGACAAAGGAAATATCCTCAGATAAAAACTAGAAAGAACCTTTCTGAGAAATCGCTTTGTGATGTGTTAATTCATCTCACAGAGTTACATGATGCTTTTCATGGATCGGTATGCTAGCACTGCTTTTAGGGAATCTGCAATAGGATATTTGGGAGCACTTTGGAGCCCATGGTGACAAAGGAAATATCCTTAGACAAAAACCAAAAGGAAACTTTCTGAGAAACTGCTTTGTGATATGTGAAATTATCTCAGAGATTTACACCTTTCTTTTCATAGAGCAGTTTGCTAACACTCTTTTCATGGAATCTGCAATGGGATATTCACAAGTGCATTGAGGCCTTTTTTGAAAAAGGAAATATCCTCAGACAAAAACTAGAAAGAAGCTTTCCGAGAAACTTCTTTGGGTTGCGTGAATTCATCTCACAGAGTTACACTGTTCTTTTCTTTGAGCAGTTTGCTAACACTGTTTTCATGGAATCTGCAATAGGATATTTGAGAGTACATTGAAGCCTATGGTGACAAAGGTAATATCCTCAGATAAAAACGGAAAGGAAGCTTTCTGAGAATCTGCTTTGTGATGTGTCAATTTGTCTCACAGAGTTACACTGTTCTTTTCATTGAGCAGTTTGCTAACACTATTTTCATGGGATCTGCTCTAGGATGTTTGGGAGTGCATTGAAGCCTATGGTGAAAAATTAAATATCCTCAGATTAAAACCAAGAAGAATCGTTCTGTGAAACCACTTTGTGATGTGTCAATTTGTAGTTAATCTGTGATGTGTCAATTTATACAGTTAAAAAGGAAATGTCCTCAGTTAAAAACTAGAAACTTTCTGAAAAACTGCTTTGTGATGTGTGAATTCATTGAACACAGTTGCACTGTTATTTTGATTGAGAAGTTTGCTAACACTGTTTTTGTGGAATCTATAAAGGGATATATGGGAATGCACTGATGCCTATGGTGAAAAAGAAAATATCCTCAAATAATAAGTAGGAAGAAGCTTTCTGAGAAATTGCTTTGTGATGTGTGAATTCATCTCACAGTGTTATACTGTTCTTTTCATTGAGAAGTTTGCTAACACTGTTTTCGTGGAATCTGCAAAAGGACATTGTGGAGTGCATTGAAAATTTAGGTGACAAAGGAAATGTCCTCATATAAGAACTAGAAAGAATCTTTCTGAGAAACCACTTTGTGATGTGTTAATTCATCTCACAGATTTACACGATTCTTTTCATTTAGCAGTTTGAGAGCATTGTTTTTCGGGAATCTGAGAAGGGATATTTTGGATCGCATTGAAGCCTATCTTGACAATGGAAATAAAATCAGATAAAAACTAGAAAGAAGCATTCTGAGAAAGTCCTTTTTGATGGTGGAATTCCTCTCAAAGAGTTAAATCTTTCTCTTCATGGAGCCGTTTGCTAACACTGTTTTCGCAAAAGTATATTGGGGAGCGCATTGAGGCCTATTTTGAAAAACTAAATATCCTCAGATAAAAACTAGAAAGAAAATTTCTGAGAAATTGCTCTGTGGTGTGTCAGTTCATCTCACCGTGTTACACTGTTCTTTTCACTGAGTAGTTTGCTAACACTGTTTTCATGGAATCTGCAAAGGGATATCTGGGAGGACATTGAGACATATAGTGAAAAAGGTAATATCCTTACATAAAAACTAGAAAGAAGCTTTCTGAGAAACTGCTTTGTAATGTGTGAATTCACCTCACAGCATTACACATTTCTTTTCTTTGAGCAGTTTGCTAACATAATTTTCGTGGAATCTGCAATGATATAGTTTAGCATACATTGAAGCTTAAGGTGACAAAGGAAATACCCTCGTATAAAAACTAGAAAGATGCTTCCAGAGGAAACACTTTCTGATGTGTAAATTCTTGTCACAGAGTTACAGGATTCTTTTCATGGAGCAGTTTGGTAACACTGTTTTTGTCAATCTGAGAAGGGATATTTTGAATTGCTTTGAAGCCTATGGTGACAAAGGAAATATCCTCAGATAAAAACTAGAAAGAAGCTTTCTGAGGAAGTTCCTTCTGACGTGTGAATTCATCTCCCAGAGGATCACTTTTCTTTTCATGGAGTAGTTATCTAACACTGTTTTCGTGGAATCTGCAAAGGAATATTTGGGAGCACATTGAGGCCTATAGTGAAAAAAGGCATACCCTCAGATAAAAACTAGAATGAAGCTTTCTGAAAAACTGCTTTATGATGTGTGAGTTTACCTCACTGAATTACAGTGTTCTTTTTATTGAACAATTTGCTAACGCTGTTTTCTTGGAATCTGCAATGGGATATTCTGGAGTGCATTGAATCTTATGGTGACAAAGGAAATATCCTCAGACAAAAACTAGAAAGAAGCTTTCTGAGAAATTGCTTTCCAATTTGTGAATTCATCTCACAGAGTTATAGGATTCTTTTAATATATCACTTTGTTAGAACAGTTTTTGAGGAATCTGAGAAGGGATATTTGGGATAGCTTTGAAGCCTATGGTGAAAAGGAAATATCCTCAGAGAAAAATTAGAAAGAAGCTTTCTGAGAAAGCTCTTTGTGATATGTGAACTCATCTCATATAGTTACACCTTACTTTCCATGGAGCCATTTGCTAACACTGTTTTTGTGGAACCTGCAAAGGGATATTTTGGAGTGCACTGAGGCCTATGGTGAAAAAGGAAAAGAGCTCAGATAAAAACTAGGAAGAAGCTTTCTGAGAAAGTTCTTTGTGATGTGTGAATTCATCTCAAAGAGTTATACCTTTCTTTTGATGGAGCAGTTTGCTAACACTGTTTTTGTGTAATCTGCAAGGGGATATTTGGGGTTTCATTGAGGCCTATGATGAAAAACTAATTATCCTCAGATAAACAGTAGAAAGAAGCTTTCTTAGAAACTGCTTTGTGATGTGTGAATTCATCTCAGAGAGTTACACTGTTATTTTCATTGAGCAGTTTGTTAACACCGTTTTCATGGAATCTACAAAGGGATATTTGGGAGAGCATTGAGGCCTATAGTAAAAAAGGAAATATCCTCAGATAAAAATTAGAAGGAAGCTTTCTGAGAAACTGCTTTGTGATGTGTTAATTCATCTCACAGAGTTGCACAATTCTTTTCATGGAGCAACTTGGTAAAACTGTTTTTTGGGAATCTGAGAAGGGATATTTCGGATCACAGTGAAGTCTATGTTGACAAAGGAAATACCCTCAGATGAAAAGTAGAAAGAAGCATTCTGAGAAAGCTCTTGGTGATGAGTGAATTCATCCCACAGAGTTACACCTGCTTTTCAAGGAGCCGTTTGCTAACACTGTTTGTGTGGAATCTGCAAAGGGATATTTCGGAACACATTGAGGCCTATGGTGAAAAACTAAATATTCTCAGTTAAAAACTGGAAAGAAGTTTTCTGAGAAATTGCTTTGTGATGTGTGAATTCACCCCACAATGTAACACTGCTGTTTTCACCGAGCAGTTTGCTAACACAGTTTTCATGGAATCTGCAAAGGGATATTTGGGAGTGCATTGAACCCTGTGATGAAATAGGAAATATCCTCAGATAAAAACTAGAAAGAAGCTTCCTGAGAAACTGCATTTGATGTGTGAATTCATCTCACAGAGTTGCATGATTTTTTTCATGGAGCAGTTTGGTAAAACTCTTTTTCAGGAATCTGAGAAGGGATATTTGAGATGACATTGGAGCCTATGTTGGCAAAGGAAATATCCTTAGATAAAAACTAGAAAGTAGCATTCTCAGAAAATTCTTTGTGATGTGTGAATTCATCTCACAGAGTTACACGTTTCTTTTCATGGAGCCGTTTGCTAGCACTCTTTTCATGGAATCTTCAAGGGACATTTGGGAGCCCATTGAGGCCTATGGTGAAAAACTAAATATCCTCAAATTAAAACTGGAAAGAAGCTTTCTGAGAAACTGCTTTCTGATGTGTGAATTCATCTCACACAGTTACACGATTCTTTTCATGGATCAGTTTGCTAGCACTGTTTTTGGGGGATCTGAGAAGGGATATTTCGGATCACATCAAAGAGTAGGGTGACAAATGAAATATCCTCCTTTAAAAAACAGAAAGAAGTTTTCTGAGAAAGTTTTTGGTGATGTGTTAATTCACCTCACAGAGGTATACCATTCTTTTCATGGAGCAGTTTCCTAACACTGTTTTCATGGAATCTGTGAAGGGATATTTGGGAGTGCATTGAGGCTTACGGTGAAAATAGAAATACCTGAGATAAAAACTAGAAAGAAGCTTTCTGAGAGACTCCTTTGTGATGTGTGAATTCATCTCACAGAGTTACACTGTTCTTTTCATTGAGCAGATTGCCAACACTGTTTTCTTGGAGTCTGCAATGGCATATTTCAGAGTGCATTCATGCTTATGGTGACAAATTAAATAATATCATATAAAAACTAGAAAGAAGCTTTCTGAGAAATTGCTTTTTGATGTGTTCATTCATCCCACAGAGTTACATGATAATTTTCATGGATCAGTTTACTAGCAGTGTTTTTGGGGAGTCTGAGAAGGGATAATTTGGATCGCACTGAAGCCTATGGAGACAATGGAATATGCTCATATAAAAACTGGAAAGAAGCTTTCCAAGAAACCGCTTTGTGATGTGTTAATTCATGTCACAGAGTTACACCTTTCTTTTCTTGGAGCACTTTGCTATCACTGTTTTCATGGAATCTGCAGAGGGATATTTGGGAGCGCATTGAGCTCTATGGTGAAGAAGAAAATATCCTCAGATAAAAACTAGAGAGAAACTTTCTGAGAAACTGCTTTGTGATGCACGAATTCATCCCACATAATTACACCATTCTTTTCATGGAGCAGTTTGGTAGCACTGCTTTTGGGGATCTGAGAAGGGATAATTTGGATTGTATTGAAGCCTATCATGACAAACGAATTATCCTCAGATAAAAACTGGAAAGAAGCTTTCTGAGAAACCTCTTTGTGATGTGTGAATTCAACTCAAAAGGTTATGCCTTTCTATTCATGGAGCAGTTTGTTGTCAATCTTTTCATGTACTCTGCAAAGGGATATTTGGGAGTGCATTGAGGCCTATGGTGAAAAAGGAAATATCCTCAGAAAAAAAAAAGAAAGAAATTTTCTGAGAAACTACTATATGATGGGTTAATTCATCTCACAGTGTTACATGATTCTTTCATGGATCAATTTGGTCTCACTATTTTTGGGTAATCTCAGAAGGGATACTTTGGATTGCATTGAAGGATGCAGTGACAAAGGAAATATCATCAGATAAAAACTAGAAAGAAGGTTTCTGAGAAAGTACTTTGTGATGTGTGAATTCATCTCACAGAGTTACACTTTTCTTTACATGGAGCAGATTGCTAACACTGTTTTCATGAAATCTGCAAAGGGATATTTTGGAGCACATTGAGGTGTATAACAAAAAGGAAAATATCCTCAGATAAAAACTAGAAGAAAGTTTCTGAGCACCTGTTTTGTGTTGTAAGAATTCATCTCACAGAGTAACACAGTAATTTTCATTGAGCAGTTTGGTAACACTGTTTTCTTGAAATCTGCAATGGGATATTTCAGAGTGCATTGAAGCTTATGGTGACAAAGGAAATATCCTCATATAAAAAAAGAAAGAAGTATTCTGAGGAACTGTTTTGTGGTGTGTTAATTCATCTCACAGAGTTCATGATTCTTTTCATTGAGCAGTTTGGTAGCACTGTTTTTTTTTTGAATCATGAAGGGATGTTTTGGATCACATTGAAGCCTACGTTTACTAAGGAAATATTGTCAGATAAAAACTAGAAAGAAGTTTTCAGAGAAACTTCTTTGTGATATGTGAATTAATCTCACAGTGTTACACCTTTCTTTTCATGGAGCAGTTTTGTAGCACTCTTTTTGGGGAATTTGAGAAGGGATATTTCGAACTGCTTTGAAACGTGTAGTGAGAAAGGAAATATCCTCATATAAAAACTAGAAAGAAGCTTTCTGAGAAACTGCTTTGCGATGTGTGAATTCATCTTACACAGTTAAACTTCTCTTTTCATTGAGCAGTTTGCTAACACTGTTTTCGTGGAACCTGGAAGGGGATATTTTGGAGTGCATTGGGGCCTATGGTGAAAAAGGAAATACCCTCAGGTAAAAACTAGAAAGAATCTTTCTAAGAAAATTCTTTGTGATGTGTGAATTTATCTCAGAAAGTTTCAGCTTTCTTTTCATTGCACAGTTTGCTAAAACTGTTTTCATGGAATCTACAGTGGGATATTCTGGAGTGCATTGCAGTCTATAGTGAAAAAGTAAATATCCTCATGTAAAAACTAGAGGGATGTTTTCTGAGAAACTTCTTTGTGATGTATGAATTCGTCTTATAGTATTACACTGTTCTTTTCATTGAGCAGTTTGATAGCACTGTTTTCGTGGAATCTGCAATAGGGTATTTAGGAGTGCATTGAAGCCTATTTTGACAAAAGGCATATCCTCAGATGAAAACCAAAAGAAGCTTTTGGTGAAACTGGTTTGTGATCTCACCGAGTAACACTGTTGTTTTCATTGAGAAGATTGCAAACACTTTTTTCATTTAGTCTGCAATGGGATGTACCGGAGCGCATTAAGTTATATGCTGAAAAAGGAACTATCCTCAGATAAAACTAGAAAGAAGATTTCTGAGACACTACTTCGTGATGTGTGAATTCATCTCACAGAGTTACACTGTTCTTTGCATTGAGGAGTTTGCTTACACTGTTTTGTTTTAATCTGCAATCTGATATTTCTGAGTGCACTGAAGCTTTTGGTGACAAAGTAAATGTCTTCATATAAAAACTAGAAAAAAGCTTTCTGAAAAGCCACATACTTTTCATTGAGTAGTTTGTTAACACTGTTTTTGTGGAGTCTGCAAAGGGATATTTGTGAGTGCATTGAGTCCTAGAGTGGAAAAGTAAATACCCTCAGATAAAAATCAAAAAGAAGCTTTCTGATGAATTGCTTTGTGATGTGTGATGTCATCTCACAGAGTTACACTGTCCATTTCTCTGAGCAGTTTGCTAACACTGTTTTCCTGGAATCTGCCATATGATATTTCAGAGTGCATGGAAGGTTATGGTGAAAAAGGAAATGTCCTCAGACAAAAATCAGAAAGAAAATTTCTGAGAAACTGCTTTGTTATTTGTGAATTCATCACACAGATTTGCACGATTCTTTTCATGGAGCACTTTTGGTAGCCGTGTTTTGTGGGAATCTGAGATGGATATTTTGAAATGCCTTGAATCCTACGGTGACAAAGAAAACATAATCCGATGAAAACTAGAAAGAAGCTTTCTAGGAAACCACTTTGTGATGTGTGAATTCAGCTCACAGAGTTACACAATTCTTTTCTTGGAGCAGTTTGCTAACACAGTGTTCGAGGAATCTGCAATGGCATATTTCAGTGTGCATTGAAGCTTATGGTGATGATGGAAATATCTTTAGAGAAAAACTAGAAAGAAGCTTTCTGAGAAACTGCTTGGTGATTTGTGAATTCATCTCATAGAGTTACACCTTTCTTTTCATTGAGCAGATTGCTAACAATGTTTCCATGGCATCGGCAAAGGAATATTTCTGAGCCCATTGAAGCTTAAGGTGACAAAGGAAATACCCTCATATAAAAACTACAAAGAATCTTTTTGAGGAAATAATTTCTGATGTGTAAATTCATCTCACAGAGTTTCAAGATTCTTTTCATGGAGCAGTTTGGTAGCATTGCTTTTGGGATATCTGAGAAGGGATGTGCTTGATCACATTGAAGCCTATGGAGGCAAAGTAAATATCCTCAGATAAAAAGAAGAAGGAATCTTTCTGAGAAAGTTCTTTGTGATGTGTGAATTCGTACCACATAGTCACAGCTTTCTTTTCCTGGAGTAGCTTGCTAACACTGTTTACATGGAATCTGCGATCTGGAGCACTTTAATGCCCATAGTGAAAAAGGGAATATCCTCAGATAAAATCTAGAAAGAATCTTTCTGAGAAAGTTCTTTGTGATGTGTGAATTCATCTCACAGAGTTACACTGTTCTTTGCATTGAGCACTTTGCTTACACTGTGTTCTTATAATCTGCAATCTGATATTTCAGAACACATTGAAGCTAATGGTGACAACGAAAATATCCTCATATAAAAACTAGAAAGAAGCTTTCTGAGAAATAGCTTGGTGATGTTTTAATTCATCTCACGCAGTTACATGATTCTTTTCATGGAGCAGTTTAGTAGCACCGTTTTTGGGGAATCTGAAAAGGGATATTTTGGATAGTATTTAAACCTATGGTGACAAAGAAAATATTCTCAGATAAAAACTAGAAAGAAGGTTTTTGAGAAAGTTCTTTGTGATGTTGAATTCAACTCATAGATTACACCTTCCTTTTCATGGAGGAGTTTGCAAACATTGTTTTCATAGAATCTGCAAAAGGGACATTTGGGAGTGCTTTGAGGCCAATAGCGAAAAGTTAAATATCCTCAGCTAAAAAGTAGAAAGAAGAATTCTGAGAAACTGCTTTGTTATGTATGCATTCATTGCAGGGAGTTACACCTTTATTTTCATTAAGCAGTCTGCTAACATTGTTTTCTTGTATTCTGCAGTGGGGTATTTCGGAGCACATTGAAGCTTATGATGAAAAAGGAAATATCCTCATATAAAAAATAGAAGGAAGTTTTCTGAGAAACCGCTTTGTGATGTGTTAATTCATCTCACAGTGCGACACGATTCTTTTGATGGATGAGTTTTGTATTACTGTTTTTGGGGCATTTGAGAAGGGATATTTTGGATTGCAATGAAGGTTATGATGACAAAGGAAATATCCTCAGAAAAAAACTAGACAGAAACTTTCTGAGAAACTGAATAGTGATTTGTGAATTCATCTCACAGAGCTACACCGTCCTTTCTATTAAGCAGTTTTATAACACTTTTTTCGTGGAATCTGTAATAGGATATTTTGGAGCACATTGATGTCTATGGAGACAAGGAAATATCCTCAGATAAAAACCAAAAAGAAGGTTTCTAAGAGACTACCCTGTGTTGTGTCAATTCATCTCACAGAGTTACACAGTTCTTTTCATTGAGCAGTTTGCAACACTATTTTCTTTTAATCTGCAATGGGATATTTTGGAACACATTGAAGCTTATGGTGACAATGGAAATATCCTTAGATAAAAATGAGAAGGAAGATTTCTGAGAAAGTTCTTTGTGATGTGTGTATTCATCTCACAGAGTTATACCTTTCTTTTCATGGAGCAGTTTGCTAACACTTTTCATGGAATCTGCAAAAGACATTTGGTAGCGCATTGAGGCCTATGGTGAAAAAAGAAATATCCTCACATTAAATCTAGAAAGAAGATTTCTGAGAAACTGCTTTGTGATAGTTGAATTCGTCTCGCAGAGCTATACCATTCTTTTCTCTGAGCCGTTTGATCATACCGTTTTCGTGGAGTCTGCAAAAGTATATTTCTGAGTGCATTGAAACCTACGATGACAAAGGAAATATCCCCATAGAAATACCAAAAATAAGTTTTCTGAGAAACTGCTTTCTGATGTTGCATTCAAGTCACAGAGATACCCTGTTCTTTTCATTGAACTGTTTGCTCACATTGTTTTCTTGGAATCTGTGATGGGATATTTCAGAGAACTTTGGAGCTTATTGTGAAAAAGTAAATATCCTCAGACAAAAACTAGAAAGAAACATTCTGAGAAACTCTTTTGTGATTTGTGAATTCATTGCACAGAGTTACAGATTCTTTTCATGGATCAGTTTGACAGCTCTGTTTTTGGGTAATCTGAGAAGGGATATTTTGGATCGCATAAAAGCCTATGGTGGGAAAGGAAATATCCTCAGATAAAAGCTAGAAAGAAGCTTTCTGAGAAAGTTCTTTGTGATGTGTGAATTCATTTCACAGAGTTACGCCTCTCTTTTCATGGAGCAGTTTGCTAATACTGCTTTCCTGTAATCTGCAAAGGGATATTTGGGAGTGCCTTCAGGCCTATGGTGAAAAAGGAAATATCCTCCAGTAAAAACTCTAAAGAAGCTTTCTGAGAAATTGCTTTGTGATGGTTGAATTCACCTCACAGAGTTACGCCTTTGTTTTCATTGAGCAGTTTGGTAGCACTGTTTTTGGGAAATCTACAAAGGGATATTCCGGAGCTCATAGAGGCCTTTGGTGAAAAAGGAAATATCTGCAGATAAAAACTGGAGAGAAGGATTTTGAGAAACGGTTTGTGATGTGTGTATTCATCTCAGAGAGATAAACAATTTTGTTGATTGAGCAGTTTGGTATCACTGTTTTTGTGTTGTCTCAAGGGATATTTGAGAGTGCATTGAGGCTGACAGTGGAAAAGTAAATATGCACAGATCAAAACTAGAAAAAAGCTTCATGAGAGACTATTTTGTGATGGGTGTATTCATCTCATGGAGTTATAATTTCCTTTTCATTGAACAGTTTGTTAACACTGTTTCGTGGAAAATGCAAAGGGATATTCGGGAGCAAATAGAGGCCAATGTTGAAAAAGGAAATATCTTCAGGTAAAAACTGGAGAGAAAGTCTCTGATAACTCCTTTGTGATGTGTGCATTCATCTCATAGATGTAAAGCTGTCTGTTGAGAGAGCAGTTTGACACCAATGTTTTTGTGGTGTCTGAGAAGGGATATTTGGCAGTGCATGGAAGCCGGTGGTGGAAAAGGAAACATCCAGAGATAAAAACTAGAAAGAAGCTGTCTGAGAAATTTCTTTGTGATGGGTGAATTCATCACACAGAGTTGAACCTTGATTTTCTTTGAGCAGTTTGGTAGTGCTGTTTTTATGGAATCTGCAAAGGGATATTCAGAAGCTCCTAGAGTCCTATGGTTGAAAAGGAATTAGCTTCAGATAAAAACTAGGGAGAAGCTTTAGAGAAACAGTTATGTGACGTGTGTATTCATTTCATAGACTTTAACCTTTCTGTTGACTGAGCAGTTTAGCATCACTGTTTTTGTGGCGTCTGAGAGGAGATTTTTGGGAGCACATTGAAGCCTATGGTGAAAAAGGAAATATCCTCAGATAAAATCTAGAAAGAAGCTTTGTGAGCAACTGCTTTGTGATGGGTGAATTCATCTCACAGAAGATCACTTTTCTTTTCAAGGAGCAGTTTGCTAACACTATTTTTGTAGAATCTGCAAAGGGATATTTACCAGTGCCTTCAAGCAAATGGTGAAAAAGGAATTATCCTCAGAAAAGAAATTGAAAGGAGCTTTCTGAGAAACTGCTTTTTGATTTGTGAATTCATCTCACAGAGTTACATAATTCTTTTCATGGAGAAGTTTGGTGGCACCCTTTTGGGGGAATCTGAGAATGGACTTTCTGGATTGCATTGAAACTTATGGTGACAAAGAAATTATCCTCAGATAAAATATAGAAAGAAGCTTTCTGAGAAATTTCTTTGTGATGTGTGAATTCATCTCACAGAGTTACACCGTTCTTTTCATTGAGAAGTTTTCTAACACATGTTTTTTTTGAATCTGCATAGGGATATTTGGGAGCACATTGAGGAATAAGGTGAAATAGGAAATATCCTCAGATAAAAACTAGAAAGAAGCTTTCTGAGAAACAGTTTTGTGATGTGTGAATTCATCTCACAGAGCTACAGCATTCTGTTCATGGAGCAGTTTGGTAGCACTGTTTTTGGGGAATCTGAGAAGGGATATTTTGGATCGCATTGAAGCCTATGGTGACAAAGGAAATATCCCCAGATAAGAACCAGAAAAAAAGCTTTTTGAGAAGGTTCTTTGTGATGTGTGAATGCATCACACAGAATTAACATTTCTTTACCTGGAGCAGTTTGCTAACACTGCTTTCATGGAATCTGCAATGACATATTCTGGAGCACATTGATGCCTATAGAGAAAAATGAATTCTCCTCAGATAAAAACTAGAACAAAGCCTTCTGAGAAACAGTTTTGTGAAGTGTGAATTCATCTTATTGAATTTCACTGTTCTTTTCATTGAGCAGTTGGATAACTCTGTTTTCTTGGAATTTACAAAGGGATATTTGTGAGTGCTTTGAGGTCTATGGTGAAAAAGGAAATATCCTCAGATAAAAACTAGATAGAAGCTTTTTGAGAAACTGTTTGTGATGGGTGAATTCATCTCACAGAGTTACACTTTTCTTTTCAAGGAGCAGTTTGCTGGCACTATTTTCATAGAATCTCAAAAGGATATTCAGGAGCACCTTCAGGCAAATGCAGAAAAAGAAATTATCCTCAAACGAACACTAGAAAGAAGCTTTCTGACAAACTGCTTTGTGATTTGCTAATTCATCTCACAAAGTTACACCATTATTTTCATTGAGAAGTTGCTAACTTTTTTTTTTTTTTTTTTTTTTGCAAGTCACGATTGGATATTCAGGAGTGCATTGAGGAGTGTGGTGAAAAAGTAAATATCCTCAGATAAAAACTAGAAAAAGTTTTCTGAGAAAGTTCTTTATGAAGAATGAATTCATCTCACAAAGTTAAACCTTCCTTTTCATTGAGCAGTTTGATAACACTGTTTTCATGGGATCTGCACTAGGATATTTGGAGGTGCTTTGAAGCCTATGTTGACAAAGGAAATATCCTCAGGTATAAACCAAAAAGAAGATTTCTGTGAAACTTCTTTGTGATGTGTGAATTCAGCACACAGAGCTACACGGTTGTTTTCATTGAGCAGTTTGCTAACATTGTTTTCTTGGAATCTGCGATGGAGTATTTCAGAGCACATTGAAGCTTATGGTGACAAATGAAATATCCTCTGACAAGAACTAGAAAGGTTTTTGAGAAACTGCTTTGTGATGTGTGAATTCATCTCACAGAGTTGCACTCTTCTTTTCATAGAGCAGTTTGCTAACACTGTTTTCATGGAATCTGCAAAGGGATATTTGGGAGCACATTAAGGCCAATGGTGACAAAGGAAATATCCTCAGATTAAATCTAGAAAGAAGTTTCCCAAGAAACTTCTTTTTGATGGGTGAATTCATCTCACAGTGCTACACCATTCTTTTCTTTGAGCCATTTGACAACACTGTTTTTGTGGAGTCTGCAAAAGGATACTTCTGAGTGCATTGAAGCCAGTGGTGAGAAAGGAAGTATCCCCATTGAGAAACCAAAAAGAAACTTTCTGAGAAACTGCTTTGTGATGTGTGAATTCAACTCACAGAGTTATCCTTTTCTTTTCATTGAGCTGTTTGCTAACACTGTATTATTGGAATCTATGATAGGATATTTCGGAGGGCATTACAGCTTGTTGTGAAAAAGTCAATACCCTTAGACAAAAAGTATAAAGAAACATTCTGAGAAACTCTTTTGTGATTTGTGAATTCATCATGTAGAGTTACATGATTCTTTTCATGGATCACTTTGACAGCTCTGTTTTGGGGGAATCTAAGAAGGGATATTTTGAATCACAATGAAGCCTATGGTGAAAAAGGAGATATCCTCAGATAAAAATTATAAAGAAGGTTTCTGAGAAAGTGTTTTGTGATGTGTGAATTCATCTCACAGAGTTACACCTTTCCTTTCATAGGGCAGTTTCCTAACACTGTTATTTTCGTGGAGTCTGCAAAGGGATATTTGGGAGTGCATTGATGGCTATGGTGAAAAAGGAAATATCCTCAGATAAAAACTAGAAAGAAGCTTTCTGAGAAACTGCTTTGTGATGGGTGAATTCAAACCACAGAGATGCACTATTCTTTTCATTGAGTATTCTGCTTACACCGTTTTCTTGGAATCTGCAATGGCATTTTTCAGAGTGCATTGAAGCCTATTGTTAAAAACTAAATATCCTCAGACAAAAACTAGAAAGAGACTTTCTGCAGAACTTCTTTGTGATTCGTGAATTCATCTCACAGAGTAACCTGATGCTTTCAATGGATCAGTTTGATAGCACTGTTTTTGGGGAATCCTAGAAGGGATATTCCTCATGGAATCTGCAGCAGTATATTTGGGAGCACATTGAAGCCTATGGTGAAAAAGGAAATATCCTCAGATGAAAACCGAAAAGAACGTTTCTGAGAAACTACTTTGTGTTGTGTATTTCATCTCACAGAGTTACATTGTTCTTTTCATTGATCAGTTTGCTAACACTGTTTTCTTTTAATCTGCAATGGGAAATTTTGTAGCGCATTTAAGCTTATGGTGACAAAGGAAATATCCACAGAAAAAAGCTAGAAGGAAGCTTTCTGAGAAACTGCTTTGAGATTGATGAATTCATCTCACAGAGTTACATGATTCTTTTCATGAAGTCGTTTGGTAGCACTGCTTTTGGGGAATCTGAGAAGGGATATTATGGATCACATTGAAACCTATGGTGACTATTGAAATATCCTCAGATAAAAAGTAGAAAGAAGCTTTTTGAGAAAGTTCTTTGTGATGTGTGAATTCATCTCACAGAGAAACACCTTTCTTTTTATGGACAAGATTGCTGACACAGTTTTTGTGAAATCTGCAAAGGATATTTGCGAGCACATTGAGTCCTATAGTGAAAAAGGAAATAAATAACCTCCTAGAAAAACGAGAAAAGTTTTCTGAGAAACTTCTTAGTGATGTGTGAATTCAACTCACAGAGTTACACTGTTCCTTTGATTGAGCAGTTTGATAACACTGTTTTCTTGGAATCTGCAATGGCATATTTTGGAGCGTATTGAAGCCTACTGTTAAAAATTAAATATCCTCAGAGAAAAAGTATAAACAAACTTTCTGAGAAACTCCTTTGTGATTTGTGAATTCATGTCACAAGTTACACTAACCTTCCAAGGAGCAGTTTGCTAATACTGTATTTGTGGAATCTGAGAAGGGATATAAATCACATTGAAGACTGTGGTGACAAAGGAACTATCCTCACATAAAAACTAGAAAGAAATTTTCTGAGAAAGTCCTTTGTGATATGTGAATCCATCTCACAGAGTTACACCTTTCTTTTCATTTAGTAGTTTGCTAACACTGTTTTTGTGGAATCTGCAAAGGGATATTTGGGATCACATTTTAGTCTATGGTGAAAAAGGAAATATCCTTAGATAAAAACTGGAAAGAAGCTTTCTAAGAAACTGCTTGTTGATGGGTAATTCATCTCACAGAGCTAAACTGTACTTTTCATAGAGCTGTTTGATAACACTGTTTTCGTGTAGTCTACAATAGGACATTTTGGAGTACATTGAAGCCTACAATGATGAAAGAAATGTCCTCATAGAAAAACCAAAAAGAAGCTTTCTGAGAAACTGCTTTGTGATGTGTGAATTCATCTCACAGAGTTACACCTTTCTCTCCATGAAGTAGTTTGCTAACCCTGTTTTCGTGGAATCTGCAAAGGGATATTTGGGAGCGCATTGAGGCCTATGGTAACAAAGAAAATATCCTCAGATAAAAACTGGAAAGAAGCTTTCTGAGAAACTGTTTTGTGATGTGAATTCATCTCACAGAGTTCCACTGTTATTTTCACTGAGAGGTTTGCTAATACTGTTTTATTGTAATCTGCAATGGGATATTTCAGAGTGCATTAATTATTATGGTAAAAAAGGAAATATCCTCAGACAAAAAAAGAAAGTTTCTGAGAAATTGATTCAGGATTTGTGAATTCATCTCACAGAGTTACACAATTATTTTCATGGATCTGTTTTATATCTTTGTGTCTGTGGAAACTGAGAAGTGATATTTTGGATCCCAATGAAGCCTATGGTCACAAAGGAAATATCCTCATATAAAAACAAGAAAAGTTTTCTGAGAAAGATCTTTGTGATGCTGAATTCATCTCAGAGAGTTACACCTTTCTTTTCATGGAACAGTTTGCTAATGCTGTTTTCGTGGAATGTGCAAAGGTATATTTGGGAGTTCATTGAGGCTTATGGTGAAAAAGGAAATATCCTCAGATAATAACTAGAAGCCAGCATTCTAAGAAACTACTTTGTGATGTGTCAATTCATCTCACAGAGTTACACTGTTCTTTTCATTTAGCAGCCTGCTAACACTGTTTTCTTGGAATCTGCAATGGGATATTTTAGAGTGCATTGAAGCCTATGGTGACAAAGAAAATATCTTCGTATAAAAAACTAGTAAGAAGCATTCTGAGAAACTGCTTTGAGATGTGTTAATTCATATCACTGAATTACACGATTCTTTTCATGGATCAATTTTGTAGCACTGTTTTGGGTAAAGTGAGAAGGGATATTTTGGATTGCACTGATGTGTGAATTCATCTCACAGTGTTACACCTTTCTTTTCCTAGAGAAGTTTGCTAACAGTGTTTTCGTGGAATCTGCAAAGGGATATTTGGGAGCACATTGAGGCCTACAGTGAAAAAAGAAATATCCTCAGATAAAAACAAGAAAAAAGCCTTCTGAGAAACTACTTCGTGATTTGTGAATTCATCCCACAGAGTTACACCATTCTTTTCATTGACCAGTTTGATAAGACTGTTATCGTAGAATAAGCAAAAGGATATTTGGGAGCACATTGAAGCCTATGGTGATGAAGGAAATATCCTCAGGTTAAAACCAAAAAGAAGCTTTTTGAGAAACTGCTTTGAGATGTGTGAATTCATCTCACTGAGTTACACTCTCCTTTTCATTGAGCATTTTGCTAACCCTGTTTTGTCGGAATCTACAATGGCATATTTCAGAGCGCATTGAAGCCTATTGTGAAAAAGAAATATCCTCAGACAAAGACTAGAAGGAAGATTTCTGAGAAACTACTTCATGATGTGTGAATTCACATCAGAGCTTTACACTGTTCTTTTCATTGAGAGTTTTCATGGAATCTCCAAAGCCATATTTGGGAGTACATTGAGGCCTATAGTGAAAAAAGAAATATCCTCAGATGAAAAGGAGACTGAAACCTTCTAAGAAACTGTTTGGAGATGTGAGAATTCATCACACAGAGTTACACTGTTCTTTTCATTAAGCAGTTTGCTAACACTGTTCTCTTGGAATCTGCAATGGGATATTTTGGAATGCATTGGAGCTAATGGTGACAAAGGAAATATCCTCAGACAAAAGCTAGAAAGAAGCTTTTGGAGAAACTGCTTTGTGATGTGTGAATTCATGTCACAGAGTTACACGATCCTTTTCGTGTAGCAGTTTGTTAACACTGTTATTGGGGAATCTGAGAAGAGATATTTTGGATCACATTTTGGCCTTTGGTGACAAAGAAAGTATCCTCATGTAAAAACTAGAAAGAATCTTTCTGAGAAAAAGCTTTGAGATGTGTTAATTTATCTCACAGCATTGCACGATTCTTTTCATGGAGCAGTTTTTTATCACTGTTTTTGGGGAATCTGAGAAGGGATATTTAGGATCACATTGAAGATTATGGTGACAAAGGAAATATCTTCAGATAAAAAGTATGAAGAATCCTTCTGAGAAACTGCTTTTGATGTGTGAATTCATCTCTCAGAGTTACACCTTTCTTTTCATGGAGCAGTTGCTAACACTGTTTTTGTGGAATCTGCAATGGGATATTATGGAGTGCATTGAAGCTTATGGTGACAAAGTAAATATCCTCATAAAAAAAACTTGAAGGAAGCTTTCTGAGAAACTGCTTTGTGATGCATTAGTTCAGCTCACAGAGTTACATGATTCTTCTCATGGATCAGTTTGGTAGTCCTGTTTTGGAGAATCTGAGGAGGGATATTTTTGATGGCATTTAAGCGTGTGGTGATAAAGGAAATATCCTGAAATAATAGCTATAAAAAAACTTTCTGAGAAACTTCCTTATGATGTGGGAATTCATCTCACAGAGTTACACCTTTCTTTTCATGCAGCAGTTTGCTAACACAGCTTTTGTGGAGTCTGCAAAAGGATATCTGGGAGTGAATTGAGACCTATGTTGAAAAGGGAAATATGCTCAGATAAAAACTAGAAAGAAGCTTTCTGAGAAACTGCTTTGTGATGTGTGAACTCATCTCACAGAGCTACACCATTCTTTCAATGATCAGTTTGATAACTTTTTTTGTGGAATCTGCAATAGGATATTTGGGCATGAATTGAAGCCTATGGTGACAAAGGAATTATCCTCAGATGAAAACCATAAAGAAGCTTTCTGAGAAACTTCTTTGGGATGTGCTAATTCATCTCACTGTGTTATACGTATCTTTTCATGGATCGCATTGAAGCCTACGTTGACGACGGAAATATCCTCAGATAAAAACTAGAAAGAAGCTTTGTGAGAAAGTTCTCCATGATGTGGGAGTTCATCTCACAGAGTTACACCTTTCTTTTCATGGAGAAGTTTGCTAACACAGTTTTTGTGGAATTGGCAGAGGGATATTTGGGAGCGCATTGATTCCTGTAGTGAAAATTGAACTATCCTCATAGAAAAACTAGAAAGAAGCTTTCTGAGAAACTGCTTTGTGATACGTGAATTCAACGCACAGAGTTACACTGTTCTTTTCATTCAGCAGTTTGCTAACACTGTTTACTTGGAATCTACAATGGCATATTTCACAGTGTATTGAGCGTATTTTGAAAAATTAAATATCCTCAGACAAAAACTACAGATAAGTTTTCTGAGGAATTGCTTTGTGTGGTGTTAATTCATCTCACAAGGTTACACGATTCTTTTCATGGATCAGTTTGGTAGCACCGTTTATGGGGGATCTGAGAAGGGATATTTTGGATCCTATTGAAGCCTATGGTGACTAAGGAAATACCCTCAGATAAAATCGAGAAAGAAGCTATCTGAGAAAGTTCTTTTTGATGTGTGAGTTCATCTAACAGAGCTACACCTTTCTTTTCATGGAGCAGATTGCTAACACAGTTTTCATTTAATCTGGAAAGGGATATTTGGGAGTCCATTGAGGCTTATAGTGAAAAAGGAAATATCTTCAGACAAAAACTAGAAATAATCTTTCTGAGAAACTGTTTTGTGATGTTTGAATTCATCTCACAGAGTTACACCATTCTTATTATTGTGCAGTTTGATAACACTGTTTTCACAGAATCTGCAATAGGATATTTGGGAGCTCCTTAAAGCATATGGTGACAACGAAAATATCATCAGAGAAAAACCAAAAAGAAGCTTTCAGAGAAAATGCTTTGTGATCTGTGAATTTAATTCACAGAGTTACACTGCTCTTTTCATTGAGCAGTTTGCTAACACTACTTTCTTGGAATTCGCAATGGAACATTTTGGAGGGCATTGAAGCTTATGATGAAAAAGGAAATAACCTCTGACAAAAACTAGAAAGAAGTTATCTGAAAAACTACTTTGTGACTTGCGATTTCATCTCAGAGTTACACGATGCTTTTCATGGAATAGTTTGGTAGCACTGTTTTTGGGGAATCTGAGAAGGGATATTTTGAATCACCAAGAAGTCTGTAGTGACAAAGGAAATATCCTCAGACAAAAACTAGAAGGAAGCTTTTGGAGAAACAGCTTTGTGGTTTCTGAATTCATCTCACAGAGTTACATGATTCTTTTCATGGTGCAGTTTGGTAGCACTGTTTTGGGGGAATCTGAGAAGGGATATTTTGGATCACATTGAAGCCTATGGTGACAAAGAAATTATCCACATATAAAAACTGGAAACAAGGTTTCTGAGAAACTGATTTGTGATGTGTTTATTCATGTCACTGAGTTACACCTTTGTTTTAATGTAGCAGTTTGCTAACACTGTTTTCGTGGAATCTGCAATGGGATATTTTGGAGCGCATTGAAGCTTATGGTGACAAAGGAAATATCTTCATATAAAATCTAGAAGGAAGCCTTATGAGAAACCGCTTTGTCATGTGTTAATTCAGCTCACAGCGTTACACGATTATTTTCATGGATCAGTTTGGCAGCACTGTTTTTGGGGAATCTGGGAAGGGATATTTTTAATCCCATTGAAGCCTAGGGTGACAAAGGACATATGCTGAAGTAATAACTATAAATAAGCTTTCTGAGAGACTTCCTTGGATATGGGAATTCATCTCACATTATTCCACTTTTTTTTTCAGAGATCTGTTTGCTAACACTGTTTTCATGGAATCTGCAAAGTGATATTTGGGAGTGCATTGTGGACGATAGTGGAAAAGGCAATATCCTCATATAAAAATTAGAAAGAAGCTTTCTGAGAAACTGTTTTGTGGTGTGTGAATTCATCTCACAGAGCTATGCTGTTCTTTTCATTGAGCCATTTGGTTACACTTTTTTCGTAGAATCTGCAATAGGATATTTGGGAGTGCATTGAAGCCTATGGTGACAAAAGAAATATCATCAGATGAAAACCAAAAAGAAACTTTCTGAGAAACTGCTGTGTGTTGTGCCAATTCATCTCACAGAGTTACACTGTTCTTTTCATTGAGCAGTTTGCTAACAATGTTTTGTTGGAATCTGCAATGGGATACTTCGGAGCACATCAAAGCTTATGGTGACAAAGGAAATATCCTCAGACAAAAACTAGAAAGAGTGTTTCTGAGAAACTGCTTTGTGATTTGTGAATTCATTTCAGAGTTACACGATTCTTTTCATGGAGCCATTTGATAGCACTGTTTTGGGGAATGTGAGAAGGGATATTTGGGACTGCATTGCAGCCTACGATGACAAATGAAATATCCTCATATAAAAAGGAGAAAGAAGCTTTCTGAGAAACTGCTTTGACATGTGTTAATTCAACTCACGGCGTTACATGAGACTTTTCATGGATAAGTGTGTTAGCACTGTTTTCATGGAATCTGAGAAAGAATATTTTGGATTGTATAGAAGTCCATGGTGAAAAGGATAATATCCTCAGATAAAAATTAAAAAGAAGCTTTCTGAGAAAGTTGTGTGTGCTGTATGAATTCATCTCACAGAGTTACACCTTTCTTTTCATGAGGCAGTTTGCTAACAGAATTTTCATGGAATCTGCAAAGGGATATTTGGGAGCACATTGAGGCCTACAGTGAAAAAAGAAATATCCTCAGATAAAAACAAGAAAAAAGCTTTCTGTGAAACTGTTTTGTGATTTGTGAATTCATCCCACAGAATTACACCATTCTGTTCATTGACCAGTTTGATAAGACTGTTATCGTAGAATAAGCAAAAGGATATTTTGGAGCACATTGAAGCCTATGGTGACAAAGGAATTATCTTCAGATTAAAACCAAAAAGAAGCTTTTTGAGAAACTGCTTTGAGATGTGTGAATTCATCTCACTTGGTTACACTCTCCTTTTCATTGACCAGTTTGCTAACGCTGTTTTCTCAGAATCTACATGGCATAATTTAGACCACATTGAAGTCTATTGTGAAAAAGAAAATATCCTCAGACAAAAAATTGGAACAAAGATTTCTGAGAAACTACTTTGTGATGTGTGAATTCATATCAGAGAGTTACACTGTTCTTTTCAGTGAGCAGTTTGCTAACACTGTTTTCTAGGAATCTTCAATGGGATAATTCAGAGCACATTGAAGCTTACGGTGACAAAGGAAATATCCTCATATAAAAACTACAAAGAAGGTTTTGACAAACCACTTTGTGATGTGTTAATTCTTCTCACAGAGTTACATGATTCTTTTCATGGATCAGCTTGGTTGTACTGTTTTTGGGCAATCTGAGAGGGGATACTTTTGATCACATTGAAGCCTATGGTGACTAAAGAAATATCCTCAGATAAAAACTACAAAGAATCTTTCTGAGACAGTCATTAGTGATGTGTGAAATTATCTCACAGAGTTAAACCTTTCCTTTCATGGGAAAGTTTGCTAACAGAGTTTTCATGGAATCTGCAAAGGGATATTTGTGAGCACTTTGAGGCCTACAGTGAAAAAGGAAATATTCTCAGATAAAACAATAAAGATGCTTTCTGAGAAACTGCTTTGTGATGCGTGAATTCACTCACAGAGTTGCACCATTCTTTTCATTGTGCAGGTTGATAACACTGTTTTCATGGAATCTACAACAGGATATTTAGAATCGCATTGTAGCCTATGCTGACAAAGGAAATATCCTCATCGAAAAACCAAACAGAAGCTTTCTGAGAAACGGCTTTGTGTTGTGTGAATTCAAGTCATAGAGTTACACTGTTCTTTTCATTGAGCAGTTTGCTAACACTGTTTTCTTGGAATCTGAACTGGCATATTTCCGAGAACACTGACGCTTATTGTAAAAAAGGAAATATCCTCAGACAAACCTAGAAAGAAGCTGTCTGAGTCTTCTTTGTGATGTGTAATATCATGTCAGAGAGTTACACTGTTTTTTTTCATTGAACAGATTGCTAATACTGCTTTCTTGGAATGTGCAATGTGATATTTCGGAGTGCATTGAAACTTATGGTGACAAAGGAAATATCCTCATGTGAAAAGTAGAAAGAAACTTTTTGAGAAACCACTTTGTGATGCGTTAATTCATCTCATGGCGTTACACGACTGTTTTTGTGGATCAGTTTGGTAGCACTTGTTTTGGGTCAACTGAGAAGGGATATTTTGGATCGCATTGAAAATTATGGTGTCCAGGGAAATATCCTCTGATTAAAACTAAAAAGAAGCTTTCTGAGAAAGTTCTTCCTGATGTGAGAAATCATATCACAGATTTACAGCTTTCTTTTCATGGAGCAGTTGGCTAACACTGTTTTCGTGGAATTTTCAAAGGGATATTTGGGAGTGCATTGAGGCTTATGTTGAAAAACAGCATATTCTCAGTTAAAAACTAGAAAGAAGCTTTCTGAGAAACTGTCCTGTGATGTGTGAATTCATCTCTTAGAGTTACACAGTTGTTTTCATTGAGCAGTTTGTTCACACTGTTTTCTTGGAATATGTAATGGGATATTTCAGCGTGCTTTGAAGACTACGGTGACAAAGGGAATATAATCCGACGAAAACCAAAAAGAAGTCTATTGAGAAACTGTTTTGTGTTGTGTCAATTCATCTCACAGATTTACACTGCTCTTTTCATTGAGCAGTTTGCAAACACTGTTTTCTTGGAATCTGCAATGGTATATTTCGGAGTGCATTGAAGCTTATAGTGACAAAGGAAATATCCTCAGACAAAAACAAGAAAGAATCTTTCTGATAAACTGCTTTGTGATTTGTGAATTCATCTCTGAGTTACACGATTTTTTTCATGTAGCTGTTTGGGAGCACTGTTTTTGGGGAATCTGAGAAGGGATAATTTGCATTGCATTGAAGCCTATGGTGACAAAGGAATTATCCTCAGATAAAAACTGGAAAGAAGCTTTCTGAGAAAGTTCTTTGTGATGTGTGAATTCACCTAACAGATTTACACCATTCTTTTCATGGAGCAGTTTAGTATCACTCTTTTCATGGAACATGCAAAGGGATATTTGAGAGGGCATTGAGACCTATTGTGAAAAAAGAAATATCCTCACATAAAAACTAGAAAGAACTTTCTGAGAAACTACTTTGTGACGAGTGAATTCACCTCACAATGTTACACTGTTCTTTTCATTGAGAAGTTTGCTAACACTGCTTTCTTGTAATCTGCAGTGGGATATTTCAGAACACATTGAAGCTTATGGTGACAAAGGAAATATCCTCAGACAAAAACTAAAAAGAAGCTTTCAGAGAAACTTCTTTGTAATTTATGAATTCTTCTCACAGAGTTACACAATTCTTTTCATGGAGCAGTTTGGTAGCACAGTTTTAGAGAAATCTCCCTAGGGATATTTTGGATCGGATTGAAACTGAAGGTGACAAAGGAAATATATTAATATAAAAACTAGAAACATGCTTTCTGATAAACTGCTTTGTGATATGTTAATTCATCTCACAGCGTTACACAATTATTTACATGGATCAGTTTGATAGCACTGTTTTTTGGGAATCTAAGAAGGGATATTTTGGATCACATCGATTTCTATGTTGACTAAGGAAACAACCTCATATAAAAACTAGAACGAGGCTTTCTGAGAAAGTTCGCTGTGATGTGTGAATTTATCTCACAGAGTTACACCTTTCTTTTCATGGAGTAGATTTATAACACTGTTTTCGTGGGATCATCAAAGGGCTATTTGGGAGTGCATTGAGCTCTAGGGTGACAATGGAAATATCCTCATAGAAAAACCAAAAAGAAGTTTTCTGATAAACTACTTAGTGATATTTGAAATCAACACAGAGAATTACATTGTTCTTTTCATTGAGCAGTTTTCTTATACTGTTTTCTTGGAAACTGCAATGGAATATTTCAGAGCACATTGAAGCTTATGATGACAAAGGAAATGTCCTCAGACATAAATTAGAAAGAAGCTTTCTGAGAAACTGCTTTGTGATTTGTGAATTCAGCACACAGAGTTACACAATTCTTTTCATGGATGAGTTTTTAGCACTCTTTTTGAGGAATCTGAAAGGGGACATTTTGGATCACATTGAAGCCTATTGTGCATAAGGAAATATCCTCAGATAAATGTTAGAAAGAAGCTATCTGAGAAAGTTCGTTGTGATGTGTGAATTCATCAAAAAGAGTTACAACTTTATTTTCATGGAGCACTTTGTAAACACAATTATTGTGGAATCTGCAACAGAATATTTGGGAGCGCATTGAGGCCTATAGTGAAAAAGGAAATATCCTCATAGAAAACCTAAAAAGAAGCTTTCTGAGAAACTACTATTTGATGCATGAATTCAACTCACGGGGTTACACTGTTCTTTTCATTGAGCAGAATACTAACACTGTTTTCTTGGAGTCTACATTGGGTATTTCGGAGCGCATTGAAGCTTATTGTGAAAAAGGAGGCACCTTCAGACAAAGCCCAGAAAGAAACTTTCTGAGAAACTGCTTGGTGATTTGTAAATTCATCTCACAGAGTTACAGGATTCTTTTCATGGATTAGTTTGATAGTACTGTTTTTGGGAAAGTTGAGAAGGGATATTTTGGATTGCATTGAAGCCTATAGTGACAAAGGACATATCCTCAAATTAAAACTAGAAAGAAGCTTTCAGAGAAACTTCTTTGTGATGTGTGAATTCATCTCAGAGAGATACAACTTGATTTTCATGGAGCAGTTTGCTAATGCTGTTTTTGTGGAATCTGCAAAGGGATGTTTGGCAAGCATTGAGGCCTATGGCGACAAAGGAAATATCCTCATAGAAAAACTAGAAAGATTCCCGGGAAACTGCTTCATGATGTGTGAAATCAAGTCACAAACTTACATTGTTCTTCTCATTGAGCAGTTGCTAACACTGTTTTCTTGGAATCTGCATTGGCATATTTGAGAGTGCATTGAAGCCCATTGTAAAAGACGATATATCCTCAGACAAACACTAAAAAGAAGCTTTCTGAGAAACTGCTTTGTGATGTGTCAATTCATCTCACAGAGTGTTACAATGTTTTTTCATTTACCAGTTTCCTACAGTGTTTTCTTGGAATTGGCAATGGGATATTTTGGAGCGCATTGAAGCTTACGGTGACAAAGGAAATATCCTCCTATCAAAAGTAGAAAGAAACTTTCTGAGAAACCGCTTTGTGATGTGCTAATTCATCTCACCGAGTTACACAATTCTTTTCATGGATCAGTTTGGTAGTACTATTTTTGGTGAATCTGAGAAGGGATATTTTGGATCGCTTTGAAACCTATGCTGACAAAGGAAACATTTTCAGACAAAAACTAGAAAGAAGCTTCCTGAGAAACTGCTTTGTGATGTGTGAATTCATCTCACAGAGCTACACTGTTCTTTTCATTGAGCAGTTTGCTCACACTGTTTTCCTGGAATCTGCAATGGGATATTTCAGAGTGCTTTGAAGCTTATGGCTACAAATAAATATCCTCATAATAAAACCAGAAAGAATCTTTCTGAGAAACTGCTCTGTGACATGTTAATTCTTATCACAGAGTTACACGATTCTTTTCATGGATCAGTTTGGTAGTACTATTTTTGGTGAATCTGAGAAGGGATATTTTGGATCTCATTGAAGCCTATGGTGACTAAGGAAATATCCTCAGATAAAAACTAGAAAGAAGCTTTCTGAGAAACTTCTTTGTGATGTATGAATTTATTTCACAGAGTTACACCTTTCTGTTCATTGAGTAGTTTGCTAACACTGTTTTCATGGAATCAGCAAAGGGATATTTGGGAGTGCATTGAAGCCTATATTGAAAAAGGAAATATCCTCAGATAAAACCAGAAAGAAGCTTTCTGAGAAAGGCCTTTCTGATGTGTGAATTCATCTAACAGAGTTACACCTTTTCTTTCATGTAGCAGTTGGCTTTCCCAGTTTTCGTTTGCCCTACAATGGGATATTTGGGAGTGCGTTTAGGCCTATAGTGAAAAAGGAAAAATCCTCAGATATAAACTAGAGAGAAGCTTTCTAAGAAACTGCTTTGTGATGTTAGAATTTGTCTCACAGAGATATGCCATTCTTTTCATTGAGCAGTGTGATAACACTGTTTTTGTGGAATCTGCAAAGTTATATTTGGCATCACATTGTGGAATATAATAAATAAGGAAATATCCTCAGATAAAAACTACAAAGAAACTTTCTGTGATACCATTTTGTGATGTGTGAATTCATCTCACAGAGTTGCACCATTGTTTACATTGAACAGTTTGCTAATACTTTTTTCATGGAAACTACAAAGTGATACTTGGGATCATATTGAGGTCTATAGTGAAAAAAGAAATATCCTCAGATACAAACTAGAACGAAGCTTTCTGAGAAAATGCTTTGAAGTGTGTGAATTCATCTCACAGAGTTACACTGTTCTTTTTATTTATAAGTCTGCTAAAACCGTTTTCTTGGAATTGGCAAAGGGATAATTTGGAGCGCATTGATGCTTATGGTGAAAAAGTAAATATCCTCAGACAAAAACTAGAAAGAAACATTCGGAGAATTGGCTTTCTTATTTTGAATTCATCACACAGTGTTACACAATTCTTCTGATGGATCAGTTTGATAGCACTCTTTTGTGGGAATCTGAGAAGGGATATTTTGGATTGCAATGAAGCCTATGGTGACAGGAGCAATATCCTCAGATAAAAACTATAAAGAAATTTTCTGAGAAAGTTCTTTGTGATGTTTGAATTCATCTCACCATTTTACAGCTTTCTTTTCATGGGGAAGTTTGCTAACACTGTTTTTGTAGAATCTGCAAATGGACATTTGGGAGCAAATTGAAGCCTATAATAAATAATGAAATATTCTCATAGAAAAACTAGAAACAAGCTTTCTGAGAATGAGCTCTGTGATCTTTGAATTCAATGCACAGAGTTTCACTGTTGTTTTCACGGAGCAGTGTTCTAACACTGTTTTCTTGAAATCTACAATGGCATATTTCACAGCACATTGAAGCTTATTGTGAAAAAGGAAATATCCTTAGACAAAAACTAGAAAGAAACTATCAGAGAAACTGTTTTGACATGTGTGAATTTATGTTATGGAATTACACTGTTCTTTTCATTGAGCAGTTTGCTAACACTGTTTTCTTGCAATCTGCAATGGGATATTTTGTAGAGCATTGAAGCTTATGGTGACAATTGAAATACCCTCACATAAAAACTAGAAAGAAGCTTTCTGAGAAATGACTTTGTGTTGTGTTAATTCATCTGGCAGAGTTACATGATTGTTTTCATGGATCAGTTTGGTAACACTGTTATTGGGGAATCTAAGAAGGGATATTTTGGATCACATTGAAGCCTGTGGTGACTAAGGACATATCCTCAGATAAAAACTAGAAATAAGGTATCTGAGAAAGTTCTTTGTGGTGTGTGAATTCATCTCACACAGTTACACCTTTCTTTTCATGGGGGAGTTTGCTAACATACTTCTCATGGAATCAGCAAAGGGATATTTGGGAACACATTGAGGTATATAGTAAAAAAGGAAATATCCTCATAGGAAAACCAAAAAGAACCTTTCTGAGAAACTGCTTTGTGATGTGTGAATTCATCTCACAGAGTTACACCATTCTTTCCTTTGAGCAGTGTGATAACACTTTTGCGTGGAATCTGCCTTAGAATATTTTGGAGTGCATTGAAGCCTAATGTGACAAAAGAATCATCCTCATAGAAAAATCCAAAAACAAGCTTTCTGAGAAGCTACTTTGTGATGTGAGAATTCAATTCACAGAGTTACACTCTTCCTTTCAATGAGGAGTTTGTTAAAGCTGTTTTCTGGGAATATGCAATGAGATATTCTGGAGCGCATTGAAATTTGTTGTGAAAAAGGAAATATAATCAGACAAAAACTGGAAACATATTTTCTGAGAAACTGCTTTGTGATTTGTGAATTCATCTCTGTGAGTTACACGATACTTTTCATGGATCAGTTTGATAGCACTGTTTTTGGGGAATCTGAGAAGGGATATTTTGGATATCATTGAAGTTATGGTGACTAAGAAATATCCTCAGATAAAAACTGGAAAGACGCTTTCTGAAAAACAGCTTTGTGATGTGTGAATTCACCTCACAGAGTCACACCACGGTTGTAATGGAGCAGTTTGGTAGCACTGTTTTTGGGGAATCTGAGAAGGGATATTTTAAATAGCATTTAAGCCTATGGCAACAAAGGAATTATCCTAAGATAAAAAATTGAAAGAAGTTTTCTGAGAAAGTTCTTTGTGATGTGTGAATTCATCTCACAGAGTTACAACTTTCTTTTCATGGAGAAGTTTGCTAACACTGTTTTCATGGAATCTGCAATAGGGCACTTGGGAGCACATTGAAGACTATGGTGACTGAGGGAATATCCTCAGAGAAAAACCCAAAATAATCTTTCTGAGAAACTGCTTCATGGTGTGTGAATTCATCTCACACATTTACACTTTTTCTTTCATAAAGCAGTTTGCTAATACTATTTTCCTGGAATCTGAAAAGGGATAATCATGAGTGCATTGAAGAATATGTTGAAAAAGGAAATATGCTCATACAAAAACTAGAAAGAAACTTTCCGTGAAACTGCTTTGTGATGTGTTTATTCATCTCACAGAGTTACACCATTCTCTTCAATGAGAAATTTGCTAAAACTTTTCTCGTGGAATCTGCAATGGGATATTCTGGAGCACATTGAGGAATATGGATAAAAAGAAAATATCCTCAGATGAATACTAGAAAGAAGCTGTCTGTGAAAGAGCTTTGTGACGTGTGAATTCATCTCACATGGTTACACCATTCTTTACATGTAGCAGCTTGGCAGCACTGTTTTTGGGGAATCTGAAAAGGGATATTTTGGATTGCTTCAAAGCCTATGGTGACAAAGGAAATGTCTTCAGATAAAGACTAGAAAGAAGCTTTCTCAGAAACTTCTCTGTGATGTGTTTATTCATATGACCAAGTATCACCTTTCTGTTCATGGAGCAGATTGCTAACAGAGTTTTCATGGAATCTACATAGGGATGTTTGGGAGCACATAGTGGCCTATGGTGAAAAACCAAATATCCTCAGAGAAAAAGTAGAAGGAAACTTTTGGAGAAATTGCTTTGTGATGTGTGAATTCATCTAACAGATTTACACTGTTCATTACATTGAGCCGTTTGCTAACAATAATTTCCTGGAGTCTACAATGGGATATTTTGGAGCGCATTGAAGCTTATGGTGACCAAGGAAATATCCTCATATAAAAATTAGAAAGAAACTTTCTGAGAAACTGCTTTGTGATGTGTTAATTCACCTCAAAGTGTTACACAGTTATTAACTGTATATTAAAAGTATACACTGTTAATAACACTGTTATTGTGGAATCTGCAAAGGGTATTTGGGAGCATATTGAGGCCAGTTGTGAAAAAGGAAACATCCTCAGATAAAAAATAGAAAGAAATTTTATGTGAAACTGCTTTTTGATGTGTCAGTTCATCTCATGGTGTTACACTGTTCTTTTCATGGAGCAGTTTGCTAACACTGTTTTCTTGGAAACTGCAATGGGATAATTCAGAGTGCAATGAAGCTTATGGTGACAAAGGAAATGCCCTCAGATAAAAAGTAGGATAAGCTTTCTGAGAAACCTCTTTGTGATCTGTGAATTCATCTCAAAGAGTTACATGATTATTTTCATGGATCAGGTGGCTAGCATTGTTTTGGGGTATCTGAGAAGGGATATTTTGGCTGGCATTGAAGCCTATTGTGACAAAAAATCTGCTCTGATAAAAACTAGAGAGAAAGTATCTGAAAAACTGCTTTGTGATGTGTGAATTCATCTCAAAATGTTACACTTTTCTTTTCATGGAGCACTTTACTAACACTGTTTTCATGGAATATCCAACAGGATATTTGGGAGCACATTGAATCCTATGGACAAAGGAAATATCCACAGATAAATACTACAAAGAAACTTTCTGAGAAACTGTTTTGTGATGTGTGAATTCATCTCAGAGTGTTTCACCGTTCTTTTTATTGAGTAGTTTGTAACACTGTTTTCTATGAATCTACAGTGGGATTTCTCATAGCACATTGAAGCTCATGGTGTCGTAGGAAATATGCCCACAGAAAAAGTAGAAAGAAGCTTTCTGAGAAATCACTTTGTGATGTGTTAATTCATCTCACAGAGTTACACGATTCTTTTCATGAATCAGTTTGGTAGCACAGTTTTTGGGAAATGTGAGAAGGGATATTTTGGATCGCTTTGAAGCCTATGTTGACAAAGTAAATATCCTCAGATAAAAACTAGAAAGAAGGCTTCTGAGAAAGATCTCTGTGATGTGTGAGTTCATCTCACAGAGTTACACCTTCCTTTACATGGAGCCACTTACTAACACTGTTTTCATGGAATCTGCAAAGGTATATTTTGGAGCACATTGTGGCCTATGTTGAAAAACTAAATATCCTCAAATAAAAACTAGAAAGAAGCTTTCTGGGAAACGTCATTATGATGAGTGAATTCATCTCACTCAATTACGCTGTTGTTTTCACTGAGAAGTTTGGGAACACTGGTTTCCTGCAATCTGCAAAGGGATATTTGGGAGTGCATTGAGGAATATAGTGAAAAACGAAATATCCTCAGAGAAAAACTAGAAAGAAGCTTTCTGAGAAACTGCTTTTTGATTTATGAATTCGTCTCACAGAGTTATACTGTACTTTTCATTGAGCTGTTTGATCACAGTATTTTCATGGAATCTGCAATAAGATATTTGGGAGCAAATTGAAGACTATCGTTAAAAAGGAAACATCCTCAGATAAAAAAACCAAAAGAAACTTTCTGAGAAACTACTTTGTGATGTTTGAATTCATCTCACAAAGTTGCACCCTTGTTTTCATTGATCAGTTTGCTAACACTGTTTTCTTGGAATCTGCAACGGGATATTTCAGAGAGCATTGAAGCTTATGGTGACAAAGGAAATATCCTCAAACAAAAACTAGATAGAAGCTTTCTGAGAAACTGATTTCTGATTTGTGAATTCATCTCACAGAGTTACACCTTTCTTTTCATTGAGCAGATTTTTAGTACTGATTTTGGGGAACTTTAGAAGGGATATTTTGGATGGCATTGAAATCTATGGTGACAAAGGAAACACCTCAGATTAAAAACTAGACAGAAGCTTTCAGAGAAACTGCTTTGTGATGTGTGAATTCATCTCACAGAGGTACACAATTCTTTCCATGGATCACTTTGGTAGCACTGTTTTTGGATAATCTGAGAAGGGATATTTGGGAGCACATTGAGGCTTATAATGAATAAAGAAATATCCTCAGATAGAAAGTAGAAATAATCTTTCTGAGAGAGTTCTTTGTGATGTGTGAAGTCATCTCACAGAGTTACACTGTTCTTTTCATTGAGCAGCTTGTGAAAACTCTTTTTTTGGTATCTGCAAAGGGATATTTGGGAACACATTGAGGCCTATGGTGAAAAAGGAAATATCCTCAGATAAAACTGGAAAGAAGCTTTCTGAGAAACTTCTTTGTAATGTGTGAATTCATCTTACAGACCTGCTCTGTCCTTTTCATTGAGCAGTTTGCTAACACTGTTTTCTTGGAATTTGCAATGGGATATTTCAGAGTGCATTGAAGATCATGGTGACAAAGGAAATATCCTTATATATAAATGAGAAAGAAGTTTTCTGAGAAACGGCTTTGTGACGTGTGAATTTATCTCACAGAGTTACACTCTTCTATTCATTAAGCAGTTTGTTAACACTGTTTTCGTGGAATCTGGAATATGATATTTCAGACTGCATTGAAGCTTATGGTGATAAAGGAAATATCCACAGAAAAAAAATTGAAAGAAACTTTCTGACACATTTCTTTGTGATTTGTGAATTCATCTCACAGCCTCACAGCTTTCATTTCATTGAGTAGTTTGCTAACACTGTTTTCGTGGAATCTACAAAGGGATATTTGGGAGAGCATTGCAGCCTATGTTACAAAAGGAAGTATTCTCAGATAAAAAATGGAAATAAGCTTTCTGAGAAACTGCTTTGTGATGTGTGAATTCAGCTCATGGAGTTACATCGTTCTTTCCATTGAACAGTTTGAAAACACTGTTTTTGTGGAATCAGCAAAAACGATATTTGGGAGCGCATTGAAGTCTTTGGTGACACAGGAAGTACCCTCATATTAAAACTAGAAAGAAGCTTTCTGAGAAACTGCTTTGTGATGTGTGAGTTCATCTCACAGAGCTATACTGTTCTTTTCATTGAGCAGTTTGATAACACTAATACTGTTTTTGCTGAATCTGCAATGTGATATTTCGGAGCACATTGAAGCTTATGGTGATAAAGGAAATATCCTCAGACAATAACGAAAAAGAAGCTTTCTCAGAAATTGCTTTGTGATTTGTGAATTCATCACACAGAGTTACAAGATTCTACTCATGGAGCATTTTGGTAGCACTGTTTTTGGGGAATCTCAGAAGGGATAATTTGGATCACATTGAAGCTTAATGGTGATGAAGGAAATATCCTCAGATACAAACTAGAAAGAAGCTTTCTATCAAACTTCTTTGTGATGTGTGAATTAATCTCATAGAGTTACACTTTTCTTTCAATGGAGCAGTTTGCTAAAACTGTTTTTGTGAAATTGGCAAAGGGATATTCCCAATCGCGTTGAGGCCTATGGTGATAAATGGAATATCCTCAAAGAAAATGAAGAAAGAAGCTTTCTGAGAAACTGCTTTTTGATTTGTGAATTCATCTCACTGTGTTACACTGTCCCTTTCATTGAGTAGTTTGCTAACACAGTTTTCATGGAATCTGCAATAGGATATTTGGGAGCACATTGAAACTTATGGTTACAAAGGAAACATCCTCAGCTAAAAAACCAAAAGAAATTTTCTGAGAAACTGCTTCATGATGTTTGAATTCATCTCACAAAGTTACACTGTTCTTTTCGTTGATCAGTTTGCTAACACTGTTTCCTTGGAATCTGCAAGGGGATATTTCCGAAAGCATTGATGCTTACGGTGACTAAGGAAGCATCTTCATATAAAAACTAGAAAGAAGCTTTCTGAGAAACCGCTTTGTGATGTGTTAATTCATCTCACAGAGTTACATGATTCTTTTGCTGGATAAGTTTGGTAGCTCTGTTTCAGGGGAAACTGTGAAGGTACCTTTTGGATCACAATGTAGCCTATGGTGACCAAAGAAATATACTCAGATAAAAACTAGGAAGAGGCTTTCTGACATAGTGTTTCATGATCTGTGTATTCATCTCAGAGTTACACCATACTTTTTAGTGAGCAGTTTCCTTACACTGTTTCCTTGGAATCTGCAATGGGATATTTTGGAATGCATTGAAGTTTAGAGTGCAAAACAACATATCATCATATAAAAACCAGAGAGAAGCATTCCGAGAAACTCCTTTGTGATATTCTAATTCATCTCTCAGATTTACATGACTATTTTCATGGCTTAGTTTGGTAGCACTGTTTTTGGGGAATCTTAGAAGGGATATTTTGGATCACATTGAAGCCTATGCTGACAGAGAAAATATTCTCAGATAAAACTAGAAAGAAACTTTCTGATAAAATTCTTTGTGATATGTGAATTCATGTCACAGAGTTATACCTCCTTTTAATGGAACAGTTTGCTAACTCTGTTTTCGTGGAGTCTGCAAAGGGATATTTGGGAGTGCATTGAGGTCTATAGTGAAAAAGGAAATATAATCAGATAAAAACTAGAAAGAAGCTTTCTGAGAAACGGCTTTGTGGTTTATGAATTCATCCCACAGTGTTACACGATTCTTTTCATGGAGCAGTTTGGTAGCACTCTTTGTGCGGAATCCAAGAAGGGATGTTTTAGATGGCATCGAAGCCTAGGGTGACAAAGGACATATCCTCAGATAAAAACTAGAAAGAGGCTTTCTGAGAAACTGTTTTGTGATTAGTGAATTCATTTCACAGAACTAAGCCATGCTTTTCTTTGAACCTTTTGATAACACTGTTTTCCTGGAGTCTGCAGTAGGATATTTGGAAGTGCAATGAAGAATATGGTGACAAAGTAAATGTCCTCATAGAAAAACCAAAAAGAAGCTTTCTGAGAAACCACTTTGTGATGTGTGAATTCATCTCACAGCGTTGCACTGTTCTGTTCATTGATCAGTTTGGTAACACTGTTTTCTTGGAGCCTGCAATGGGATATTTCTGAGTGCATTGAAGTTTATGGTGGCAAAGGAAATATCCTGAGACAAAAACTAGAAAGAAGCTTTCTGTGGAACTTCTTTGGGATTTCTGAAATCATCTCACAGAGTTACACCTTTCTTTTCATGGAGCAGTTTGGTAGCCCTGTAGTGGGGGAATGTGAGAAGGGGTATTCGGGATCACATTGAAGCCTATCGTGTCAAAGGAAATATCCTCAGATTAAAACTAGAAAGAAGCTTTCAGAGAAACTTCTTTGTGATGTGTGCATTCACCTCACAGAGTTACACTGTTGTTTTCAGTGAGCAGTTTGCCAAAACTGTTTTCTAGGAATCTGCAATGGGATATTTCGGAGTGCATTGAAGCTTATGGTGACAAAGGGAATACGTACATATAAAAACTAGAAAGAAACTTTCTGAGAAACTGCTTTGTGATGTATTAATTCATCTCACGGAGTTACACAATTCTTTTCATGGATCAATTTTTTAGCACTGTTTTTGGGGAAACTGAGTAGGGATATTTTGGATAGCATTGAAGCCTATGATGACAAGAAATTATCCTCAGATAAAAACTAGAAAGAATCTTTCAGAGAAAGGTTTTGGTGATGTCTGAATTCATCTCACAGATTTACACCTTTGTTTTCATGGAGCAGCTTGCTAACACTGTTTTCGTGGATCTGCCAAGGAATATTTAGGACTGCATTGAGGCCTATAGTGAGAAAATAATTATCTCAGTTAAAAACTAGAAAGAAACTTTATGAGGAACTGCTTTGTTATGTGTGAATTCATCTCACAGAGATACAGTGTTCATTTCATGAAGCAATTTGATATCAGTGTTTTTGGGGAATCTGAGAAGAGATATTTTGTATCGCATTGATGCCTATGGTGACAAAGGAAATATCCTCTGATTAAAAGGTAGAAAGATGCTTTCTGAGAAAGTTCCTTGTGTTGTGTGAATTCATGTGACCAATTTAACCCTTTCTTTTTATTTAGTAGGTTACTAACACTGTTTTCCTGGAATCTGCAAAGGGATATTTGGGAACACATTGAGACATACGGTGAAGAAGGAAGTATCCTTAGATAAAATATAGGAAGAACCCTTCTGAAAAACTGCTTTGTGATGTGTAATTTCATCTCACAGAGTTACATCATTCTTTCCACTGAGCAGTTTGAGGACACTGTTTTTGTGGAAACTGTAATAGCAAATTTGGGAGTGTATTGAAGCCGATGGTGACAAAGGAAATATCCTCAGATAATAAACAAAAAGAATGTTTCTGAGAAATTACTTTGTGATGTGTGAATTCACCTCTTGGTGTTATACTGTTCTTTTAATTGAGCAGTTTGTTAACACTGTTTTCTTGAAATCTGCTATGGGATATATCAGAGCACTTTAAAGCTTATGGTGACAAAGGAAATATCCTCAGACAAAAAATAGTAGGAAACTTTCTGAGAAGCTGCTTTGTGGTTTGTGAATTCACCACACAAAGTTACATGATTCTTTTCATGATGCAGTTTTTTAGCACAGTTTTGGTCAATCTGAGAAGGTATATTTGGATCTCTTTGAAGCCTATGGTGACAAAGGAAATATCCTCAGACAAAAAATAGAAAGAAACTTTCTGAGAAACTGCTTTGTGGTTTGTGAATTCACCTCACAGTGTTGCAACTTTCTTTTCATGTACCTGTTTGCTAACACTGTTTTCCTGGAATCTGCAAAGGGATATTTGCGAACACATTGAGGCCTATAGTGAGGAAGGAAGTATCCTCAGATAAAAACTAGAAGGAACCTTTCTGAGAAACTGCGCTATGATGTGTCATTTCATCTCACAGAGTTACACTGCGCTTTTCATTGAGCAATTGGATAACACTTTTTTCGTGGAATCTGTAATAGGGTATTTGAGAGTGCATGGAAGCCTATGGGTGATGAAGGAAATATCCTCAGATTAAAACCAAAAAGAAGCTTTCTGAAAAACTGCATTGTGATGTGTGAATTCATCTCACAGAGTTACACCTTTCTTTTCATGGAGCAGTGTGCTAACACTGTTTTTGTGGAATCTGCCAATGGATATTTGGGAATGCTCTAAGGCCTATGGTGATAAAGGAAATATTCTCAGATAAAAACTAGAAAGAAGCTTTCTGAGAAACCACTTTGTGATGTGTTAATTCATCACCAGGAATTACAGGATTCTTTTCATGGATCAGTATGGTAGCACTGTTTTTGGTAAACCTTAGAAGGGATATTTTGGATCATATTGAAGCCTACAGTGACAAAGGAAATATCCTCAGAGAGGAACTAGAAAGAAGCTTCCTGAAAAAGGTCCTTGTGATGTGTGAATTCATCTCAGAGTTACACTGTTCTTTTCAATGAGCAGTTTGCTAACACAGTTTTCTTGGAATCTGTAATGGGATATTTGGGAGCGCACTGAAGCTTATGGTTACAGGAAAATCCTCATATAAAAACTAGAAAGAAGCTTTATCACAAAGTGCTTTGTGATGTGATAATACATCTCACAGACTTACACAATACTTTTCATGGAGCATTGGCAGCACTGTTTTTGGGGAATCTGAGAACAGATATTTTGGATCGCATTGAAGCTTCTGGTGACAAAGGAAATATCCTCAGTTAAAAATTAGAAAGAAGCTTTCTGAGAAAGGTCTTTGTGATGTCTTAGTTCATCTCACAGAGTTACACCATTCTTTTCATGGAGCAGTGTGCCAAAACTGTTTTTGTGGAATATGCAATGGGACATTTGGGAGTGCATTGAGGCCTATGGTGACAAAGGAAATATCCTCAGATAAAAACTAGAAAGAAGATTTCTGAGAAACTGTTTTGTGATGTGTGAATTCATCTCAAAGAATTACTCCATTCCTTTCAGTGAGCAGTTTGATAACACTGTTTTCGTGGAATCTCCTATAGGATATTTGAGAGGGCATTGAAGCCTAGGGTGACAGAGGACATATTCTCAGAAGAAAACCAAAAGGATGCTTTCTCAGAAACTGTTTTATGATTTGTGAATTCATGCCATAGAGTTACACGAGTGTTTTCATGGAGCAGTTTGCTAGCACTGTTTTGGGGGATTCTGAGAAGGGATATTTTGGATCGCCTTGAAGCCTATAGTGACAAAGGAAATATAATCAGATATTAACTAGAAAGAAACTTCCTGAGAAACTGCTTTGTGATGTGTGAATTCATCTCACAGAGTTACACTGTTCTTTTTTTTTTTTTTTTTTTTTTTTTAAAGTTTGCTAACATTGTTCTCTTGGAATCTGCAATGGGATACTTCAGAGTTCTTTGAGACATATAGTGACAAAGAAGTATGGTGACAAAAAAAATATCCTCATATAAAAACTTGAAAGAATCTTTCTGAGAAACTGTTTTCTGATGCGTTTATTCATCTCACAGAGTTTCACGATTCTCTTCATGGAACAGTTTCTTAGCAGTGTTTTTGGGAAATCTGAGAAGGGGTATTTTGGATTGCATTGAAGCCTATGTTGACAAATTAAATATATTCAGATAAAAGCTAGAAAGAAGCTTTCTGGGAAAGTTCTTTGTGACGTGTGAATTCATCTCACGGAGTAACAGCTTTCTTTTAATGGTGCAGTGTGCTAACACTTTTTTCATGGAAATTGCAATGGGATATTCCGGATCCCTTTGATGCATATAGTGAAAAATGAACTTTCCACAGACAAAAATAAAAGAAGCCTTCTGAAAAACAGCTTTGTGATGTGTGAATTCATCTTACAGAGTTTCACCATTATTTTCATTGAGCAGCTTGATAACACAGTTTTCGTGCAATCTGCAATAGGATATTTGGGAGTGCATTGAAGCCTATGGTGACAAAGATAATATCCACAGATAAATGTCCAAAAAGAAGCATTCTGTGAAACTGTTTGTGATGTGTGAACTCATCTCACAGAGTTACACCATTCTTTTCATTGAGAAGTTTGCTAACACTTTTTTTGATTAATCTGCTATGGGATAATGGGAAGCACATTGATTCATACGGTGAAAAAGGAAATGTACTGAGATAAAAACTAGAAAGAAGTTTTCAGAGAAACATCTTTGTGATATTGGAATTCATCTCACAAAGTGACATCATTCTTTTCATGTAACAGTTTGGTAGTACTGTTTTTGGGAAATCTGAGATGGGATATTTTGGATCACATTGATGCCTATGGTGACAAAGGAAATATCCTCAATTAAAAAATAGAAGGAAGATTTCTGAAAAACTACTTTGTGATATGTGAATGTATCTCAGATCTCAGAGAGTTACACTGTTGTTTTCATTGAGCAGTTTGATAACACTGTTTTCATGGAATCTGCAATGGGATATTTGGGAGAGCACTGAAGACTATGGTGACAAAGGAAATATCCTCCAACAAAAAACAAAAAGAAGCTTTCTGAGAAACTGTATTGCTATGTGTGAATTCAACTCACAGATTTACACTTTTCTTTTTATGCAGCAGTGTGCTAACACTATTTTCCTGGAATTCTCCAAAAAGATATTCAAGAGCACATTTAGACAAATGGTGAAAAAGGAAATATCCTCAGATAAAAACTAGAAAGAAGTTTTCCGTGAAATTTCTTTGCAATGTGTGAATTCATTTCACAAAGTTGCACCTTTCTTTTCATGTAGCAGTTTCCTAACACTGTTTTTTTGGAATCAGCAAAGGGATATCTGTGGGAGCTTTGAGACCAATGGTGAAAAAGGAAATATCCTCACATAAAAACTAGAAAGAAGCTTTCTCAGAAACTGCTTTTGATGTGTAAATTCATCTCACAGAGTTACACTGTTCCTTTCATTGAGTAGTTTGCTAACACTGTTTTCTTGGAATTTGCAATGGAATTTTAGAAGCAAATTGAAGCTTATGGTGATAAAGGAAATATCCTCATATATAAAATAGAAAGAAGCTCTCTGAGAAACCACTCTGTGATGTGTTAATTGATCTCACAGATTTACACGATCCTTTCCATGGATCAGTTTGCTAAAACTGCTTTCTTGGATTTGCAAAGGGATATTTGGGAGCTCCTTGAGGCCTATGGTGAAAAAAGAAACATCCTCAGATAAAAACTAGAAAGAAGCTTTATGGGAAACTGCTTTTGTGATGGGTGAATTCATCTCACAGAATTACACCTTTCTTTTATTTGAGCAGTTTGATAGCACTGTTGTTGGGGAATCTGCAAAGGGATATTCGGGAGCTCATAGAGGCTAATGATGAAAAAGGAACTATCTTCAAATAAAAACTGGAGGGAAGGTTTTTGAGAAATTGTTTTGTGATGTGTACATTCATCTCATAGAGATAAACCATTTTTTTGAGAGGCCAGTTTGGCATCACTGTTTTTGTGGTGTCTGAGAAGGGATATTTGGGAACGCATTGAGGCTGATGGTGGAAAAGTAAATATGCTGCACAGATGAAGGTAGAAAGGAGCCCTCTGAGAAATGTCTTTGTGATGGGTGAATTCATCTCCCAGAGGTAAAGCATTCTTTTCATTGAGCAGTTTGTTAACCCTGTTTTTGTGGAATCTACAAGGGGATATTCGAAGCACAGAGAAGCCTATCGTGAAAAAGGGTATATCCTCAGATAAAAACTAGAAGGAAGCTTTTTGAGAGACTGTTTTGTGATGGGTGAATTCAGCTCACAGGGTTAAATCTTTCTCTTCATTGAACAGTTTGGTAACACTGTTTTTGTGGAATCTGTAATGGGATATTTGGGAGCACATAGAGTCCTAAGGTGAAAGAAGAAAATTCTCCAGCTTAAAACTGGAGAGAAGCTTTCAGAGAAAACCCTTTGTGATTCGTGTATTCATCTGATACAGCTAAATGTTTCTCTAGAAGGATCACTTTGGTATCACTGTCTTTGTGGTGTCTGAGAAGGGATATTTGGGAGCACATTGAAGCATATTGTTTAAAAAGAAATATCCGTATACAAAAACTAGAAAGAAGCTTTCTGGGAAACTCTTTGGTGATGTGTGAATTCATCTCACTGAGTTACACTGTTCTTTTCATTGAGCATTTTGCTAACACTGTTTTCTTGGAATCTACAATGGGGTATTTCAGAGCACATTAAAGCTTATGGTGACAAATTAAATAATATCATATAAAAACCAGAAAGAAGCTTTCTGAGAAACCACTTTGTGATGTGCTAACTCATGCCACAGAGTTACACGACACTTTTCATGGAGCAGTTTACTAGCAATGTTTCTGGGGAATCTGAGAGGGGATATTTTGGATCACATTGAATCTGATGGTGACAAAGGGAATATCCTCAAATAAAAACTGTGTCAGTTCACCTCACAGAGTTACACCTTTCTTTTCTGGAGCACTTTGCATCACTGTTTTCGTGTTATCTGCAAAGGGATATTTGGGAGTGCATTGAGACCTATAGTGAAAAAGGAAATATCCTCAGATAAAAACTAGAAAGAAGCTTTCTGAGAAACTTCTTTGTGATGTGTAAATTCATCTCACAGAGTTATGCCACTCTCTTCATGGAACAGTTTGGTAGCACTTTTTTCTTGGAATCTGCAATGGGATATTTTGGAGTGCATATCCTCCAGTTTTTCAGATAAAAACTGAAAAGAAGCTTTCAGAGAATCTGCTTTGTGATGTGTGAATTCATCTCACAGAGTTACACGTTTTTTTACAATGAGTAGTTTGATAACACTGTTTCCATGGAATCTGCAACAGGATATTTTTGAATGCATTGAAGCCTATGGTGACAAAGGAAATACCTTCAGACTAAAACAAAAAAGACGGTTTCTGAGAAACTGCTTTGTGATGTGTGAATTCATCTCACTGTTACACTGTTTCTTTAAGGGAGCAGTATGCTAACACAGTTTCCTTGGAATCTGCAAAGGCATATTGCAGAGCCCATTGAAGCTTATTGTGACAACGGAAATATCCTCAGAGAAAAACTGGGAAGAAATTTTCTGAGAAACTGCTTTGTGGTGTGTTAATTCATCACACAGAGTCACCAAATTCTTTTCATAGAGCAATTTGGTAGCACTATTTTTGGGGAATCTGAGACGGGATATTTTGGATCATATTGAAGCCTATGTTGAAAGGAAAGGTCCTCAGATAAATCTAGAAAGAAGCTTTCTGAGAAAGTTCTTTGTGATGTGAATTCATCTCACAGAGTTACGACTTTCTTTCCATGGAGCAGTTTGTTGAAACTGTTTTCATGTAACCTTCAAGGGCATATTTTGGAGCACATTGAGGCCTATGATGAAAAACTAAATATCCTCAGATAAAAATCAAAAAGAAGCATGCTGAGAAACTGCTTTGTGATGTGTGAATTCATCTCACAGTGTTACATTGTTTTATTCATTGAGCTGTTTGAAAACACTGTTTTCTTGGAATCTGGAAAGGGATTTTTGGGAGCACTTTGCGGCCTATGGTGAAAAAGAAAATATACTCACACAAAAAAATAGAAAGGAGCTTTCTGAGAAACTGCTTTTTGATGTGTGAATTCATCTCACAGAGTTACAATTTTTTTTTCATTGAGCTGTTTGCTAACACTGTTTTCTGGGCATGTGCAATGGGATATTTCAGAGGGCATTGAAGGTTGTGGTGACAAAGGAAATATCCTCAGACACCAACTAGAAAGAAGCTTTCTGAAAAACTCCTTTGTGATTCCTCAGTTCGTCTCACAGAGTTACATGATCCTTTTTATGGAGCAGATTGGTAGCACTCTTTTTGGGGAATCTGAGAAGGGATATTTTTGATAGCATTGATGCCCATGTTGACATAGGAAATACCGTCAGACAAAAGAAAGAATTTTGTGATGTGTGTTTTCATCTCACAGAGTTACACCTTATTTTTCATGGAGCAGTTTGCTAAAACTGTTTTCGTGTAATCTTCAAGGGCATATTTCGGAGTGCATTGAGGCTTATGGTGAAAAACTAAATATCCTCAGATAAAAATTAGAAAGAAGCCTTCTTAGAAACTGCTTTGTGATGTGTAAATTCATCTCACAGTGTTACACTGTTCTTTTCCTTGAGCAGTGTGCTAAAATTGTTTTTGTGGAATCTACAAAGGGATATTTGGGAGCAAATTGAGGCCTCGAGTGAAAAAGAAAATATCATCTCCCAGACTTACACTGTTCTTTTCATTGAGCAGTTTGCTAAACCTGTTTCCTTGGGATCTGCAATGGGATATGTCAGAGTGCATCGGAGTTTATGGTGGAAAAGAAATATCCACAGACAAAAACCAGAAAGAAGCTTTCTGAGAAATCCCTTAGTGATGTGTTAATTCACCTCACAGAGTTACACGATTCTTTTCATGGATCAGTTTGGGAGCATTGTTTTTGGGGAATCTGAGAAGGGATATTTTGGATCACTTTGAAGCCTATGGTGACAAATGAAATGTCCTCAGATAAAAACTAAAAAAGCATTCTGAGAAAGTTCCTTGTGATGTGTGAATTCTTCTCACAGAGTTACACCTTTATTTTCCTGGAGCAGTTTGCTAACACACTTTTCATGGAATCCGCAAATGGATATTTGAGAGCGCATTTAGGCATATAGTGAAAAGTTAAATATCTGGAGATAAGAAATAGAAAGACGCTTTCTGAGAAACTGCTTTGTGATGTGTGAATACATCTCACAGGATTGCACTGTGGTTTCCATTGAGCAGTTTGCAAACACTGTCTTCTTGGAATCTGCAATGGTATATTTTGGATCACCTTGACACTTATGGTGACAAATGAAATATCCTACATAAAAATTAGAAGGAAGCATTCTGAGAAAGTGCTTTGTGATGTGTGAATTCATCTCACAGGGTTACACGATTCTCTTCATGTAGCAGTTTGGTAGCATTGTTTTGGGGGAATCTAAGAAGGGATATTTTGGATCACATTGATGTCTATGTTTTCTAAGAAAATATTCTCAGATAAAAATGAGAAAGAAGCTTTCTGAGAAACTGCTTTGTGATGTGTGATTTCATCTCACAGAGTTACATTTTCATTGAGCAGTTTGCAACCACTGTTTTCTTGCAATCTGCAATGGGATATTTCGGAGTGCATTGAAGCTTATTTTGGTAAAGGAAATATTCTCTGACAAAAACTAGAAAGAAGCTTGGTGTGAAACTGCTTTGTGGTCTGTTAATTCATCTCAAAGGGTTACACAATCTTTTCATGAATCAGTTCGGTAGCACTGTTTTTGAGGAATCTGAGAAGGGATATTTTGGATCACATTGACACCTCTTGTGACAAAGGAAGTATCCTCAGATAAAAAATAAAGAGAAGCTTTCTAAGAAACGAGTTTGTGCTTTGTGAATTCATCGCACAGAGTTAACTTTTCTTTTCATGGAGCGGTTTGCTAACACTGCTTTCATGGAATCTGCAAAGGGATATTTTGGAGCACATTGAGGCTTATGTTGATAAAGGAAATAATCCCAGATTAAAACAAGAAAGAAGCTTTCTGAGAAAGTACTTTGTGGTGTGTGAATTCATCTTACAGAGTTATACTATTGTTTTCACTGATGAGTTTGCCAACACTGTTTTCTTGGAATCTGCAATGAGATATTTCATAGTGCATTCATGCTTTTGGTGACAAATTAAATAATATATTAAAACTAGAAAGAAGATTTCTGAGAAACCGCTTTGTCACGTGTTAATTAATCCCACAGAGTTACACGATTCTTTTCATAGAGCAGTTTGGTATCACTGCTTTTGGGGATCTGAGAAGGGATAGTTTGGATTCTGTTGAAGCCTATGGTGATAAAGGAATTATCCTCAGATAAAAACTAGAAAGAAGCTTTCTGCGAAACTGCTTTGTAATGTGTGAATTTTTCTCACAGAGTTACATCACTGTTTTATGGAGCTGTTTGCTAGCACTTCTTGTGCAATCTGAGAAGGTGTATTTTTGATCACTATGAAATCTATGGTGACAAAGGAAATATCCTCAAATAAAAACTAGAAAGAAGCTTTCAGAGAAACTGATTTGTGATGTGTGAATTCATCTCACAGAGTTACACCTTTCTTTTCATGGAGTAGTTTGCTAACACTGTTTTGATGGAATCTACAAAGGGATATTTTGGAGGGCATTGAGGTCTATATTGATAAAGGAAATAACTTCAGATTAAAACAAGAAAGAAGCTTTCTGAGAAAGTACTTTGTGATGTGTGAATTCATCTTACAGAGTTACACTATTGTTTTCATTGACCAGTTTGCCAACACTGTTTTCCTGGAATCTGCAATGGGATATTTCAGAGCGCATTCATGCTTTTGGTGACAAATTAAATAATATCATATTAAAACTAAAAAGAAGCTTTCTGCGAAACCATTCTGTGATATGTTAATTCATCCCACAGAGTTACATGATTCTTTTCATAGAGCAGTTTGGTATCACTGCTTTTGGGGATCTGAGAAGTGTTAGTTTGGATTGCGTTGAAGCCTATAGTGATAAAGGAATTATTCTCATATAAAAACTAGAAAGAAACTTTCTGAAAAACTGCTCTGTGATGTGTGAAATCATCACACAGAGTTACACCATTCATTTAGTGGAGCAGTTTGATAACACTGTTTTCGTGGATTCTGCAATAGAGTAATTTGGAGAGAATTGAAGCCTATGGTGATGAAGGAAATATCCACAGATGAAAACCAAAAAGAAGCTTTCTGTGAAACAGCTTTGTGATGTGGGAAATCATCTTACAAAGTTACACCGTTCTTTTTATTGAGAAGTTTGCTGACATGTTTTCCATTGAATCTGCAATGGGCTATTCCGGAGCACATTGAGGAATATGGTGAAAAAGAAATACCCTCTGTAAAAAACTAGAAAGAAGCTATCTGAGAAACAGCCTTGGATGTGAATTAATTTCACAGAGGTACACCTCCCTTTTCAAAGAGCAGTTTTGTAGCACTCTTTTTGGGGAATCTGAGAAGGGATATTTTGAACAGCATTGAAGCCTATGGTGACAAAGGAAATATCCTCAGATCAAAACTAGAAAGAAACTTGCTGAGAAACTGCTTTGTGATGTGCGAATTCATCTCACAGATTTACATGACTCTTTTCTTGGAGCAGTTTGTTAACACTGTTTTCGTGGAATCTACAATAGGATATTTGGGAGTGCATTGAAGCCTATATTGACAAAGGAAATATCCTCAGACAAAAACCAAAAAGAAGCTTTCTGAGAAAGAGCTTTGTGATGTGTGATTCACCTCACAGATTTACACCTTTCTTTTCATGGAGCACTTTTCTAATACTATTTTTGTGGAATCTACAAAAGGATATTTGGGAGAGCATTGAGGTCTATGATGAAAAAGGTAATATAATCAGACGAAAATTAGAAAGAATCTTGCGAGAAACTTCTTTGCGATTTGTGAATTCATCTTACAGAGTTACTCGATCCTTTTCATGGAGCAGTTTAGTAGCACTGTTTTTGGGAAATCTGGGAAAGGATATTTTGGATCACATTGAAGCCTACTGTGACGAAGGACATATCCTCAGATGAAAACTGGAAAGAAGCTTTCTGAGAAACTGCTTTGTGATGTGAGAATTCATCTCACAGAGTTATACCCTTATTTTCTTTCTTTTTTTTTATTATTATACTTTAATTCTAGGGTACATGTGCATAATGTGCAGGTTGTTACATATGTATACTTGTGCCATGTTGCTGTGCTGCACCCATCAACTCGTCAGCACCCAACTACTCGTCATTTACATCAGGTATAACTCCCAATGCAATCCCTCCCCCTCCCCCCTCCCCATAATAAGCCCCAGTGTGTAATGTACCCCTTCCCAAGTCCAAGTGATCTCATTGTTCAGTTCCCACCTATGAGTGAGAACATGCGGTGTTTGGTTTTCTGTTCTTGTGATAGTTTGCTAAGAATGATGGTTTCCAGCTGCATCCATGTCCCTACAAAGGACACAAACTCATCTTTTTTTATGGCTGCATAGTATTCCATGGCGTATATGTGCCACATTTTCTTAATCCAGTCTGTCACTGATGGACATTTGGGTTGATTCCAAGTCTTTGCTATTGTGAACAGCGCCGCAATAAACATTCATGTGCATGTGTCTTTATAGCAGTATAATTTATAATCTTTTGGGTATATACCCAGTAATGGGATGGCTGGGTCATATGGTACATCCAGTTCTAGATCCTTGAGGAATCGCCATACTGTTTTCCATAATGGTTGAACTAGTTTACAATCCCACCAACAGTGTAAAAGTGTTCCTATTTCTCCACATCCTCTCCAGCACCTGTTGTTTCCTGACTTTTTAATGATCGCCATTCTAACTGGTGTGAGATGGTATCTCATTGTGGTTTTAATTTGCATTTCTCTGATGGCCAGTGATGATGAGCATTTTTTCATGTGTCTGTTGGCTGTATGAATGTCTTCTTTTGAGAAATGTCTGTTCATATCCTTTGTCCACTTTTTGATGGTGTTCTTCGTTTTTTTCTTGTAAATTTGTCTGAGTTCTTTGTAGGTTCTGGATATTAGCACTTTGTCAGATGAGTAGATTGCAAAAATTTTCTCCCATTCTGTAGGTTGCCTGTTCACTCTGACGGTAGTTTCTTTTACTGTGCAGAAGCTCTTTACTTTAATTAGATCCCATTTGTCAATTTTGGCTTTTGCTGCCATTGCTTTTGATGTTTTAGACATGAAGTCTTTGCCCATGCCTATGTCCTGAATGGTACTACCTAGGTTTTCCTCTAGGGTTTTTATGGTATTAGGTGTAACATTTAAGTCTCTAATCCATCTTGAATTAATTTTCGTATAAGGAGTAAGGAAAAGATCCAGCTTCAGCTTTCTACTTATGGCTAGCCAATTTTCCCAGCACCATTTATTAAATAGGGAATCCTTTCCCCATTTCTTGTTTCTCTCAGGTTTGTCAAAGATCAGATGGCTGTAGATGTGTGGTATTATTTCTGAAGACTCTCTTCTGTTCCACTGGTCTATATCTCTGTTTTGGTACCAGTACCATGCTGTTTTGGTTACTGTAGCCTTGTAGTATAGTTTGAAGTCAGTTAGCGTGATGCCTCCAGTTTTGTTCTTTTGACTTACGATTGTCTTGGAGATGTGGGCTCTTTTGATTCCCTATGAACTTTAAAGCAGTTTTTTCCAATTCTATGAAGAAACTCATTGGTAGCTTGATGGGGATGGCATTGAATCTATAAATAACCTTGGGCAGTATGGCCATTTTCATGACATTGATTCTTCCTATCCATGAGCGTGGTGTGTTCTTCCATTTGTTTGTGTCCTCTTTGATTTCACTGAGCAGTGGTTTGTAGTTCTCCTTGAAGAGGTCCTTTACTTCCCTTGTAAGTTGGATTCCTAGGTATTTTATTCTCTTTGAAGCAATTGTGAATGGAAGTTCATTCATGACTTGGCTCTCTGTTTGTCTGTTACTGGTGTATAAGAATGCTTGTGATTTTTGCACATTAATTTTGTATCCTGAGACTTTGCTGAAGTTTCTTATCAGCTTAAGGAGATTTTGGGCTGAGACAAGGGGATTTTCTAAATATACAATCATGTCATCTGCAAAGAGGGACAATTTCATTTCTTCTTTTCCTAACTGAATACCCTTGATTTCTTTCTCTTGCCAGATTGCCCTAGCCAGAACTTCCAACACTATGTTGAATAGGAGTGGTGAGAGAGGGCATCCCTGTCTTGTGCCAGTTTTCAAAGGGAATTTTTGCAGTTTTTGCCCATTCAGTATGATATTGGCTGTGGGTTTGTCATAGATAGCTCTTATTATTTTGAGGTACGTTCCATCAATACCGAATTTATTGAGAGTTTTTAGCATGAAGGGCTGTTGAATTTTGTCAAAAGCCTTTTCTGCATTTATTGAGATAATCATGTGGTTCTTGTCTTTGGTTCTGTTTATATGCTAGATTATGTTTATTGATTTGCGAATGTTGAACCAGCCTTGCATCCCAGGGATGAAGCCCACTTGACCATGGTGGATAAGCTTTTTGATGTGTTGCTGAATCCGGTTTGCCAGTACTTTATTGAGGATTTTTGCATCGATGTTCATCAGGGATATTGGTCTAAAAATCTCTTTTTTTGTTGTGTCTCTGCCAGGCTTTGGTATCAGGATGATGTTGGCCTCATAGAATGAGTTAGGGAGGATTCCCTCTTTCTCTATTGATTGGAATAGTTTCAGAAGGAAAGGTACCAACTCCTCCTTGTACCTCCGGTAGAATTCAGCTGTGAATCCATCTGGTCCTGGACTTTTTTTGGTTGGTAGGCTATTAATTATTGCCTCAATTTCAGAGCCTGCTATTGGTCTATTCAGGGATTCAACTTCTTCCTGGTTTAGTCTTGGAAGAGTGTAAGTGTCCAGAAATTATCCATTTCTTCTAGATTTTCCAGTTTATTTGCGTAGAGGTGTTTATAGTATTCTCTGATGGTAGTTAGTATTTCTGTGGGGTCGGTGGTGATATCCCCTTTATCATTTTTCATTGCGTCGATTTGATTCTTCTCTCTTTTCTTCTTTATTAGTCTTGCTAGTGGTCTGTCAATTTTGTTGATCTTTTCAAAAAACCAACTCCTGGATTCATTGATTTTTTGGAGGGTTTTTGTGTTTCTATCTCCTTCAGTTCTGCTCTGATCTTAGTTATTTCTTGCCTTCTGCTAGCTTTCGAATGTGTTTGCTCTTGCTTCTCTAGTTCTTTTAATTGTGACGTTAGAGTGTCAATTTTAGATCTTTCCTGCTTTCTCCTGTGGGCATTTAGTGCTATAAATTTCCCTCTACACACTGCTTTAAATGTGTCCCAGAGATTCTGGTATGTTGTATCTTTGTTCTCATTGGTTTCAAAGAACATCTTTATTTCTGCCTTCATTTCGTGATGTACCCAGTAGTCATTTAGGAACAGGTTGTTCAGTTTCCATGTAGTTGAGCGGTTTTGATTGAGTTTCTTAGTCCTGAGTTCTAGTTTGATTGCACTGTGGTCTGAGAGACAGTTTGTTATAATTTCTGTTCCTGTACATTTGCTGAGGAGTGCTTTACTTCCAATTACATGGTCATTTTTGGTATAAGTACGATGTGGTGCTGAGAAGAATGTATATTTTGTTGATTTGGGGTTGAGAGTTCTATGGATGTCTATTAGGTCTGCTTGCTGCAGAGCTGAGTTCAATTCCTGGATATCCTTGTTAACTTTCTGTCTCGTTGATCTGTCTAATGTTGACAGTGGGAGTGTTGAAGTCTCCCATTATTATTGTATGGGAGTCTAAGTCTCTTTGTAAGACTCTAAGGACTTGCTTGATGAATCTTGGTGCTCCTGTATTGGGTGCATATATATTTAGGATAGTTAGCTCTTTCTGTTGAATTGATCCCTTTACCATTATGTAATGGCCTTTTTGTCTCTTTTGATCTTTGATGGTTTAAAGTCTGTTTTATCAGAGACTAGTATTGCAACCCCTGCATTTTTTTTTGTTCTCCATTTGCTTGGTAAATCTTCCTCCATCCCTTTATTTTGAGCCCATGTATGTCTCTGCATGTGAGATGGGTCTCCTGAATAAAGCAGACTGATGGGTCTTGACTCTTTATCCAGTTTGCCAGTCTGTGTCTTTTAATTGGAGCATTTAGTCCATTTACATTTAAGGTTATTATTGTTATGTGTGAACTTGATCCTGCCATTATGATATTAACTGGTTATTTTGCTCGTTAGTTGATGCAGTTTCTTCCTAGCCTAAATGGTCTTTACATTTTGGCATGTTTTTGCTATGACTGGTACCGGTAGTTCCTTTCCATGTTTAGTGCTTCCTTCAGGGTCTCTTGTAAGGCAGGCCTAGTGGTGACAAAATCTCTAAGCATTTGCTTATCTGTAAAGGATTTTATTTCTCCTTCACTTATGAAACTTAGTTTGGCTGGATATGAAATTCTGGGTTTTAAATTCTTTTCTTTAAGAATGTTGAATATTGGCCCCCACTCTCTTCTGGCTTGGAGAGTTTCTGCCGAGAGATCTGCTGTTAGTCTGATGGGCTTCCCTTTGTGGGTAACCCGACCTTTCTCTCTGGCTGCCCTTAACATTTTTTTCCTTCATTTCAACTTTGGTGAATCTGGCAATTATGTGTCTTGGAGTTGCTCTTCTCGAGGAGTATCTTTGTGGCGTTCTCTGTATTTCCTGGATTTGAATGTTGGCCTGCCCTACTAGGTTGGGGAAGTTCTCCTGGATGATATCCTGAAGAGTGTTTTCCAACTTGGTTCCATTTTCCCCCCTCACTTTCAGGCACACCAATCAGACGTAGATTTGGTCTTTTTACATAATCCCATACTTCTTGCAGGCTTTGTTCATTTCTTTTTCTTCTTTGTTCTTTTGGTTTCTCTTCTCGCTTCATTTCATTCATTTGATCCTCAATTGCTGATACTCTTTCTTCTGGTTGATTGAGTCGGTTACTGAAGCTTGTGCATTTGTCATGTATTTCTCGTGTCATGGTTTTAATCTCTTTCATTTAGTTTATGACCTTCTCTGCATTAATTACTCTAGCCATCAATTCTCCCACTTTTTTTTCAAGATTTTTAGTTTCTTTGCGCTGGGTATGTAATTCCTCCTTTAGCTCTGAAAAGTTTGATAGACTGAAGCCTTCTTCTCTCGTCTCGTCAAAGTCATTCTCCGTCCAGCTTTGATCCGTTGCTGGCGATGAGCTCTACTCCTTTGCTAGGGGAGATGAGCTATTATTTTTTGAATTTCCAGCTTTTCTGCCCTGCTTTTTCCCCATCTTTGTGGTTTTATCTGCCTCTGGTCTTTGATGATGATAGTGACGTACTTATGGGTTTTTGGTGTAGGTGTCCTTCCTGTTTGATAGTTTTCCTTCTAACAGTCAGGACCCTCAGCTGTTGGTCTGTTGAAGATTGCTTGAGGTCCACTCCAGACCCTGTTTGCCTGGGTGTCAGCAGCAGAGGCTGCAGAAGATAGAATATTGCTGAACAGCGAGTGTACCTGTCTGATTCTTGCTTTGGAAGCTTCCTCTCAGGGGTGTACTCCACCCTGTGAGGTGTGGGGTGTCAGACTGCCCCTAGTGGGGTATGTCTCCCAGTTAGGCTACTCAGGGTCCTGGGACCCACTTGAACAGGCAGTCCTTCCTTTCTCAGATCTCAACCTCCGTTTTGGGAGAGCCACTGCTCTCTTCAAAGCTGTCAGACAGAGTCATTTGCGTCTGCAGAAGTTTCTGCTGCTTCTGCTGTTGTTTACTCTGCCCTGTCCCCAGAGGTGGAGTCTACAGATACAGGCAGGTTTCCTTGAGCTGCTGTGAACTCCACCCAGTTTGAGCTTCCCAGCGGCCTTTTTTATCTACTGAAGCCTCAGCAATGGCGGGTGCCCCTCCCCCAGCCTTGCTGCTGCCTTGCCGCAAAATTGCAGACTGCTGTGCTAGCAATCAGGGAGGCTCCGTGGGCGTGGGACCTTCCCGGCCTTGTGTGGGATATAGTCTCCTGGTGTGCCTGTTTGCTTAAAGTGCAGTATTGGGGTGGGAGTTACCCGAATTTCCAGGTGTTGTGTGTCTCAGTTCCCCTGGCTAGGAAAAGGGATTCCCTTTCCCCTTGTGCTTCCCAGGTGAGGCGATGCCTCGCCCTGCTTCAGCTCTCGCTGGTCAGGCTGCAGCAGCTGACCAGCACCGATTGTCCGGCACTCTCTAGTGAGATGAACCCAGTACCTCAGTTGAAAATGCAGAAATCACCGGTCTTCTGTGTCACTCACACTGGGAGTTGGAGACTGGAGCTGTTCCTATTTGGCCATCTTGCTCCGCCCCCTCTTATATGTTAATTCATCTCACAGAATTACCCATTTTTTTTTCCATGGAGCAATTTGTTAGTACTGTTTTTGGGGAATACGGGAAGTATATTTTGGATCACATTGAAGCCCATGGTGACAAATGAAACATCCTCAGATCAAAACTAGGAAGAAGCATTCTGAGAAACTTCTTTGGGATGTGTGAATTCATCTCAGATTTACACTGTTCTTTTCTTTGTGCAGTCTGCTAACACCGTTTCATGGAATCTGCAATAGATATGTGGGAGCGTATTGAAACCTATGGTGGCGAAGGAAATATCCTGAGATAAAAACTGGAAACAAACTTTCTGAGAAACTTCTTTGTGATGTGTCAATTTGTCTCACAGAGTTACATTGTTCTTTTTGTGAGCAGTTTGCTAACACTATTTTCCAGGAATCTGCAATGGAATATCTCGGAGTGCTTTGAAGCTTTCGAAGACAAAGGAAATATCCGCAGACAAAAACTAGAAAGAAACTTTCTAACAAACTGCTTTCTAATTTGTGAATTCATCTCACAGAGTTACACAATTCTTTTCATGGAGCAGTTTAGTAGCTCTGTTTTTGGGGAATTGAGAAGGGATACTTTGGATCACATGGAAGCCTATGATGAAAACGGAAATATCCTCAGATAGAAACTGGAAACAAACTATCCAAGAAACTTCTTCGTGATGTGTGAATTTATCTCACAGAGTGCCACGATTCTTTTTTTGGATCAGTTTGGTAAAACTGTCTTTGTGGAATCTGCAATAGGATATTTTGGAGTTCATTGAAGTCTATGGTGGCCAAGGAAATATCCTCAGGCAAAAACAAACAAACAAACAAAAAGAACCTTTCTGAGAAACTGCTTTGTGATGTGTGAATTCATCTCACAGGTTTACAACTTTATTTTCGTGGAGCAGTTTGCTAATACTATTTTCGTGGAATCTGCAAAGGGATATTCACGAGCGCAATGAGGCCTGTGGTGAAAAAGGAAATATCCTCAGACAAAAACTAGAAAGTAGGTTTCTATGAAAATGCTTTCTGATTTGTGAATACATCTCACAGATTTACACGATTCTTTTCATGGGCATTTTGGTACACTGTTTTTGCAGAATCTGGGAAGGGCTATTTTGGATTGCATTGAAGCCTGTGGTGAGAAAGGGAATATTGTCAGTTAAAAACTAGACGGAATCTTTCTGAGAAACTGCTTTGTGATGTGTCTATTCATCTTCCGGACTAGCAGGATTCTTTTCTTGGAGCAGGTTGCTAAAATTGTTTTTGCGAATCTGCAAAGTGATATTTGGGAGCACATTGAGGAATATAGTGAAAAAGGAAATATCCTCAGATAAAAAGTAGAAAGCAGCTTTCTGAGAAACAGTTTTGTGATGTGCAAATTCATCTCACAGAGTAACACTGTTCTTTTCATTGAGAAGTTTGCTAACAGTGTTTTCTTGGAATCTGTAATGGGATATTTCAGAGCGCATTGAAATTTATTGTGACAAAGGAAATATCCTCAGACAAAAACTAGAGAGAAGCTTTCTGAGAAACTGCTTTGTGCTGTGTTAATTCTGCTCACAGAGTTACACGGCACTTTTCATGGATCAGTTTGGTAGCACTGTTTTAGTGGAATCTGGGAAGGGATATTTTGGATTGCATTGAAGCCAATGGTGAGAAAGGAAATATCCTCAGACAAAAACTAGAAAGAAGCTTTCTGAGAAACGTGTTTGTGATGTGTGAATTATTCGCACAGAGTTACACCCCTCTTTTCATGGAGCAGTTTGCTAATACTATTTTCATGGAATCTGCAATAGGGTAGTCCAGAGCACATTGAGGCATATTGTGAAAAAGTAAATATCCTCATATTAAAATTATAAACAAGCTTTCTGAGAAACTGCTTTGTGATGTGTTATTTCATCTCACAGAGGTACACAGTTATTTTCATGTATCAGATTGCAACAGTGTTTTTGGTGTATCTGAGAAGGGAAATTTTGGATCTTATGGAAGCCTATGGTGACAAAGGAATTATCTTCAGATAAAATGTATAAAGAATTTTCTGAGAAAGTTCTTTGTTATGTGTGAATTAATCTCTCAGAGTTAAACCTTTCTTCTCATGGACCAGTTTGATAACATTGCTTTCGTGGAGACTGTAGTAGGATATTTGGGAGCGCAATGAATCCTATGGTGACAAAGGAACTATCCTCTGATAAAAATCAAAAAGAATCTTTCTGTGAAATGGTTTGTGATGTGTGATTTCACCTCACAGTGTTACACCATTGTTTTCATTGAGAAGTTTGCTAAAACTTCTTTTGTTTATTCTGCAATGTGATATTCAAGAGTGCATTGAGGAATATGGTGAAAAAGTAAAAATCCTCAGAAAAAAAAATAGAAAGACGTTTTCTAAGAAACTGCATTGTGATATGTGAATTCATCGCACAGAGTTAAGCCATTCTTTTCATGGAACAGTTTGGTAGCACTGTTTTTGGGGAGTCTGAGAGGGGATATTTTAGATTGCATTGAGGCCAGTGGTGACAAAGGAAATCCCCTCAGATAGGAACTAAAAAGAAGGTTTCTGAGAAAGTTCTTTGTGATGTGTGAATTCAACTCACAAGGTTACACCTTTCTTTCATGGAGCAGTTTCCTAATACTGTTTTACTGGAATCTGCAAAGGGATATTTGGGAGCACATTGTGAACTATGGTGAAAAAAGGAAATATCCTCAGATAAAAACTGGAAAGAAGGTTTCTGAGAAGCAGCTTTGTGATGTGTGAATTCCTCTCACAGATATACACCTCTGTTTTCATGGAGCAGTTTGTTAGCACTCTTTTTGGGAAATCTAAGAAGGGATATTTTCAGTTGCATTGAAGCCTATGGTGAGAAAGGAAATATCCTCAGACAAAAACTAGAAGGCAGTTTTGTGAGGAAGCTCTGTATGATGTGTGAATTCATCTCACAGAGTTACACCTTTCTTTTCATGGAGCGGTTTTCTAATACTGTTTTCATGGAATCTGCAAAGGGATATTTGGGAGTGCACTGAGGCCTATAGTGAAATAGGAAATATCCTCAGATACAAAAGAGAAAAAAACATTCTGAGAAATCACTTTGTGATGCGTTAATGCCTCTCACAGAGTTACATGTGTCTTTTCATGGATCATCTGGTAGCACTGTTTTTGGGGAATCTGAGAAGGCATAATTTGGAATGCATTGAAGCCTGTGTTGACAAAGGAAATATCCTTAGAACAAAACTAGAAAGAAACATTCTGAGAAAGTCATTTGTGATGTGTGAATTCATCTCAGAGTTACACCATATTTTCATAGATCAGTTTGATCACACTCTTTTTTTGAAATCTGCAATAGGATATTTGGGAGCACATTGAAGCCAATATTGACAAAGGAAATATCCTCAGATAAAAAGTAGAAAGCAACTTTCTGAGAAACTGCTTTGTGATGTGTGAATTCATCTCACAGAGTTACATCTTTCTTTTCATGGGACAGTTTGCTAACATGGTTCTCTTAGGGTCTGCAATGGGATATTTTGGAGGGCATTGAACCTTATGGTGACAAAGAAAATATCCTGACAAAAAAAGAAAAGCTTACTGAGAAACTTCTTTCAATTCTAATTTCATCTCACAGAGTCACATGACACTTTCATGGAGCAATTTGATAGCACTATTTTTGGGGAATCTGAGAAGGGATAGTTTGTATCGCTTTGGAGCCTTTGGTGACAAAGAAAATATCCTCAGATAAAAACTAGAAAGAAGTCTTCTGAGGAAGTTCTTTGAGATCTGTGAATTCATCTCATAGAGGATTACCTTTGTTTTTATCGAGCAGTTTCCTAACACTGTTTTCATGGAATCTGCAAAGGAATCTTTGGTAGTGCATTGAAGCCTATGGTTAAATAAGAAATATCCTCAGATAGAATCTAGAAAAAGATCTTTCTGAGAAATTGCTTTTTGAAGTGTGAATTCATCTCACTGAGTTACACTGTTCTTTTCATTGATAAGTTTGCTGACACTGTTTTCTTGGAATCTGCAATGTGATATTTCTAAGCACATTGCAGCTTATGCTGACAAAGAAAATATCCTCATATAAAAACTAGAAAGAAGCTTTCTGAGAAACCGTATTGTAATGTGTCAATTCATCTCACAGAGTTACACGATTCATTTCATGGATAAGTTTAGTAGCACCATTTTGGGGAATCTCAGAAAGGATATTTTGGATTGCATTAAAGATTATGGTGAAAAAGGAAGTATCCTCAGATATAAACTAGAAGGAAGCTGTCTGAGAAAATTTTTTGTGATGGATGAATTCATCTCACAGAGTTGCACCATTCTTTTCATTGGTCAGTTTGATAACACTGTTTTTATGTTATCTGCAATAGGATATTTGGGAGCGCATTGAAGCCTATGGTGACAAAGGAAATATCCTCAGATGAAAACCAAAAAGAAATTTTCTGTGAAACTCCTATGTGATATGTGAATTCATCTCACAGATTTACACCAGTGTTTTCATGGAACAGATAGGTAGCTCTGTTTTGGGGGAATCTGAGGAGGGATATTTTGAATTGCATTGAAATTTATGGTGACAAAGAAAATATCCTCAGATAAAAGCTAGAAAGAAGCTTTCTGGGAAACTGCTTTGCAATGTGTGAATTCATCTCATAGAGTTACATGATTCTTTTCTTGGAGCAGTTTGCTAAAACTGTTTTCATTTAATCTGCAAAAGGGGTTTATGGGAGTGCATTGAAGCCTATGGTGACGAAGGAAATATCCTGAGACAAAAAACAAAAAGAAGCTTTCCGAGAAACTGCTTTTTGATGTGTGAATTCATCTCACAGTGTTACACTGTTCTTCTCCTTGAGCAGTTTGCTAAGACTGTTTTCTTGGGATCGACAATGGGACATTGTATATATAATGGGATATATGGGATATATACAATGAGGGCATTGAAGCCTATGGTGACAAAGGAAATATCCTCATATAAAAACTAGAAAGAAATTTCTGAGAAAAAACTTTGTGATGTGTTAATTCAACTCACAGTTACCTGATGCTTTTCATGGATCAGTTTGTTAGCAGTGTATTTGGGGAATCTGAGAAGGGATATTTTGGATCACATTGAAGTCTAAGGTGACAATGGAAATATCCTTACATAAAAACTAGAAAGAAGTTTTCTGAAAAAGTTCTTTCTGAAGTGTGAATTCATCTCACCGAGTTACACCTTTCTGTTCATGTAGCAGTTCCCTACCACTGATTTCATGGAATCTGCAATGGGATATTCCAGAGCACATTAAGGAATATAGTGAAAAAGGAAATATCCTCAGAAAAAAAATAGAAAGAAACTGTCTGAGAAACTGCTTTGTGATATGGGAATTCACCTTATAGAGTTACAAAGTTCTTTTCATTGAGCAGTTTGATAACACTGTTTTCGTGGAATCTGCAACAGGATATTTGGGAGCACATAGAAGCCTATTTGAAAAAGTATATATCCTGAGATAAAAGCCAAAAAGAACCTTTCTGTGAAACTGCTTTGTGATGTGTAAGTTCATCTAACAGAGTTACAATATTCTTTCCATTGAGAAGTTTGCTAACACTTTTTTCGTTTAATCTGCAATGGGATATTGGGGAGTGCATTGAGGCCTATATTGAAAAAGGAAATATCCCTAGAAAAAACTAGAAAGAAGTTATCTGAGAAACTGATTCATGAAGTGTGAATTCATCTCACAGAGTTACACCGTTCTTTTCATTGTACTATTTGACAACACTGTTATCGTGTAATCTGCAATAGGATAATAGTGAGTGCCTTGAAGTCTATGGTGAGAAAGGAAATACCCTCAGATAAAAACCAAAAAGAAGCTTTATGAGAAACTGTTTCGTGATGTGTGAATTCATCTCACAGAGTTACACTGTTCTTTTCATTGAGCAGTTTGCTAACACTGTTTTCTTGGATTATGCAATGGGATATTTCAGAGTGCATTGAAGCTTATGGTGACAAAGTAAATATCCTCAGACAAAAACTGGAAAGAAGGTTTCTGAGAAACCGCTTTGTGATTTGTGAACTCATCTCACAGAGTTACACGATTCTTTTCATGGAGCTGTTGGATAGCACTGTTTTGGGGGATTCTGAGAAGGGATATTTTGGAGGGCATTGAGGCCTATGGTGAAAAAGGAAATATCCTCAGATAAAAACTAGAAAGAAGCTGTCTGAGAAACCACTTTGTGATATGTGTATTCATCTAACGGAGTTACACTGTTCTTTTCATTGAGCAGTTTGGTAACACTTTTCTTGGAATCTTCAACCTGATATTTTGGAACCAGTTGAAATTTATGGTAACAAAGGAAATATCCTCAGAAAATAACTAGAAAGAAGCTTCCTAAGTAACTGCTTTCTGATTTGTGAATTCATTTCACAGAGTTACAGTTTTCTTTTCATGGAGCAGTTTGGTATCTGAGAAGGTTTTTTTTTTTCCATGGCATTGAAACTTATCGTGGCAAAGGAAATATCCTCAGATAAAAACTAGAAAGAAACTTTCTGAGAAACTTCTTCATGATGTCTGAATTCATCTCACAGAGGTACACCTTTCTTTCCATGGAGCAGTTTGCTAACACTTTTTTTTCATGGAAACGTCAAAGGGATATTTGGGAGTGCATTAAAGCTTAAGGTGACAAAGGAAACACCCTGATATAAAAACTAGAAATAAACTTTCTGAGAAAACACGTTCTGATGTGTTAATTCATCTCACAGTGTTACACAGTTGTTTTCATGGAGCAGTTTGGTGGCCCTGTTTTGGGGGAAACTGAGAAGGGATACTTTGGATCGCATTGAAGTCTATGGTGACAAAGGAAATATCCTCAGATAAAAACTAGAAAGAAGCTTTCTCAGGGAGTTCTTTGTGACATGTGAATTCATCTCAGAGAGTTACACCTTTCTTTTGATGGAGCAGTTTGCTAAAACTATTTTCACGCAATCTGCAAAGGAGTATTTGGGAGCACAATGTGGGTACAGTGAAATAGGAAATATCCTCAGATAAAAACTAGAAAGAAGCTTTCTGCGAAACTGCTTTGTGATGTGTGAATTCATCTCAGAGATGTACACTTTTTTTTTCATTGAGCAATTTGATAACACTGTTTTAGTGGAATCTGAAATAGGATATTTGGTAGTGCATTGAAGAATATGGCGATGAAGGAAATGTCCTCAGATAAAAACCAGAAAGAAACTTTCTGATAAACTGCTTTGTGATATGTGAATTCATCTCACAGAGTTACACTGTTCATTTCATTGAGCAGTTTGCTAAGACTGTTTCCTTTTATCTGCAATGGGATAATTTGGAGTACATTGAAGCTAATAGAGGCAAAGGAAATATCCTCAGACAAAATGTAGAAAAAAGCTTTCTGAGAAACTATTTTGTGATTTGTGAATTCACCTCAAAGAGTAACATGATACTTTTCATGGATCATTTTTGTAGCACTGTTTTTTTGGAGAATCTGAGACGGGATATTTTATATCACATCGAAATGTTGTTTGACAAAGGGAATATCCTCAAATAAAAACTAGAAAGAATTTTTCTGAGAATGTTCTTTGTGATATGTGAATTCATCTCACAGAGTTACAGTGTGCTTTTCATTAAGCAATTTGCTAACACTCTTTTCACTGAATCTGCAAAGTGATATTTGGGAGCACATTGAGGACCATCTTGAAAAAGGAAGCATCCACAGATAAAAACTAGAAAGAATCTTTCGGAGAAACTTCTTTGTGATGTGTGAATTCATCTCACAGAGTTACACTGTTCTTTTCATTGTGCAGTTTGCAAACACGGTTTTCTTGGAATCTGCAATGGGCTATTTTGGAGCACATTGAAGCTTATGCTGACATAGGAAATATCCTCAGACAAAATGCAGAAAGAAGTCTTGTGAGAAACCACTTTGTGATGTGTTAATCCATCTCACAGAGTTGCTTGCTTTTTTTTTCATAGATCAATTTGTTAGCACTGCTTTTTAGGAATCTGAGAAGGGGTATTTTATTTTATTTTATTCATTCTGAAAAGGAGTACTTTATTTCACGTGCAAATAAAAAAAATGATTTTCCCAATAATCTTTTAATTAATCTGGAGAAATACAAAATAAAATGTCATTAATGATTTATTTGGAGAAAGATTCATCCTAGAAGGCTCAGGTAGGTTGTCCATTTTGAATAAAAGTATATGAATTGGACTCAAATAACCTGTTCCATCCACCTTTAATAACTACCATTAGCCCAGGACTGGGATGGGAATGCTTCAGCCTCCACAAAATAAGTAACATGAACATAGAATATCCATACTCAAGGAGCTTCCAGATCTATTAAGGAGGTAAGAGATGTTCATGGAATAATTACTAAGCTATAAACTTTGACTTTGAGTGTCAAAGAAGTTTCATTAAGAGGAATTCACTTTGTCTTAAACTGTGGAGCAGATCTTCACAGGGGGTGGAACATGAGAGTCCAGGAAATGAATAAGAACTTTTTAGGATTAGAGGATGGGAAACAGGAAGGCAAAACTATGGGAACACAGCTGTGGTTTCAGACTGAATGAGACATCCATTTAAAAAGATTTGTCTAAAAACTGACATCTACCAGAAGCTTTTTTGATTTTAAAATATCGAGCAGAATGTATAAAGTTACCTATAGAAAGTTAATAGGGCAATACCAGGGTAGCATTCTTTTACTCATTTAATTTATGGTCCCACTTGGGCTGCTGAAAAGGAACTTGGTCCTAGGATGGGTGAACATCTTCATATAAAAACTAGAAAGAAGCTCTCTGAGAATCTGCATTCTAATGTGTTAATTCATCTCAAAATTTACATGATGCTTTTCATGAAGCAGTTGGGTAGCACTGTTTTTGGTGCATCTGAGAAGGGTATTTTTGATCACAATGAAACCTGTGGTGACAAGGAAGTATCCTCAGATGAAAACTAGAAAGACACTTTCTGAAAAAGTCATTTGTGATGTGTGAATTCATCTCACAGAGTTACACCTTTCTTTTCATGGAGCAGTTTGGAAACACTGTTTTCATGGAATCTGCAAAGGTATATTTCTGAGCCCACTGAGGCCTATGGTGAATAAGGAAATATCCTCAGATAAAAACTAGAAAGAAGCTTTCTGTCAAACTACTTTGTGATGTGTGAATTCATCTCACAGAATTACACTGTTCTTTTCATTTACCTGTTTGCAAACACTCTTTTCTTAGATTCTGCAATGGGATATTTCAGAGTTCATTGAAGCTTATGGCGACAAAGGAAAAATCTTCATATAAAAATCAGAAAGAAGCATATTGAGAAACTGCTTTTTGATGTGTTAACTCATCTCGCAGTGTTACACGATTCTTTTCATGGATCTGTTTGGTAGCACTGTTTTGGGGGGATCTGATAAGGGATATTTTTGATCACATTGAAGCCTATGGTGACAAAGGAAATACACTCAGATAAAAACTAGAAAGAAGCTTTCTGAGAAAGAAGGTTTCTGTGAATTCATCTCACAGAGTTACACTGTTGTTTTCCTTGAACAGTTTGATAACTTTATTTTCGTGGTATCTTCAATAGGATATTTGGGAGCACATTGAAGCCTATGGTGACAAATTAAATATCCTCAGCCTATAACCAAAAAGAAGCTTTTGGAGTAACTGCTTTATGATGTGAGAATTCATTTCACTGATTTACACATTTTTTTCCATGAAGCAGTTTGCTTATACTATTTTCGTGGAATCTGCAGTGGGCTGTTAATGAGCACATTGAGGCAAACAATGAAAAAGGAAATACCCTCAGGAAAAACTAGAAAGAAACTTTCTGAGATGTTTCTTTGTGGTTTGTGAATTCATCTCACAGAGTTACATGATCCTTTTCATGGAGCAGTTTCATAGCACTGTTCTTGGGGAATCTGAGAAGGGATATTTTGCATCATATTGAAGTCTCTGGTGGCAAAGGAACTATCCTCAGATAAAATCTAGAAAGAAACTTTCTGATAAACTTCTTTGTGATGTGAGAATTTATCTCACAGATTTACACATTTCTTTTCATAAGCAGTTTGCTAACACTATTTTCCTGGAATCTGCAGAGGGCTGTTCATGAGTGCATTGAGGCAAACAATGAAAACGGATACATCTTCAGAAAAAAACTAGAAAGAAACTTTTTGAGATGTTGCTTTGTGATTCGTGAATTCATCTCATGGAGTTACATGATTCTTTTCATGGAGCAGTTTCATAGCACTGTTCTTGGGGAATCTGAGAAGGGATATTTTGCATCACATTGAAGCCTTTGGTGACAAAGGAACTATCCTCAGATAAAGTCTAGAAAGAAACTTTCTGATAAACTTCTTTATCATGTGCGAATTCATCTCACAGAGTTACACCATTCTTTCATTGAGAAGTTGGCTAACACCTTTTTGGGGGATCTGGGATGCAATATTCTAGAGTGCATTAAGGGATATGGAGGGGGCGGAGCAAGATGGCCGAATAGGAACAGCTTCAGTCTCCAACTCCCAGCGCGAGTGACACAGAAGACCGGTGATTTCTGCATTTTCAACTGAGGTACTGGGTTCATCTCACTGGGGAGTGCCGGAAGATCGGTGCTGCTCAGCTGCTGCTGCCCGACCAGCGAGAGCCGAAGCAGGGCGAGGCATTGCCTCACCTGGAAAGTGCAAGGCGGAAGGGAATCCCTTTTTCTAGCCAGGGAAACTGAGACACACAACACCTGGAAAATTGGGTAACTCCCACCCCAATACTGCGCTTTAAGCAAACAGGCACACCAGGAGATCATATCCCACACCTGGCCGGGAGGGTCCCACACCCACGGAACCTCCCTCATTGCTAGCACAGCAGTCTGTGATCTACCGGCAAGGCAGCAGCGAGGCTGGGGGAGGGGCGCCCACCATTGCTGAGGCTTAAGTAAGTAAACAAAGCCGCTGGGAAGCTCGAACTGGGTGGAGCTCACAGTAGCTCAAGGAAACCTGCCTGTCATGGTAGACTCCACCTCTAGGAACAGGGCACAGTAAACAATAACAAACGCAGCAGAAACCTCTGCAGACGCAAACGACTCTGTCTGACAGCTTTGAAGAGAGCAGTGGATCTCCCAACACGGAGGCTGAGATCTGAGAAGGGACAGAATCCCTGCTCAAGTGGGTCCCTGACCCCTGAGCAGCCTAACTGGGAGACATCCCCCACTAGGGGCAGTCTGACACCCCACACCTCACAGGGTGGAGTACACCCCTGAGAGGAAGCCTCCAAAGCAAGAATCAGACAGGTACACTCACTGTTCAGAAATATTCTATCTTCTGCAGCCTCTGCTGCTGATACCCAGACAAACAGGATCTGCAGTGGACCTCAAGCAATCTCCAACAGACCTACAGCTGAGGGTCCTGACTGTTAGAAGGAAAACTATCAAACAGAAAGGACACCTACATCAAAATACGTCACCATCATCAAAGACCAGAGGCAGATAAAACCACAAAGATGGGGAAAAAGCAGGTCAGAAAAGCTGGAAATTCAAAAAATAAGAGTGCATCTCCCCAGGCAAAGGAGCGCAGCTCATCGCCAGCAACGGATCAAAGATGGACGGAGAATGACTTTGACGAGATGAGAGAAGAAGGTTTCAGTCCATCAAACTTCTCAGAGCTAAAGGAGGAATTACATACCCAGTGCAAAGAAACTAAAAATCTTGAAAAAAAAAGTGGAAGAATTGATGGCTAGAGTAATTAATGCAGAGAAGGTCATAAACTAAATGAAAGAGATGAAAACCATGACACGAGAAATACGTGACAAATGCACAAGCTTCAGTAACCGACTCGATCAACTGGAAGAAAGAGTATCAGCGATTGAGGATCAAATGAATGAAATGAAGCGAGAAGAGAAACCAAAAGAAAAAAGAAGAAAAAGAAATGAACAAAGCCTGCAAGAAGTATGGGATTCTGTAAAAAGACCAAATCTACGTCTGATTGGGGTGCCTGAAAGTGAGGGGGAAAATGGAACCAAGTTGGAAAGCACTCTGCAGTATATCATCCAGGAGAACTTCCCCAACCTAGTAGGGCAGGCCAACATTCAAATCCCAGAAATACAGAGAACGCCACAAAGATAATCCTCGAGAAGAGCAACTCCAAGACACATAATTGCCAGATTCACCGAAGTTGAAATGAAGGAAAAAATCTTAAGGGCAGCCAGAGAGAAAGGTCGGGTTACCCACAAAGGGAAGCCCATCAGACTAACAGTAGATCTCTTGGCAGAAACACTCCAAGACAGAAGAGAGTGGGGGCCAATATTCAACATTCTTAAAGAAAAGAATTTAAAACCCAGAATTTCATATCCAGCCAAACTAAGTTTCATAAGTGAAGGAGAAATAAAATCCTTTACAGATAAGCAAATGCTTAGAGATTTTGTCACCACTAGGCCTGCCTTACAAGAGACCCTGAAGGAAGCACTAAACATGGAAAGGAACAACTGGTACCAGCCATTGCAAAAACATGCCAAAATGTAAAGACCATCGAGGCAAGGAAGAAACTGCATCAACTAACAAGCAAAATAACCAGTTAATATCATAATGGCAGGATCAAGTTCACACATAACAATATTAACCTTAAATGTAAATGGACTAAATGCTCCAATTAAAAGACACAGACTGGCAAAATGGATAAAGAGTCAAGACCCATCAGTCGGCTGTATTCAGGAGACCCATCTCACACGCAGAGACATACATGGGCTCAAAATAAAGGGATGGAGGAAGATTTACCAAGCAAATGGAGAACAAAAAAAAGCAGGGGTTGCAATACTAGTCTCTGATAAAACAGACTTTAAACCATCAAAGATCAAAAGAGACAAAGAAGGCCATTACATAATGGTAAAGGGATCAATTCAACAGGAAGAGCTAACTATCCTAAATATATATGTACCCAATACAGGAGCACCCAGGTTCATCAAGCAAGTCCTTAGAGACTTACAAAGAGACTTAGACTCCCATACAATAATAATGGGAGTCTTCAACACTCCACTGTCAACATTAGACAGATCAACGAGACAGAAAGTTAACAAGGATATCCAGGAATTGAACTCATCTCTGCAGCAAGCAGACCTAATAGACATCTATAGAACTCTCCACCCCAAATCAACAGAATATACATTCTTCTCAGCACCACATCATACTTACTCCAAAATTGACCACGTAATTGGAAGTAAAGCACTCCTCAGCAAATATACAAGAACAGAAATTATAACAAACTGTCTCTCAGACCACAGTGCAATCAAACTAGAACTCAGGACTAAGAAACTCAATCAAAACCGCTGAACTACATGGAAACTGAACAACCTGCTCCTGAATGACTACGGGGTACATAACGAAATGAAGGCAGAAATAAAGATGTTCTTTGAAACCAATGAGAACAAAGATACAACATACCAGAATCTCTGGGACACATTTAAAGCAGTGTGTAGAGGGAAATTTATAGCACTAAATGCCCACAGGAGAAAGCAGGAAAGATCTAAAATTGACACTCTAACATCACAATTAAAAGAACTAGAGAAACAAGAGCAAACACATTCGAAAGCTAGCAGAAGGCAAGAAATAACTAAGATCAGAGCAGAACTGAAGGAGATAGAAACACAAAAACCCCCCAAAAAATCAAAGAATCCAGGAGTTGGTTTTTTGAAAAGATCAACAAAATTGACAGACCACTAGCAAGACTAATAAAGAAGAAAAGAGAGAAGAATCAAATAGATGCAATGAAAAATGATAAAGGGGATATCACCACCGACCCCACAGAAATACAAATTACCATCAGAGAATACTATAAACACCTCTACGCAAATAAACTGGAAAATCTAGAAGAAATGGATAATTTCCTGGACACTTACACTCTTCCAAGACTAAACCAGGAAGAAGTTGAATCCCTGAATAGACCAATAGCAGGCTCTGAAATTGAGGCAATAATTAATAGCCTACCAACCAAAAAAAGTCCAGGACCAGATGGATTCACAGCTGAATTTTACCGGAGGTACAAGGAGGAGTTGGTACCATTCCTTCTGAAACTATTCCAATCAATAGAGAAAGAGGGAATCCTCCCTAACTCATTTTATGAGGCCAACATCATCCTGATACCAAAGCCTGGCAGAGACACAACAAAAAAAGAGAATTTTAGACCAATATCCCTGATGAACATCGATGCAAAAATCCTCAATAAAGTACTGGCAAACCGGATTCAGCAACACATCAAAAAGCTATCCACCATGATCAAGTGGGCTTCATCCCTGGGATGCAAGGCTGGTTCAACATTTGCAAATCAATAAACATAATCCAGCATATAAACAGAACCAAAGACAAGAACCACATGATTATCTCAATAGAGGCAGAAAAGGCTTTTGACAAAATTCAACAGCCCTTCATGCTAAAAACGCTCAATAAATTCGGTATTGATGGAACGTACCTCAAAATAATAAGAGCTATCTATGACAAACCCACAGCCAATATCATACTGAATGGGCAAAAACTGGAAAAATTCCCTTTGAAATCTGGCACAGAACAGGGATGCCTTCTCTCACCACTCCTATTCAACATACTGTTGGAAGTTCTGGCTAGGGCAATCGGGCAAGAGAAAGAAATCAAGGGTATTCAGTTAGGAAAAGAAGAAGTCACATTTTCCCTCTTTGCAGATGACATGATTGTATATTTAGAAAACCCCATTGCCTCAGCCCAAAATCTCCTTAAGCTGATAAGCAACTTCAGCAAAGTCTCAGGATACAAAATTAATGTGCAAAAATCACAAGCATTCTTATACACCAGTAACAGACAAACAGAGAGCCAAATCATGAATGAGCTTCCATTCACAATTGCTTCAAAGAGAATAAAATACCTAGGAATCCAACTTACAAGGGATGTAAAGGACCTCTTCAAGGAGAACTACAAACCACTGCTCAGTGAAACCAAAGAGGACACAAACAAATGGAAGAACATACCATGCTCATGGATAGGAAGAATCAATATCGTGAAAATGGCCGTACTGCCCAAGGTTATTTATAGATTCAATGCCATCCCCATCAAGCTACCAACGAGTTTCTTCACAGAATTGGAAAAAACTGCTTTAAAGTTCATATGGAACCAAAAAGGAGCCCGCATCTCCAAGACAATCCTAAGTCAAAAGAACAAAGCTGGAGGCATCATGCTACCAGAATTCAAACTATACTACAAGGCTACAGTAACCAAAACAGCATGGTACTGGTACCAAAACAGAGATATAGACCAATGGAACAGAACAGAGCCCTCAGAATTAATACCACACATCTACAGCCATCTGATCTTTGACAAACCTGAGAGAAACAAGAAATGGGGAAAGGATTCCCTATTTAATAAATGGTGCTGGGAAAATTGGCTAGCCGTAAGTAGAAAGCTGAAACTGGATCCTTTCCTTACTCCTTATACGAAAATTAATTCAAGATGGATTAGAGACTTAAATGTTAGACCTAATACCATAAAAACCCTAGAGGAAAACCTAGGTAGTACCATTCAGGACATAGGCATGGGCAAAGACTTCATGTCTAAAACACCAAAAGCAACAGCAGCAAAAGCCAAAATTGACAAATGGGATCTCATTAAACTAAAGAGCTTCTGCACAGCAAAAGAAACTACCATCAGAGTGTACAGGCAACCTACAGAATGGGAGAAAATTTTTGCAATCTACTCATCTGACAAAGGGCTAATATCCAGAACCTACAAAGAACTCAAACAAATTTACAAGAAGAAAACAAACAATCCCATCAAAAAGTGGGCAAAGAATATGAACAGACATTTCTCAAAAGAAGACATTCAAACAGCCAACACACACATGAAAAAATGCTCATCATCACTGGCCATCAGAGAAATGCAAATCAAAACCACAATGAGATACCATGTCACACCAGTTAGAATGGTGATCATTAAAAAGTCAGGAAACAACTGGTGCTGGAGAGGATGTGGAGAAATAGGAACACTTTTACACTGTTGGTGGGATTGTAAACTAGTTCAACCATTATGGAAAACAGTATGGCGATTCCTCAAGGATCTAGAACTAGATGTACCATATGACCCAGCCATCCCATTACTGGGTATATACCCAAAGGATTATAAATTATGCTGCTATAAAGACACATGCACACGTATGTTCATTGCGGCACTATTCACAATAGCAAAGACTTGGAATCAACCCAAATGTCCATCAGTGACAGATTGGATTAAGAAAATGTGGCACATATACGCCATGGAATACTATGCAGCCATAAAAAAGGATGAGTTTGTGTCCTTTGTAGGGACATGGATGCAGCTGGAAACCATCATTCTTAGCAAACTATCACAAGAACAGAAAACCAAACACCACATGTTCTCACTCATAGGTGGGAACTGAATAATGAGATCACTTGGACTCAGGAAGGGGAACATCACACACCAGGGCCTGTCATGGGGAGGGGAGAGGAGGGAAGGGGGAGGGATTGCATTGGGAGTTTTACCTGATGTAAATGACAAGTTGATGGGTGCAGCACACCAACAAGGCACAAGTATACATATGTAACAAACCTGCACGTTATGCACATGTACCCTACAACTTAAGGTAGAATAATAATAAATAAATTTAAAAAAAAAGGGATACGGTGAATAAGGAAATATCCTCAGATAAAAACTAGAAAAAAGCTTTCTGAGAAATAACGTTGTGATGTATGTATTCATCTCACACAGTTACACCATTCTTTTAATGGTGCAGTTTAATAGCACTGTTTTTATGGAATCTGAGAAGGGATATTTTGGACCGCATTGAAGCCTAAGGTGATAGAGGAAATATCCTCAGATAAAAATCAAAAATAATCTTCCTGTGAAACGGCTTTGTGATGTGTGAATTCATTCCACAGAGTTACACTGTTCATTGACAAGTTTGCTAATACTTTTTTCATATAAACTGCAATGGGATATTCGAGAGCACATTGAGGAATACAGCAAAAAAGGAAATATCCTCAGATGAAAATGAGAAGGAACCTTTCAGAGAAACTCCTTTGTGATGTGTGCATTCATCTCATAGAGGTAAACGATTCTGTTGAGGGAGCACTTTCGCATCTCTCTTTTTGTGGTGCCTGAGAAGGGATATCTGAGAGCGCATTGAAGCCTATGGTGGCAAAGGAAATTCCTCATAGAAAAACCAAAAAGAAGCTTTTGAGAAACTGCTTTCTGATGTTTGAATTCATCTCATAGATTTACACCTTTCTTTTCATAAAGCAGTTTGCTAACACTATTTTCATGGAATCTGCAAATTGATATTCACAAGCGCATTGAGGCAAACAGTGAAAAAGGAAGTATCCTCTGACAAAAAGTAAAAATAAGCTTTATGACAATCTGCTGTGATTTCTCAATACATCTCACAGAGTTACACAATTCTTTTCATGGAGCAGTTTGGTATCCTTGTTTTTGGAGAATCTGAGAAGGGATAATTTGGATCGCATTGAAGCCTATGGTGACAAAGGAAATATCCTCAGATAAAATCTAGAAGAAACATTCTTAGAAACTTCTTTGTGGTGTCATGGAGTTACACCATTCTTTTCATTGAGAAGTTTGGCAACACTTTTTTCGTGGAATCTGCGATGGGATATTCTGGAGCGAATTGAGGCCTATGGTGAAAAGGAAACATCTTCAGATAAAACTTGAAACAAGCTTTCTGAGAAACAGCTGTGTGATGTGTAAATTCATCTCACAGAGTTACACCATTCTTTTCATGAAGAAGTTTGGTATCACTGTTTTTGGGGAATCCGAGAAGGGATATTTTGGATCACATTGAAGCCTATGGTGACAAAGGTAATATCTTCTGATAAAAACAAGAAAGAAGGTTTGTGAGAAATTACTTTGTGATATGTGAGTTCATCCCACAGAGTTACACCCAACTTTTCATGCAGCAGTTTGCAAAATACTGTTTTCGTGAAATCTGAAAAGTGATGTATGGGACCGCATTGAGGCCTATGGTGTAAAAGGGAATATCCTCAGATAAAAACTGGAAAGAAGCTATCTGAGAAACTACTTTGGGATGGGTGAACTCATCTCACAGAGATACACTGATGTGTTCATTGAGCAGTTTGAAAACACTGGTTTCGTGGAATCTGCATTAGGATATTTGAGGGCACATTGAAGCCTACGGTGACAAAGGATATATCCTCAGACAAAAACCAGAAAGAAGTTTTCTGAGAAACTGCTTTGTGACTTGTGACTTTATCTCAGAGAGTTACACAATGCTTTCCATGGAGCAGTTTGGTTGCATTGATTTTGGGGAATCTGAGAAGGGATATTTTGGATGGCGTTGGAGCCTATAGTGGAAAAGGAAACATTATGGAGACAAGGGAAATATTCTCTGAAAAAAACTAGAGATAAGCTTTCTGAGAAACCCCTTTTTGATATGTTAATTCATCTCACAGAGTTACATGATACTGTTCATGGATCAGTTTGGTAGCACTGTTTTTGGAGAATATGAGGAAGGATATTATGGATCACATTTAAGCCAATGGTAATGAAGGAAACATCCTTAGATAAAAACTAGAAAGAAGTTTTCTGAGAAAGTTCTTTGTGATGTGTGAATTTATGTCACAGAGTTACAACTTTCTTTGCATGGAGCAATTTGTTAACACTGTTTTTGTGGAACCTGTAATGGGACAATTCAGAGCGCAATGATTCCTAGATGGAAAAAGGAAATATCCGCAGATAAAAACTAAAAAGAAGCTTTCCGAGAAACTTCTTTGTGATGTGTGAATTCATCTCACAGAGTTACACTTTTCTTTTCATGGACAAGTTTGGAAACACTGTTTTCGATGGATCTGCAAAGGGATATTTGGGAGCACATTGAGGAATATGGTGAAAAAGGAAATATCCTCAGGAAAAAACTAGAAAGAAGCTTTCTGAGATACTGCTTTGTGATGTCTGAGTTCATCTCACGGATTTACACTCTTCATTGATCAGTTTGCGAACACTGTTTCCTTGAAATCTTCAATGGGATATTTCAGAGCATATTGAAGCTTAAGGTGACAAATGAAATATCATATAAAATCTAGAGAGAAGCTTTCTGAGAAACCCCGTTGTGATTTTCAAGTTTATCCCACAGAGGTATACGATTCTTTTCATGGATCAGTTTGGTACCACTGTTTTTGGGAAATCTGATAAGGGATATATTGGATTGCATTGAAGTCTATGGTGACAAATGAAATATCCTCAGATAAAAACGAGAAAGAAGCTTTCTGAGAAAGTTCTTTGTGATGTGTGAATTCATCTCACAGTGGTACACCTTTCTTATCATTGAGCAGTTTGCTAACACTGTTTTCATAGAATCTGCAAAGGGATATTTCATAGCACATGGAGGCCTATGGTGAAAAAAGAAATATCCTCAGATAAAAAGTATAAAGAATCTTTCTAAGAAACTGCTTTGTGATGTATGAAATAATATCACAGCGATACACTCTTGTTTACATTGAGCAGTTTTCTAACACTGTTTTCGTGGAATCTGCATAGGGGTATTTGGGAGCGAATTGAGGTCTATCTTGAAAAAGCAAGTATCCACAGATAAAAATTAGAAAGAAGCTTTCTGAGAAACTGCTTTGTGATGTGTGAATTCATCTCACAGAGATACATTATTCTTTTCATTGAGCAGCTTGCTAACACTGTTTTTGCAGAATCTGTAAAGGGATATTTGGGCACGCATTGAGGCCTAGCTGGAAAAAGGAAGTATTCACAGATAAAAACTAGAAAGATGCTTTCTGAGAAACTGCTTTGTGATGTGTGAATTCCTCTCACAGAGATACATTATTGATTTCACTGAGCAGTTTGCTAACACTGTTTTTGCGGAATCTGCAAAGGGATATTTGGGAGTGCATTGAGGCCTAGAGTGAAAAAGGAAATACCCTCAGATAAAAACCAAAAAGAAGCTTTCTGAGAAACTGCTCTGTGATGTGTGAAATCATCCCACAGAGTTTCACTGTTCATTTCTCTGAGCAGCTTGCTAACACTGTTTTCTTGAAATCTGCAATGTGATGTTTTGGAGTGCATTGAAGCTTATGGTTACAAAGAAATATCCTCAGACAAAAACCAGAAAGAAGATTTCTGAGAATCTACTTTGTGATTTGTGAATTCATCTCACAGAATTACACAATTCTTTTTCTGGAACACTTTTGGTAGCAGTGTTTTTGGGGAATCTGAGAAGTATATTTTGAAATGCTTCGAATACTATGGTGATAAAGGAATCATAAGAGATAAAAACTAGAAGGAAGCTTTCTAGGAAACCACTTTGGGATGTGTGAATTCATCTCACAGAGTTTTACCTTTCTTTTCATTGAGCAGTTTGCTAACAATGTGTTAATGGAATCTGCAAAGGAATATTTCTGAGTGCATTGAAGCATAAGGTGACAAAGAAAATACCCTCATATAAAAACTAGAAAGAATCTGAGGAAATGATTTCTGATTTTTTAATTCATCTCACAGAGTTACAAGATTCTTTTCATGGAACAGTTTGGTAGCACTGTTTTTGGGATATCTGAGAAGGAATATTTTTGATCACATTGAAACCTAAGGTGACAAAGCAAATATATTCAGATAAAAAGTAGAAGGAATCTTTCTGAGAAAGTTATTTGTGATGTGTTAATTCATCTCACAGGGTTACACCATTCTTTTCATTGACCAGTTTGATATCACTGTTTTCATGGAATCTGCAACAGGATATTTGGGAGCACAATGAAGCCTATGTGACAGAGAAAATATCCTCAGATAAAAACAAAAAGAAGCTTTCTGTGAAAGAGTTTGTGATGTGTGAATTCATCTCACAGAATTACAGTGCTCTTTTTATTCAGTAGTTTGCTAACACTGCTTTCTTGGAATCTGCAATGGTATATTTCGGAGAATATTGTAGCTTACGGTGACAAAGGAAATATCCTCATATATAAAAACAGAAAGAAGAATTCTGAGAAACAGCTTTGTCATGTGTTAATTCATCTCACAGAGTTGCATGATTCATTTCATGTAGCTGTATGGTAGTAATGTTTTGGGGAATTTGAGAAGGGATACTTTGGATTGCAATGAAGCCTATGGTGAAAAAGGGAATATCCTAAGATAAAAAACAAAAAGAAACTTTCCAATAAGCTTCTTTGTGACGTGTGAATTCATCTCACAGAGTTACACTGTTCTTTTTATTGAGCAGTTTGTTCACGCTGCATTCTTAGAATCTGCAATGGGATATTTTGGAGCACATTGAAGCTCATGGTGACAAAGGAAATATCCTCAGACAAAAACTGGAAAGAAGCTTTCTGAGAAACTGCTTTGTGATTTGTGAATTCTTCTCACAGAGTTACATGATTCTTTTCATGGAACAGTTTAGTAGCACTGTTTTTGGGTAATCTGAGAATTGATAGTTTGGATTGCATTGAAGCTTAGGGTGACAATAGAAATATCCTCAGATAAAACTAGAATTAAGCTTTCTGAGAAACTTCTTCATGATGTGTGAATTCAACTCAGAGAGTTACACCTTGCTATTCATGTAGCAGTTTACTAAGACTGTTTACGTGGAATCTGCAAAGGTATATTTGGGAACACATTGAGGCCTAAGGTGGAAAAGGAAATATCCTCAGATAAAAACAAGAAAGAAGCTTTCTGAGTAACTATTTTTTGATGTGTGAATTCATCACAAAATGTTACACCTTTCTTTTCGTGTAGCAGTTTGCTTGCACTGTTTTTGGGGAATCTGAGAAGGTGTATTTTGAATTGCTCTGAAGCCTATGGTGACAAAGGAAATATCCTCAGATAAAAGCTAGAAGGAAGCTTTCTGAGAAACTTCTTAGTAATATGTGAAATCATCTCAGAGGGTTTTGCCTCCTTTTTCATGGAGCAATTTGAAACACTGTTTTCGTGGGATCTGCAAATGGATATTTGGGAGTGCATGGAGGCTTATGGTGAAAAAGGAAATATCTTCAGATAAAAACTAGAAAGAAGCTTTCTGAGAAACTGCTTTGTGATGTGTGAATTCATCTCACATAGCTACAGTTCATTTTTCAATGAGTAGTTTGATAACACTGTTTTCTTGGAATCTGCAGTGGGATATTTCAGAGCGCATTGAATCTTACAGTGACAAAACAGATATCCTCATATAAAAACTAGAAAGAAGCTTTCTGAGAAACTGCTTTCTGATGTCCTAATTCATCTCACAGAGTTACACGATTCTTTTCATTGATCAGTTTAGTAGCACTGTTTTTGGGGAATCTGAGAAGGGATACTTTGGATCACATTGAAGAATATGGTGACAAAGGAAATATACTCAGATAAAACTGGAAAGAAAATTTCTGGGAAAGTTATTTGTGATGTGTGAATTCATCTCACAGAGTTACACCTTTCTTGCTTTGGAGCAGTTTGCTTATGCTGTTTTCATGGAATCTGCAAAGGGATATTTGGGAGAACATTGAGGCCTATTCTGAAAAAGGAAATATCCTCAAAAAAAAACTAGAAAGATGTTTGTGAGAAACTGCTTTGTGATGTGTGAATTCATCTCACAGAGTTACATCTTTCTTGCTTTGGAGCAGTTTGCTTATGCTGTTTTCATGGAATCTGCAAGGGGATATTTGGGAGAGCATTGAGGCCTATTCTGAAAAAGGAAATATCCTCAGAAAAAAAACTAGAAAGAATTTCTGAGAAACTGCTTTGAGATGTGTGAATTCATCTCACAGAGTTACACTGTTGCTTGCATTGAGCAGTTTGCTAACACTGTTTTCATGGAATCAGCAATGTGTTATTTCAGAGCAGATTGAAGCTTAGGGTGACAAATGAAATATCCTCAGATTAGCCGGGCGAGGTGGCAGGCGCCTGTAGTCCCAGCTACTCGGAGGCTGAGGCAGGAGAATGGCGTAAACCCGGGAGGCGGAGCTTGCAGTGAGCTGAGATCCGGCCACTGCACTTCAGCCTGGGTGACAGAGCGAGACTCCGTCTCAAAAAAAAAAAAAAAAGAAATATCCTCAGAGGAAAGCGAAAAGAAGTTTTCTGAGAAACTTCTTTGTGATTTCTGAATTCATTTCACAAATTTACACGATTCTTTTCATGGAGAATTTGGGTAACAACTTTTTTGGGGAATTTGAAAAAGGATATTTTGGATCACATTGAAGTATATGGTGACAAAGGAAATATCCTCAGATAAAAACTAGAAAGAAGTTTTCTGAGAAAGTTCTTTGTGATGTGTGAATTCATCTCACAGACATACACCTTTTTTTCATGGAGCAGTTTGCTAACACTGTTTTCTTGGAATATGCAAATGAATATTTGGGAGCACATTGAGGCCCATAGTGGAAAATGATATATACTCATATATAAACTAGGAAGAAGCTTTCTGAGAAACTGCTTCATGATGTGTGAAATTATATCACAGAGTTACACCTTTCCTTTCATGGAGCAGTTTGCAAACCCTGTTTTTGTGGAATCTGCAAGTGATATATGGGAGCGCATTGAGGCCTATGGTGAAAAAGGAAATATTCTCAGATAAAAACTAGAAAGAAGATTTCTGAGAAACTACTTCTTTATTATGTGAATTCAACTCACAGAGATACACTGTTGTTTTCATTGACAAGATTGATAACACTGTTTCTGTGGAATCTGCAACAGGATATTTGGGAGTGCTTTGAAGAATATGGTGACAAAAGAAATATCCTCAGAAAAAAAGAAGAAAGAAGCTTTTTGAGAAAATGTTTTCTGATGTATGAATTAGTCTCACAGAGTTACATCTTTCTTTTCATGAAGCAGTTTGCTAACACTGTTTTCGTGGAACCTGAAAAAGGATATTCGTGAGCTCATTGAGGTCTATGGTGAAAAAGGAACTATCCTCAGACAAAAAAATTGAAAGGAGCTTTATGAGAAACTGTTTTGTGATTTGTGAATTCATCTTACAGTATTACGTGATTCTTTTTATGGAGCAGTTGGGTAGCACTGTTTTTGGGGAATCTGAGAAGTGATATTTTGGATTGCATTGAAGCCTAAGATGACAAAGGAAATATCCTCAGATAAAAACTCGAAAAAAGCTTTCTGATAAACTTATTTGTGAAGAGTTAATTCATCTCAGAGAGCTACATGATCCTTTTAATGGATCAGTTTGGTAGCACTGTTTTGGGGGAATCTGAGAAGGGATATTTTGGATTTCATTGAAGCCTACAGTGACAAAGGAAATATCCTCAGATAAAAAACAGAAAGAAGCTTTCTGGGAAAGTTCTTTGTGATGTGTCAATACACCTCACAGAGTTACACCTTTCTTTTCATGGAGCAGTTTGCCAACACTGTTTTTGTGTAATCTGCAAAGGGTTATTTGGGAGCACTTTGAGGCCTATGGTGATAAAGGAAATATTCTTAGATAAACACTAGAAAGAATCTCTCTGAGTAACTGCTTTGTGATTTGTGAATTCGTCTCACAGAGTTACACTGTACTTTTCATTGAGCAGTTTGTGAAAACTGTTTTCTTCCCATTTGCAGTGGAATATTTTGCAGTGCATTGAAGCTTATGGTGACAAAGTAAACATCTTCATTTAAAAAGAAGAAAGATGCTTTTTCAGAAACCACTTTGTGATGTGTTAATTCATTTCACAGTGCTACACGATTCTTTTCGTGGATCATTTTGGTAGCAGTATTTTGAGGAATCTGAGAAGGGATATTTTGGATCGCAATGAAGACTATGGTGAAAAAGTAAATAACCTCCTATAAAGATGGCAAGCAAGCTTTCTGAGAAACTGTTTCATGATGTGTTAATTCATCTCACTGAGTTAAAATTTTCTTTTCATGGACTAGTGTGCTAACACTGTTTTCATGGAATTTGCACAGGGATATTTCATAGTGCAATGTTTCCTATAGTTAAAAAGGAAATATCCTCAGAATAAAACTAGAAAGGAGCTTTCTGTGAACCTGCTTTGTGATGTGTGAATTCATCTCACAGTGGTACACCCTTCTTTTCATTGCCCAGTTTGGAGACACTGTTTTCGTGGAATCTGCAATAGGATGTTAGGGAGTGCATTAAAGTCTATGGTGACAAAAGAAATTTCCTCACAGAAAAAGCACAAAGAAGATTTCTGAGAAACTGCTTTGTGTGAATTCATCTCACAGTGTTACACTGTACTTTTCACTGAGCAGTTTGCTAACACTGTTTTCATAGAATCTGCAAAGGGATGTTTGGGAGCCCATTGAGGCCTATGGTGCATAATGAAATAACCTCAGATAAAAATTAGAAAAAAGTTTTCAGAGAAACTGCTTTGTGATGAATGAATTAACCTCACAGAGTTTCACTGTTCTTGTCATTGAGTAGCTTGCTAACATTTTTTCTTGGAATCTGCAATGGGATATTTTGAATCAATTGAAGCTTATGGTGATAAAGGAGACATCATCATATAAAAATAGAAAGAAACATTCTGAGAAACTGCTTTGTGATGTGTTAATTCATCTCACAGTGGTACATGATTCTTTATGTGGATTGATATGGTAGCACAATTTTGGGGGAATCTGGGAAGGAATATTTTAGAACACATTGAAGCCTAAGCTGACAAATGAAATATCCTAAGATAAGAACGAGAAAGAAGGTTTCTGAGAAAGTTCTTTGTGATGTATGAATTCATCTCACAGAGTTACAGCTTTCTTTCATGGAGAATTGTGTTAACAGTGTTTTCTTGGAATCTGTGAAGGGATTTTTGGGAGCGCTTTGAGGCCTAAGGTGTAAAACGTAATATCCTCAGATAAAAAGTAGAAAGAAGCTTTCTGAGAAAATGCTTTATGATTTGTGAATTCATTTCACAGAGTTACACTGTTCTTGTCATTGAACAGCTTGCTAACAATGTTTTCTTGGAATCTGCAATGGTATATTTCAGAGTGCATTGAAGCTTATAGTGAAAAAGGAAATATCCTCATATAAAAGGAAGAAAGAAGCTTTCTGAGAAATGGCTTTGTGATGCTGTAATTCATGTCACAGAGCTACATGATTCTTTTCATGAATCAGTGTGTTAGAAATGTTTTTGGGAAATGTGAGAAAGAACATTTTTTGGATCACATTGAAGCCTATGGTAACAAAAGAAATAAAATCATAAAAAAAAACCAGAAAGAAGCTTTGTGAGAAACTGCTTTGTGATGTGTTAATTCATCTCCCTGAGTTACACTTATCTTTTCATGGAGTAGATTGTTAACACTATTTTTGTGGAATCTGCACAGGATACTAGGGAGTGCATTGAGGCATATAGTGAAAAAGGAAATATCCTGAGATAAAAACTAGAAGGAAGCATTCTGAGAAACTGTTTGTGATGTGCGATTTCATCTCACAGAGATACAATGTTCTTTTCATTGAGCAGATTGATAACACCGCTTTCATTGAATCTGCAATTGGGTATTTGGGAGCGCATTGAAGCCTATGGTGACAAAGGAAACGTACACAGATAAAAACCATAAAAAAGGTTTCTGAGAAACTAAATTATGTTGTGTGAATTCATTTCACAGATATGCACTGTTCTTTCATGGAGCAGTTTGGTAACCCTGTTTTGGGGGAATCTTAGAAGGGATATTTAGGATCGCATTGAAGCCTATGGTGACAAAGGAAACATCCTGAGATTAAAACTACAAAGAAACTTTCTGAGAAAGCCCTTTGTGATGTACGAACTTACCTCACAGTATTACACTTTTCTTTTCATGGAGCAGTTTGCTAACACTGTTTTTGTCTAATCTGCAAAGGAATATTTGGGAGCGCACTGAGTCCTCTGGTGAAAATGAAAATACCCCAGATATAAACAAGAAAGAAACTTTTGGACAAAATTCTTTGGGATGTGGGAATTCATCCCCCAGAGTTACACCTTACTTTTCATGGAGCAGTTTGCTAACACTGTTTTCATGGGATATGCAAAGGGATATTTTGGAGTGCATTGAGGCCTATGTTGGTAAAGGAAATATCCTCAGATAAAAACTTGAAAGAAGCTTTTTGAGAAACTGCTTTGTGATTTGTGAATTCAGCTCACAGAGTTAACAATGTTCTTTTCATTGAACAGTTTGTTAACACTGTTTTCTTGTAGTCTGCAATGCAATATTTCGGAGTGCATTGTAGCTTATGGTGACAAAGGAAATATCCTGATATAAAAAGTAGAAAGAAGCTTTCTGAGAAACCACTTTTGGATGCGTTAAATCATCTCACAGTGTTACATGATTCTTTTCATGGATCAGTTTGCTAGCACTGTTTTGGGAGAATCTGAGAAGGGATATTTTGGATGGCATTGAAGCCTATGGTTACTAAAGAAATATCCTCAGATAAGAAGTAACAAGAAGCTTTCTGAGATAGTTCTTTGTGATGTGTCAAATTGTCTCACAGAGATATGCCCTTCTTTTCATGGGGCAATTTGCTAACAGAGTTTTTGTGGAATCAGCAAAGGGATATTTGGGAGCACATTGAAGCCTATGGTGTGAAAGGAAATATCCTCAGATAAAAACTAGAAAGATGCTTTCTGAGAAACTGCTATGTTATTTGTGAATTCACCTCACAGAGTTACACAGTTCCTTTCATTGAACAGTTTGATAACACTGTTTTCTTGGATCCTGCAATGGGATATTTTGGAGCACGTTGAAGCTTATGGTGACAAAGGAAATATCCTCATATAAAAACTAGAAAGAAGCTTTCAGAGATACCAGTTTGTGATGTTTTAATTCATATCACAGATTTACGTGATTCTTTTCTTGGATCAGTTAGGTAGCAGTGTTTTTGGGGAATCTGAGAAGGGACACTTTGAATCTCATTGAAGTCTATGTGACAAAGAAAATATTTTCATATAAAAACTGCAATGAATCTTTCTGAGAAATCACTTTGTGATGTGGGAATTCATCTCACAGAGTTACACCTTTCTTTTCATGGAGCAGTTTGCTAACACTGTTTTCTTGGAATCTGCACAGGGATATTTGGGAGCAAATTGAGGCCTAGGGTGAAAAAGGAAATATCCTCAGATAAGAACTGTAAAGAAGGTTTCTGAGAAAGTTCTTTGTGATGTGTGAGTTTATCTCAGGGAGTTACACTTTTGTATTCTTGGAGCACTTTGCTAACTCTGTTTTCTTGGAATCTGCAAAGAGATATTTGAGAGCTCTTTGAGGCCTGTACTGAAAAAAACAAATATCCTCAGAGAAAAACTAGAAAGAAGCTTTCGAGAACTGCTTTGTGATGTGTGAATTCAACTCACACAGTTACATTGTTCTTTTCATTCAGCAGTTTGTCAGCACTGTTTTCTTGGAATCTACGATGGGATATTTTGGAGCATTTTGAAGCTTATTGTAACAAAAGAAGTATCCTCAGAAAAAACTAGAAAAAAGCTTTCTGAGAATCCACTTTATGATTTGTGAATTAATCTCACAGGGTTGCACAATACTTTTCTTGGAGCAGTTTGGTAGCACTGCTATTGGGGAAACTGAGAAGGGATTTTTGGATTGCCTTGAAGTCTAAGGTGACAAAGAAAATATCCTCCAATAAAAAGTAGAAAGAACCTTTCTGAGAAAGTTCTTTGTGATGCATGAATTCATTACACAGAGTTACACCTTTCTTTTCATTGAGCAGTTTTGCTAACACTGTTTTCATGGAATCTGCAAAGGGATATTTGGGAGCGCATTGAGACCTATGGTGAAAAATGAAATATTCTCAGATAAAAACTAGAAAGAATCTTTCCAAGAAACTTCTTTGTGATGTGTGAATCCATCTCAAAGTGGTACACTGTTCTATTCATTGAACCGTTTGCTAACACTGTATTCTTTATTCTGCAACTGGATATTTCAGAGTGCATTGAAGCTTACGGTAACAAAGGAAATATCCTCATATAAAAACTAGAAAGAAGCTTTCTGAGAATCTGCTTTATGATTTGTGAATTCATCTCACAGGGTTACACTATACTTTTCATGAAGCAGTTTGGTAGCACTGCTATTGGGGAATCTGAGAAGGGATATTTTGGATCACTTTGAAGTCTATGGTGATAAGGGAAATATCCTCCAATAAAAAGTAGAAAGAACCTTTCTGAGAAAGTTCTTTGTGATGTGTGAATTCATTACACAGAGTTACAACTGTCATTTCATGGAGAAGTTTGCTAACACTGTTTTCGTAGAATCTGCAAAGGGATATTTGGGTGTGCATTGAGGCCCATGGTGCAAAAGGAAATATCCGCAGATAAAAACTAGAAAGAAGGTTTCTGAGAAACTACTTTGTGATGCATGAATTCATCTCTCATAGTGACACTGTTCTTTTCATTCAGCAGTTTGCCTACACTGTTTTCTTGGAATTGGCAAAGGGATATTTGGGAACACATTGAGGCCTATGCTGAAAAAGGAAATATCCGCAGACAAAAACTAGAAAGAAACTTTCTGAGAAACTGCTTTGCAATTTTTGAATTCATCTCATAGAATTACACCGTTCCTTTTATTGCACATATTGCTAACACTGTTTTCTTGGAATCTGCAAAGGAATATTTTGGAGTGCATAGAAGCTGACGGTGACAAAGGAAATATCCTCAGAAAAAAACGAGAAAGAAGCTTTCTGAGAAAGATGTTTGTGATTTGTGAATTCATCTCACAGAGTTACATGATTCTTGTCATGGAGCAGTTCAGTATCACTGTTTTTTGGGAATCTGAGAAGGGATATTTTGGATCACATTGAATCTTAATGTGACAAAGGAAATATCCTCACTTAAAAACTAAAAAGAAACCTTCTGAGTAACTTCTTTGTGAGGTGAGAATTCCTCTCACATGTTACGCCTATCTTTTATGGAGAAATTTGCTACCACGGTTTTCTTGTAATCTGCAGAGGGATATTTGGGAGCGCATTGTGGCCTATAGTGAAAACATAAATATCCTCAGATAAAAACTAGAAAGAAGCTTTCTGAGAAACTGCTTTGTGATGTTTGAGTTCTTCTCACAGAGCTACACCATTCATTTCATTGAGCAATTTGAATACACTTTTTATGTGGAATCTGCAATAGGATACTTTGAGGTGAATTGAAGCCTATGGTGATAACGGAAATATTCTCAGACATTAACTAGAAAGAGGATTTCTGAGAAACTGCTTTATGAGGTATTTGTTCATCTCACAGAGTTACACGATTATTTTCATGTATCAATTTGGTAGCACTGTTTTTGGGGAATCAGAGAAGGGATATTTTGGATTGCTTTGAAGCCTATGGTGACAAAGGAAATATCCTGAGATAAAAACTGTAAAGATGCTTTCTGAGAAACTTCCTTGTGATGTGGGAATTCGTCTCACAGAGTTACACCTTTGTTTTCATGGAGCAGTTTGCTAACAGAATTTTCAGGGAATCTGCAAAGGGATATTTGGGAGCACATTGATGTCTATTGTGAAAACGGAAATATGCTTAGATAAAAACTATAAAGAAGCTTTCTGAGAAACTGCTTTATGATGTGTGAATTCATGTCAAAGAGTTACATTGTTTTTTAATTGAGCAATTTGCTAACACTGTTTTCTTGGAATCTGCAATGGGATAATTCAGAGCACATTGAAGCCTATGGTGACAAAGGACATAACCTCAGATAAAAACTATAAAGAAGCAATATGAGAAAGTTCTTTGAGAGGTGGGAATTAATCTCACATAGTTACACATTTCCTTTCATGGAGCAGTTTTCTAACACAGTTTTCGTGGAATCTGTAAAGGTATACAAGGGAGCACATTGAGGCCTATATTGTAAAAGGAAATATACTCATGGAAAAACCAAAAAGAAGCTTTCTGAGAAACTGCTTTTTGATGTGTAAATTCATCTTACAAAGTTACACTGTTCTTTTCATTGAGCAGATTGATAAAACTGTTTTCATGGAATCTGCAAGAGGCTATTTGAGAGTGCATTGAAGCCAATAGTGACAAAGAAAGTATAATCAGATAAAAACCAAATAAAAGTTTTCTGAGAAACTGCTTTGTGATGTGTGAATTCAGTTCACACAGTTACACTGTTCTTTTCATTGAGCAGTTTGTTAACACTGTTTCCTTGGAATCTGCAATGGGATATTCAGAACGCTTTGAAACTTACTGTTAAAATGAATTATCCTCAGACAAAAACTAGATACATACTTTCTGAGAAACTGCTTTGTGATTTGTGAATTCTTCTCACAGAGTTACATGATTCTTTTCTTGGATCAGTTTGATAGCCCTGTTTTTGGGGAATCTGAGAAGGGATATTTTGGATCACATTGAAGCCTATGGTGACAAAGGAAATATCCTCAGATAAAAACTAGAAAGAAGCTTTCTGAGAAAATTCTTTGTGATGTGTGAATTCATATCACAGAGTTACAAATTTCTTTTCATGGAGCAGTTCGCTAACACTGTTTTCATGGAATCTACAAAGGGATATTTGTGAGCACATTGAGGATTATAGAGAAAGAGTAAATATCCTCATAGTAAAACGAGAAAGAAGCGTTCTGAGAAACTCTTTTGTGATGTGTGAATTCATCTCTCTGAGTCACATCTTTCTTTTCATGGAGCATATTGCTAACACTGTTTTCATTGAATCTGCAAAGAGATACTTGGTAATGCATTGAGGCTTTGGTGAAAAAGGAATTTATCCTCAAATAAAAACTAGAAAGAAATTTTCTGAGAAAGGTCTTTGTATTGTGTGAATTCATCTCACAAAGTTACAATTTACTTTTCATGGAGCAGTTTGCTAACACAGTTTTTGTGGAATCTGCAAAGAGTTATTTGAGAGTGCATTGAGACCTGTAGTGAAAAAGGATATATCCTCATAGGAAAACCAAAAAGAAGTTTTCTGAGAAACTGCTTTGTAATGTATGAATTCATCTCACAGAGTTACACTGTACATTTCACTGAGCAGTTTGATAACACTGTTTTCGTGGAATCTGCAATAGGGTGTTTTGGAGCACTATGAAGCCTGTGATGACAAAGAAAATGTCCTCAGAGAAATACAAAAAGAAGCTTTCTGAAAAACTGCTTTGTGACGTGTGAATTCAATTCACATAGTTACACTGCTCTATTCTTTGAACAGTTTCTTAACACTGCTTTCTTGGAAATTGCAGTGAGATATTTCGGAGCACATGGAAACTTATTGCAAAAAGGAAAATATCCTCAGACAAAACTAGAAAGATACTTTCTGAGAAACTGCTTTGTTATTTTTGAATTCATCTCACAGAGTTATATGATTCTTTTCATAGAGCAGATTGGTAGCACTGTTTTTAGGGAATCTGAGAAGGAATATTTTGGATCACATTGAAGCCTTTGGTGAGAAAGGAAATATCCTCAGATAAAAACTATAATGTAGCTTACTGAGAAAGTTGATTTTGATGTTTCAATTCATCTCACAGAGATACACCTTTCTTTTCATGGAGCAGTCTGGTATCACTCTTTGTGTGGAATCTGCAAAGGGATATTTGGGAGCACGTTGAGGCCTACAGTGAAAAAAGAAATATCCTCAGATAAAAACTAGGAAGAAGCTTTCTGAGAAACTGATTTGTGATGTGTGAATTCATCTCAAAGATTTACACCATTCTATTCATTGAGCAGTATGATAACCAGTTTTCGTGGATTCTGTAATAGGATATTTGGGAGATCATCAAAGCCTATGGTGACAAAGGAAATATACTCAGATAAAACCAAAAACAAGCTTTCAGAGAAACTGCTTTGTGATATGTGAATTTATCTCACAAGATTACACTGCTCTTTTCACTGAGCAGTTTACTAACACTGTTTTCTTGCAGTCTTCAATGGGGTATTTTGGAGTGCATTGAATCTTTGGTGACAAAGGAAATATCCTCATATAAAAGCTAGAAATAAGCTTTCTGAAAACCCACTTTGTGATATGTTAATTCATCCTACAGTGTTACACAACACTTTTCTTGGATCAGTTGAAGAATCTGAGAAGGGATAATTTGGATCCCATTGAAGCCTATGGTGACTAAGGAACTGTCCTCAGATAAAACTGGTAAGAAGCATTGTGAGAAACTTCTTTGTGATGTGTGAATGCATCTAACAGGGCTACACCTTTCTTTTTATGGAGCAGTTTGCTAACACTGTTTTCGTGAAATCTGCAAAGGAACACTTGGAGTGCATAGAGGCCTAGAGTGAGAAAGGAAATATCCTCAGAAAACAATGAGAGAAGTTTTTTGAAAAACTGCTTCATGATGTGTGTATTCATCTCACAAAGCTACACCATTCTTTTCAATGAGTAGTTTGATGACACTTTTCTCATGGAATCTGCAATAGGATACTTGGGAGCACAATGAAGCCCGTGATGACAAAGGAAATATCCTCAGATAAAAAGAAAAAAGAAGCTTTCTGAGAAACTGCTTTCTGAAGTGTAAATTCATCTCACAGAGTTATACTCCTCTTTTCATTGAGCAGTTTGCTAACACTGTTTTCTTGGAATCTGCAAAGGGATATTTTGGAGCACATTGAGGCCTGTAGTGAATAAAGAAGTATCCTCAGTTAAAACTAGAAAGAAACTTTCTGAGAAACTTTTCTGTGATGTGTGAATTCATTGCACAGTGGTACACAATTCTTTTCATTGAGTAGTTTGCTAACAGTGTTTTCTTGGAATCTGAAATGGGATATTTTGGAGTGCATTGAAGCTTACAGTGACAAAAGAAATATCTGCATATAAAAACTAGAATGCTTTATGAGAAACTGCTTTGTGATGTGTTAAGTCATCTCAGAGTTACACGATCCTTTTCATGGATCACTTTGGTAGCACTGTTTTTGGGGAATCTAAGAAGTTATATTTTGGATCACATTGAAGCCTATGGTGACAACGGAAACATCCTCACATAATAACTAGAAAAAAGCTTTCTGATAAAGTTCTCTATGATGTGTGAATTCATATCACAGAGTTACACCTTTCCTTTAATGGAGCAGATTGTTAACACTGTTTTCAGGGAATCTGCAAAGGGATATTTGGGATACATTGAGGCATATAGTGAATAAGGAAATATCCTCAGGTAAAAATAATAAAGAAGCTTTCTGAGAAACTGCTTTTTGATCTGTGAATACATCTCACAGTGTTACAGCGTTCTTTTCGTTGAGCAGTTTGATAACACTGTTTTTGTGGAATCTGCAATAGGATATTTGAGAGCGATTTGAAGCCTATAGTGACAAAAGAAATATCCTCAGATAAAAGCTATGAAGAAGCTTTCTAAGAAAGTTCTTAGAGATGTGTGAATTCATCTCACAGATTTACACCTTTATTTTCGTGGAGCAGTGTGCTAACACTGTTTTTGTGGAATCTGCATTGGGATACTTTGGAGCACATTGAAGCTTACATTGACAAAGCAAATATATTAATATAAAAACCAGAAAGAAACTTTCTGAGAAACTGCTTTGTGACGTGTTAATTCATCTCACAGAGTTACACGGTTCTTTTCATGGATCAATTTTTTAGCATTGTTTTTCGAGTATGTGAGTAGTTATATTTTGGATCGCATTGAAGCCTAGGGTGACAAAGAAATTATCTTCAGTAACAACTAAAAAGAAGCTTTCTGAGACAGTTCTTAGAGATGTGTGAATTCATCTCACAGATTTACACCTTTGTTTTCATCAAGAAGTGTGTTAACACTGTTTTCTTGGAATCTGCAAAGGGATATCTGGGAGCGCATTGAATCCTATGGAGAAAAAGGAAATATCCTCATAGAAAAACTAGAAAGAAGCTTTCTGAAAAACTTCTTTGTGGTATGTGAAATCAAGTCACAGAGTTACACTGATTTTTTCATTAAGCAGTTTGGTAACACTGTTTTCTGGGAATCTGCAATGGCATATTTTGGAGCACACTGAAGCTTATTTTAAAAAGGAAATATCCTCAGACAAAAACTAGAAAGAAGCTTTCTGAGACTGCTTTGTGATGTGTGATTGAATCCTATGGAGAAAAAGGAAATATCCTCAGATAAAAACTACAAAGAAGATTTCTGAGAACCTGGTTTGTTATGGGTGAACTGTTCTCACAGAGTTACACCATTCTTTTCTTTGAGACGTCTGGAGTCTGCAATAGGATATTTGGGAGTGCATTGAAGCCTATGGTAACAAAGGAAATATCCCCATAGAAAAACCAAAAAGAAGCTTTCTGAGAAACTGCTCTGTGATGTGTGAATTCAACTCACAGAGTTACACTGTTCTTTTCATTGAGCAGTTTGCTAACACTGTTTTCTTGCAATCTACAATGGGATATTTCAGAGCAAATTGAAGTTTATTGTGAAAAAGTGAATACCTTCAGACAAAAACTAGATAGAAACATTCTGAGAAACTTTTTTGTGATTTGTGAATTCATTACACAGTGTTACATGATTCTTCTCATGGATCAGTTTGATAGCTCTGTTTTGGGGGAATCTGAGAAGGGATATTTTGGATCACATTGAAGCCTATGGTGACAAAGGAAATATCCTCAGATAAAAACTATAAAGAAACTTTCTGATAAAGTTCTTTATTGTGTGTGAATTCATCTCACAGAGTTACACCTTTCTTTTCATGGAGAAGTTTGCTAACACTGTTTTCGTGGAACCTGCAGATGGATATTTGGGAGCACATTGAGGTCTATACTGAAAAAAGGAAATATCCTCATAGAAAAATTAGAAAGAAGCTTTCTGAGAATCAGCTTTGTGATGTTTGAATTCAATGCACAGACTTTCATTGTTGTTTTCATGGAGTAGTTAGCTAACACTGTTTTCTTGGAATCTACAATGGCATATTTAGGAGCACATTGAAGCTTAGTGTGAATAAGGAAATATCCTCAGGCAAAAACTAGAAAGAAACTTTCAAGAAACTGCTTTGTGATGTGTGAATTCATGTCAGAGAATTACACTGTTCTTTTAATTGAGCAGTTTGCTAACACTGTTTTCTTGGACTCTGCAATGGGATGTTTTGGAGTGCATTGAAGCTTATGGTGACAAAGGAAATATTCTCATATAAAAACTAGAAAGAAGGTTTCTGAGAAATCACTTTGTGATGTGTTAATTCATCTGACAGAGGTACACGATTGCTTTCATGGATCAGTTTGGTAGTACTGTTATTTGGGAATCTAAGAAGGGATATTTTGGATTGCATTGAAACCTATGGTGACTAAGGACATATCCTCAGATAAAAACTTGAAAGAGTCTATGTGAGAAAGTTCTTTGTGATGAGTGAATTCATCTCACAGAGTTACACCTTTCTTATCATGAGTGAGTTTGCTAACACAGTTCTCGTGGAAATGGCAAAGGGATATTTGGGAACGCATTGAGGCCTATATTGAAATGGGAAATAACCTCAGAGGAAAACCAAAAGGAAGCTTTCTGAGAAACTGCTTTGTGATGTGTGATTTCATCTCACAGAGTTACACCGTTCTTTTCATGGAGCACTTTGATAACACTGTTTTTGTGGAATCTGCAATAGGATATTTGGGAGCGCATTGAAGCCTAAGGTGACAAAGAAAATATCCTCATAGAAAATCCAAAAAGAAACTTTCTGAGAAACTGCTTTGTGATGTGTGAATTCAATTCACAGAGTTACAGTCTTCCTTTCATTGAGCAGTTTGTTAACACTCTTTTCTTGGAATCTGCAATGAGATATTTTGAAGCACATTGAAACTTGTTGTGGAAAAGGAAATATAATCAGACAAAAACTAGAAATATATTTTCTGAGAAACTGCTTTGTGATTTGTGAATTCATCTCACTGAGTTACACGATTCTTTTCATGGATCAGTTTTATAGCACTGTTTTTTTGGGAATCTGAGAAGGAATATTTTGGATGTCATTGAAGTCTATGGAGACTAGGGAAATATCCTCAGAAAAAAGCTATACAGGTGCTTTCTGACTAAGTTCTTTGTGTTGTGTGAATTCACCTCACAGAAATACACCTTTGTTTTCATGGAGCAGTTAGCTAACACTGTTTTCATGGAATCTGTAAAGGGATATTTGGGAACACACTGAGGTCTATGGTGAAAAAGGAAATACACTCAGATAAAAATTAGAAAGAAGTTTTCTGAGAAACTGATTTGTGATGGGTGAATTCATCTCTCAGAACTACACCGTGCTTTTTTTTGAGCCATTTGATAACACTGTTTTTGTGGAGTCTGAAATAGAATATTTGGGAGTGCATTGAAACCTATGGTGACAAAAGAAATATCCTCAGACAAAAACTCGAAAGAATCTTTCTGAGAAACTGCTTTGTGATATGTGAATTCATCTCACAGCGTTACCCTGTTATTTTCATTGAGCAGTCTGCTAACACTGTTTTCTTGGAATCTGCAATGGGATATTTCGGAGCACTTTGAAGCTTATGGTTACAAAGAAAATATCCTCAGACAAAAACTAGAAAGATGCTCTCTGAGGACCTGCTTCGTGATTTCTGAATTCATCTCACAGAGTTACACCTTTCTTTTCATGGAGCAGTTTGGTAAACCTGTTTTTGGGGCATTTGAGAAGGGCTGTTTTGGATTGCAGTGAAGCCTACAGTGTCAAAGGAAATATCCTCAGATTAAAACTAGAAAGAAGCTTTCTGAGAAAGTTCTTTGTTATGTGTGAAGTCATCTCACAGAGTTACACCTTTCTTTTCATGGATCAGTTTGCTAACACTGTTTTCTTGCAGTCTGCAAATGGATATTTCAGAGCGCACTGAGTCCTATGGTGGAAAAGGAAATATCCTCAGATTAAAACTAGAAAGAAGCTTTCTGAGAACCTGTTTTGTGAAGTGTGTATTCATCTCACAGAGTTACACTGTTGTTTTCATTGAACAGTTTGCTAACACTGTTTTCTAGGAATCTGCAGTGGGATACTTCAGAGTGCATTGAAGTTCATGGTGAAAAATGAAATACATTCATATAAAAACTAGAAAGAAACTTTCTGAGAAGCTGCTTTTTGATGTATTAATTCATCTCATAGAGTTACTTGATTATTTTTATGGATCAATTTTTTAGCACTGTTTATGGGAAATCTGAGTAGGGATATTTTGGATCACATTGAAGCCTAGGGTGACAAAGGAAGTATCCTCAGATAAAAACTTGAAAGACGCTTTCTGAGAAACAGCTTTGTGATGTGTGAATTCATCTCACAGAGTCATACCACTGTTTTCATGGAGCAGTTTGGTAGCACTGTTTCTGGGAAATCTGAGAAGGGATATTTTGAATTGCATTTAAGCCTATGGTGACAAAGGAAATATCCTCATATAACCAAAAAGAAGCTTTCTGTTAAACTGCTTTGTGATGTGTGAATTTTTCCTACAGAGTTACACCATTCTTTACATTGAGAAGTTTGCTAACACTTTTTTCGTGGAATCTGCATTGGGATATTATGGAGTGCTCTGAGGAATATGATGTAAAGGAAAATATGCTGAGATAAAAACTAGAAAGAAGCTTTCTGAGAAACAGCTTTGTGATGTGTGAATTCATCTCACATAGTTACACCATACTTTTGATGGACGAGTTTGGTAGCACTCTTTTTGGGGAATATGAGAGGAGATATTTTGAATTGCATTGCAGCCTACTGTGACAAAGGAAATATCCTCAGACAAAAAACAAATAGAAGCTATCTGAGAAACTGCTTTGTGATGTGTGAATTCATATCACAAATTTACACCTTTCTTTTCATGGAGCAGTATGCTAACAATATTTTCTTGGAATCTGCAATGGGATATTCCTGAGTGCATTGAAGTTTATGGTGACAAAGCAATTAACCTCAGATAAAAACTAGAAAGATGCTTTCTGAAAAAGTTATTTGTGATGCATATCATCTCACAGAAATACACCTTTCTTTTCATGGAGCAGTTTGCTAACACTGTTTTCCTGGAATCTGCAAGGGATATTTGGGAGTACATTGAGGCCTATTATGAAAAAGGAAATATGCTTAGATAAAAACTATAAAGAAGCTTTCTAGGAAACTGCTTTGTGTATGTGAATTCATGTCAGAGAGTTACACTGTTTTCTTCATTAAGCAGTTTGCTAACACTGTTTTCTTGGAATCTGCAGTAGGATACTTCATAGTGAATTAAAGCCTATGGTGACAAAGGATATATCCTCAGATAAAAACTAGAAAGAAGCTTTCTGAGAAACTGATTTCTGATATGTGAATTCACCTTACAGAATTACACTGTTCTTTTCATTGAGCAGTTTGATAATACATTTTCCTGGAATCTGCAATAGGATATTTGGGAGCACACTGAAGCCAACGGTGACAAAAGAAATATCCACAGAGAAAAACTAGATAGAAGACTTCTGAGAAACTGCTTTGTCATTTGAGAATTCATGTCACAGCGTTATGCAATTCTTTTCATGGAGAAGTTTGGTAGTACTGTTTTTATGGACTCTGAGGAGGGATATATTGGATCGCATTGAAGCCTATGGTGACAAAGGAAATATCCTCAGACAAAAGATACAAAGAAACTCTCTGAGAAAGGACTTTGTTTTGTGTGAATTGATCTCACCGAGTTACACCTCAATTTTCATGTAGCTGTTTTGCTAAGCCTGTTCTAGTGGAATCTGCAAAGGGATATTTGGGAGTGCCTTGTGGCCTACGTTGAGAAAAGAAATGTCCTCAGACATAAAATTGAAGGAAGCTTTGCGAGAAAGTCCTTGGTGATGTGTTAATTTATCTCACAGAGTTACACTGTTCTTTTCATGGGGCAGTTTGCTAACACTGTTTTCTTGCAATCTGCAGTGGGGTATTTCTGAGCACATTGAAGATTATGGTGATAAAGGAAATATTCTCAGACAAAAAATATAAAGAAGGTTTCTGAGAAACTGCCTTTTGATTTCTGAATTCATATCACAGACTTATGTGATCCTTTTCATGGAGCAGTTTGGTAGCACTGTTTTTGGGGAATCTGAGAAGGGATATTTTGGATTGCACTGAAGCCTATGGTGACAAAAGAGATATCCTCAGATAAAAACTAGAAAGAATCATTTTGAGAAAGTTCTTTGTGATGTTTGAATTCATGTCACAGATTTACACCTTTCCATTCATGAAGTTGTTTGCTAACACAGTTTTCATTGAATTTGCAAAGGGATATTTGGGAGCGCAATGAGGCCTGTAGTGGAAAAGGATATATACTGAGATTAAAACTAGAAAGAAGATTTCTGAGAAACTGCTTTGTAATATGTGAATTCATCTTATAGAGATACACCATTCTTTTCATTGAACAGATTGATAACACTGTTTTTGTGGAATAAGCAATAGGATATTTGAGAGTGCATTGAAACCTGTGGTGACAAAGGAAATATCCTCAGTTAAAAACCAAAAAGAAGCTTTCTAAGAAACTGCTTTGTGTTGTGTCAATTCATCTCACAGAGTTGTGCCTTTTCTTTCATGAAGTAGTTTGATAATACTATTTTCGTGAAATCTGCAATAGGATATTTGGGAGCGCATTGAAGCCTATGGTGACTAAGGATATATCCTCAGAGAAAAACAAAAAAGAATCTTTCTGAGAAACTGCTTTGGGATGTGTGAATTCATCTCACAGGTTTACACTTTTCTTTCATGGAGCAGTTTGTTAATACTATTTTCATGGAATCTGCAAAGGGATATTTTGGAGCGCATTGTGGGCTATGGTGAAAAACTCAATATCCTCAGATAAAAAATGGAAAGAGGCTTTCTGAGAAACTGCATTGTGATATGTGAATTTATCTCACACAGTTACACCGTTCTTTTCATTGAACAGTGTGCAAACACTGTTTTTGTGCAATCTGCAAAGGTATATGTTGGAGCTCATTGAGGCCTATGGTGAAAAAGGAATTATGCTTATATAAAAACTAGACAGAAGCTTTCTGAGAAAGTTCTTTGTGATGTGTGAATTCATCTCACAGAGTTACACCTTATTTTTTCCATGGATAAATTTGCTAACACTGTTTTTGTGAAATCAGAAAAGGGATATTTGGAAGCACATTGAGGCCTATAGTGAAAAAGGAAATATCCTCTTAGAAAAACGAGAAAGAAGCTTTCTGAGAATCTGCTTTCTGATGTTTGAATTCAAGGCACAGAGTTACACTGTTCTTTTCATGGAGCAGTTTGCTAGCATTGTTTTCTTGGAATCTACAATGGCATATTTTGGAGCATACTGAAGCTTATGGTGACAAAGGAAATACCCTCATGTAAAAACTAGAAAGAAGCCCTCTGATAAACTGCTTTATGATGTGTTAATTCATCTCACAGGGTTACATGATTTCTTTCATGAATCAGTTTGGTAGCACTGTTTTTGGGGAATCTGAGAAGGGATATTTTGGAACATCATGGAGCCTATGGTGACTAAGGAAATATCCTCAGATAAAAATTAGAAAGAAACTTTCTGAGAAACTTCTTTGGGATGTGAGATTCGTCTCACAGATACACACCTTTCTTTTCAAGGAGCAGTTTGCAAACAGTTTTTGTGGAATCTGCGAAGGGATATTTGGGATGTATTGAGGCCTATGGTGAAAAAGGAATTATCCTCAGATTAAAACTAGAAAGAAGCTTTCTGAGAAACGGCTTTGTAATGTGTGAATTCATCTCACAGTGTTACACTGTTTTCTTCATTTAGCAGTCTGCTAACACTGTTGCCTTGAAATCTGCAATGGTAGATTTCTGAGCATATTGAAGCTTACAGTGACAAAGAAATTATCATTATATAAAAACTAGAAAGAAGCTTTCCGAGAAACTGCTTTGTGATATGTGAATTTATCTCAGAGAGCTACACCGTTCTTTTCATTGAGCAGGTTGATAACACAGTTTTCGTGGAATCTGTGATTAGATATTTGGGAGCACATTGAAACCTATGGTGACAAATAAATATCCTCAGATAAAAAACGAAAAGAAGCTTTCTGAGAAGCTGCTTTGTGATGTAGGAATTCATCTCACAGAATTGCATTGTTCTTTTCATTGAGCAGTATTCTATTTCTTGGAATCTGCAGTGTGATACTATGGATCGCATTGAAGTGTATAGTGACAAAGGAATTATCCTCATATAAAAACTAGAAAGAAGGTTTCTGACAAACTGCTTTGAGCTGTGTTAATTCATCTCACAGTGTTGCATGATTCTTTTCATGAATTAGTCTGTTAGAACTGTTTCTGGGGAATTTGAGAAAGGATATTTTTTATTGCTTTGAAGCCTATAGTGACAAAGGAAATATCCTCAGATAAAAACGAGAAAGAAGCTTTCTGAGAAAGTTCTTTGTGATGTGTGAATTCATCTCACAGTGCTACACCTCTCTTTTCATGGAGCAGTTTACAAACACTCTATTCGTGGAATGTGCAAAGTGATATATCGGAGTGTATTGAAGCTTATTTTGATGAAGGAAATACCTCAGACAAAAACTGGATAGAATGTTTTTGAGAAACTGCCTTGTGATTTGGGATTTCATCTCACAGAGTTACACGATTCTTTTCAAAGAGCAGTTTGGTAGCACTGTACTTGGAGTATCTGAAAAGGGATATTTTGGATCACTTTGAAGCCTGTGGTGACAAAGGAAACATACTCTGATAAAAATTATGAAGAAGTTTTCTGAGAAGCTGCTTTGTGATGTATGAATCCATCTCGTGGAGTTACACGATACTTTTCATGCAGCAGTTTGGTTGCACTGTTTTTATGGAATCTGAGAAGGGATATTTTGGATTGCCTTAAAGTCTATTGTGAAAAAGGAAATATCCTCAGTTAAAAACTAGAAAGAAAGTTTCTCAGAATCTTCTTGGTGAAGTGTGAATTCATCTCATAGAGTTACACCTTTCTTTTCTAGGAGCAGTTTGCTAACACTGTTTTCATGGAATCTACAAAGGGATATTTATGAGTGCGTTTAGTCCTATGGTGACAGAGGAATTATCCTCAGATAAAAACTAGAAAGAAGCTTTGAGAGTAACTGCTTTGTGATTTGTGAATTCATCTCACAAAGTTACATATTTCTTTTCATGATGCAGTTTGCTTGTACAGTTTTTGGTTAATCTCAGAAGGTATATTTAGATCTCATTGAAGCCTATGGTTTAAAGGAAATATCCTCAGACAAAAACTAGAAAGAAGCTTTCTGAGAAACTGCTTTGTGATTTGTGAATTAATCTCACGGAGTTATAAGATTCGTTTCATGGATCACTTTGTTAGCACTGTTTTTGTCAATCTGAGAAGGTATATTTGGATCTCATTGAAGCCTATGGTGACAAAGGAAATGTCCTCAGATTATCAGTAGAAAGAAGCTTTAAGAGAGTTCTTTGTTATGAGTGAATTCACCTCACAGTGTTACACCTTTCTTTTCATGGAGCAGTTTGCTAACACTGTTTTCCTGGAATATTCAAAGGGACATTTGGGAATGCATTGAAGCCTATAGTGAAGAAGTATCCTCAGATAAAAACTAGAAGGAACCTTTCTGAGAAATGCTTTGTGAGGTGTGATTTCATCTCACAGAGTTACACTGCTCTTTTTGTTGAGCAGTTGGATAACACGTTTCTCATGGAATCTGCAATAGGGTATTTCGGAGTGCATGGAAGCCCATGGTGACAAAGGAAATATCCTCAGACAAAAACAAGAGAGAAGGTTTCTGAGAAAGTTCTTTGAGATGTGTGAATTCATCTCACAGAGTTACACGTTACTTTTCATGGAGCAGTTTGCTAACACTGTTTTTGTGGAATCACCCAAGGGATATTTGGGAGTGCTCTGAGGCCTATGGCGATAAAGGAAATATCCTCAGATAAAAACTAGGAAGAAATTTTCTGACAAACCACTTTGTGATGTGTTAATTCATCTCACGGAATTACATGATTCTTTTCATGGATCAGTATGGTAGCACTGTTTTCGTAAATCTGAGAAGGAATATTTTGGATCACATTGAAGCCTATGGTGACAAAGGAAATAACCTCAGAGAGCAACTAGAAAGAAGCTTTCTGGGAAAGTTCTTTGTGATGTGTGAATTCATCTCAGAGTTACACTGTTCTTTTCAATGAGTAGTTTGCTAACACAGTTTTCTTGGAATCAGCAATGGGATATTTGGGAGTGCATTGAAGCTTATGGTTACAGGAAAATCCTCATACAAAAACTAGAAAGAAGCTTCATCAGAAAGTGTTTTGTGATGTGATAATACATCTCACAGAGTTACACAATACTTTTCATGGAGCATTGGCAGCACTGTTTTTGGGGAATCTAAGAACAGATATTTTGGATCGCATTGAAGCTTCTGGTGACAAAGGAAATCTCCTCAGTTAAAAATTAGAAAGAAGCTTTCTGAGAAAGGTCTTTGTGATGTCAGAATTCATCTCACAGAGTTACACCATTCCTTTCATGGAGCCGTTTGTCAAAATTGTTTTCGTGGAATATGCAATGGAATATTTGGGAACACATTGAGGCCTATAATGACAAAGGAATTGTCTTCAGATAAAAACTAGAAAGAAGCTTTCTGAGAAACTGCTTTGTGATGTGTGAATTCATCTCACAGAATTACACCATTCCTGGCAATGAGCAGTTTGATAACACAGTTTTCGTGAAATCTGCTATAGGATATTTGTGAGGGCTTTGCAGCCTATGGTGACAAAAGACATATTCTTAGATAAAAACCAAAAGGAAGCTTTCTGAGAGACTGCTCTGTGATTTATGGATTCATGTCACAGAGTTACACAGTTCTTTTCATGGAGCAGTTTGGTAGCACTGTTTTTGGGGAATCTGAGAACAGATATTTTGGATCTTATTGAAGCCTATGGAGACAAAGGAACTATAATCAGATATAAACTAGAAAGAAACTTCCTGAGAAACTGCTTTGTGATGTGTGAATTCATTTCACAGAGTTACAGTGTTCTTTTCATTGAGCACTTTGCTAACACTGTTTTCTTGGAATCTGCAAAGAGATACTTGAGAGTGCTTTGAGACATATGGTGACAAAAGAAATATTCTCATATAAAAACTTGAAAGGATCTTTCTGAGAAATAATTTTCTGATGTGTTAATTCACCTCATAGAGTTTCACGATGCTCTTCATGGAAGAGTTTCTTAGCAGTGTTTTTGGGGAATCTGATAAGGGATGTTTTGGATCACATTGAAGCCTGTGTTGACAAATTAAATATCCTCAGATAAAAAACTAGAAAGAAGCTTTCTGGGAAAACTCTTTGTGATGTGTGAATTCATCTCACAGAGTAACACCTTTCTTTTCCTGGAGCAGTTTGCTAACACTATTTTCATGAAATCTGCAATGCGATATTCTGGAGTCCTTTGATGCCTATAGTGAAAAATAAACTTTCCTCAGATAAAAAGTTGAAAGACACCAGACAAATGGTGAAAAAGTAAATATCCTCAGAAAAAATTAGAAAGCAGCTTTCAGAGAAAGTTCTTTGTGATGTGTGAATTCATTTCAGAGAGTTTCACCTTTCTTTTCATGTAGCAGTTTGCTAACACTGCTTTTTCGAATCTGCAGAGGGATATTTGTGAGCACTTTGAGACCTATGGTGAAAAAGGAAATATCCTCACATAAAAACTAGAAAGAATCTTTCTGAGAAACTGCTTTGTGATTTGTGACTTCACCTCAGAGAGTTACAATGTTTTTTTCATTGAGCAGTTTGCTAACACTGTTTTCTTGGAATCTGCAATTGGATATTTTGGAGCGCATTGAAGCTTATGGTGACAAAGGAAATATACTCTGATAAAAACTATAAAAAATATTTCTAAGAAACTGGTTTGTCATTCGTGAGTTCATCTCACAGAGTTACACTGTTCTTTTCATTGGGCAGTTTGAAAACACTGTATTTGTTGAATCTGCAGTAGAATATTTGGGAGCGCATTAGAGCCTATGGTGACAAAGGAAATATCCTCAGACAAAAACTAGAAAGAAGCTTTCTGAGAAACTGCTTTGTAATGTGTGAATTCATCTCACAGAGTTACACTCTTCTGTTCAATGAGCAGGTTGCCAACACTGTTTTCTTGTAAACCGCAATGTGATATTTCAGAGTGCATTGAGCTTATGGTGATGAAGGAAATATACGCTGATAAAAACTAGACAAAACCTTTCTGAGAAACTGTTTTGTGATTTGTGAATTCATCTCACAGAGTTCCATGATAATTTCCATGGAGCAGTTTGGTAGCACTGTTTTTGGGTAATCTGAGAAAGGATATTTTGAATTGTATGGAAGCCTATAGTGACATAGGAAATATCCTCAGACAAAAACTAGAAAGAAGCTTTCTGAGAAACTTCCTTTTGATATGTGATTTCAACTCACAGAACTATGCAATTCTTTTCATGGAGCAGTTTGGTAGCACTGTTTTGGGGGAATCTGAGAAGGGATATTTTTATCACATTGAAGACTATGGTGACAAAGGAAATATTCTCAGATAACAACTAGAAAAAACTTTATGAGAAACTGCTTTATGATGTATGAATTCCCCTCACAGGGTTACACCGTTGTTTTCATTGCAGTGTTTGATAACACTGTTTTCGTGGAAACCACGAAGGGATATTTTGGAGTGCTTTGAGGCCTACGGTGAAAAAGAAAATATCCTTTGATAAAAAACAGAAGAATCTTTCTGGAAAACTGCTTTGTGATGGGTGAATTCACCTCACAGAGTTACACTGTTCTTTTCATTGAGCAGTTTGCTAACAGTGTTTCGTTGGAATGTGCAATGGGATATTTCGGAGTGCATTGAAGATTAAAGCAACAAAGGAAATATCCTGAGATAAACTAGAAAGAAGCTTTTTGAGAAACTGCTTTGTGATTTGTGAATTCATCTCAAAGAGTTACACGATTCTTTTCATGGGGGAGATTGGTTGCACTGTTATTGGGGAACCTGAGAAGGGATATTTTGGATTGCATTGAATCCTATGGTGACAAAGGAAATATTCTCAGAAAAAAAACTAGAAAGAAGCTTTATGTGAAAGTTCCTTTTGGTGTGTGAAATCCTCTCACCAAGTTACAGCTTTCTTTTCATTGAGCTGATTGCTAACACTGTTTTCGTGGAATCTACAAAGGGATATTTGGAGCGCCTAGAGAACCATGGTAAAAAAGGACATATCATCAGATAAAAACTAGCAAGAAGATTTCTAGGAAACTGCTTTTTGATGTTTGAATTCACCTCACAACGTTACACTGTCTTTTTCATTGAGAAGTTTCTAAAACTGTTTTCTTGGAATCTGCAAAGGGATATTTCAGAGCGCATTGAAGCTAAGGGTGACAAAGGAAATACGCTCATATAAAAATTAGAAAGAAGCTTTCTGAGAAACTCCTTTGAGATTTGTGAATTCTTCTCACAGAGTTACACTATTATTTTCATGGATCAGTTTGGTAGCACTGTTATTGGGGTATCGGAAAAGGGATATTTTGGATTGTACAGAAGCCTAGTTTAACAAAGGATATATCCTCAGATACAAACTAGAAAGAAGCTATCTGTGAAATTTCTTTGTGATGTGCGAATTCACCTCACAGAGTTACACCTTTCTTTTCATGGGGCAGTTGAATAACATTATTTTCATGGGATCTGCAAGGGATATTGGGAGCAGATTGAAGCCTGTGGTGAAAAAAAAAATACCCTCAGATAAAAACTAGAAGGAAGCTTTCTGAGAAGGTGCGTTGTGATGTGTAAATTCATTTCGCACAGTTACACTGTTCTTTTCACTTAGCAATTTGCTTACACTGTTTTCTTGGAATATGCAGTGGGATATTTTGGAGTGCGTTGAAGTTTATGGTGACAAAGGAAATACCCTCATATAAAAATTAGAAAGAAACTTTCTGAGAAACTGCTTTGTGATGTGTGAATTCATCTCACAGAGTTACACAGTTCTCTTCATTGAACAGTTAGTGAACCCTGTTTTCGGGGAATCTGCAATAGGATATTTTGCAGTGCTTTGAAGCTTATGGTGATAAAGGAAGCAACCTCAGACAAAAATTAGAAAGAAGCTTTCTGAGAGACTGCTTTGTGATTTGTGAATTCATCTCACAGAGTTACACCACTCTTTTCTTGAAGCAGTTTGGTAGCACTGTTTTTGGGGAATCTGAGAAGGGACAATTTGGATTGCCTTGAAGCTTATGGTGACAAAGGAATTATCCTGAGATAAAAACTAGAAAGAAGTTTTCTGAGAAAGTTCTTTGTGATGTGTGATTTCAACTCGCAGATTTACACCTTTCTTTTCATGGAGCAGTTTGCTAACCCTGTTTCGTGGAATCTTCAAAGGGATATTAGGGAGTGCATTGAGGCCTATGGTGAAAAAGAAAGTATTCTCAGATAAAAACTAGAAAGAAGGATTCTGAGAAACTGCATTGCAATCTGTGAATTAATCTCAAAGAGTTACACCGTTCTTTTCATTGAGCAGTTTGCTAACACTGATTTCGTGGAATTTGCAAGGGGATATATAGGGGGGATCATGAGGCCTATGGTGAAAAACTGAATATTCTCATGTAAACACTAGAAAGAAGCTTTCAGAGAAAACAATTTATGATGTGTGAATTCATCTCACAGTGTTACACTGTTCTTTTCATTGAGCAGTTAGCTAAAACTGTTTTCTTGGGATCTTCATTGCAATATTTCACAGCTCATTGAAGGTTAGGGAGACAAAGGAAAGATCCTCATATAAAAAGTAGAAAGGAGCTTTCCGAGAAACTGGTTTGTGATGTGTGAATTCATCTCATAGAGTTACACCATTCTTTTCTTTGAGCAGTTTGCTAACACTGTTTTCGTGGAATCTGCACAGGGATATTTGGGACCTCAATCAGACCTATCGTGAAAAACAGAATATGCTCATATAAAAATTAGAAAGAACCTTTCTGAGAAACTGCATGGTGATGTGTGAATTTATCTAAAGATTTACTCTGTTCTTTTATTTGATTAGTTTGTAAACACTGTTTTCTTGGAACCTGCAATGGGATACTTTGGAGCACATTGAAGCTTATGGTGACATAGGAAGTATGCTCACATAAAACCTAGAAAGATGTTGTCTGAGAAACTGCTTTGTGAAGTGTTAACTCATCTCACGGAGTTACACGATTCTTTTCATGGATCAGTTTGGTAGCACTGTTTTAGGGGAACCTGAGAAGGGATATTTTGGATCGCATTGAAGTCCATGTTGACAAAGGAAATATCCACAGATGTATACTTGAAAGATTTCTGAGAAACTTTTTTGTAGTGTGTGAATTCATCCTACAGAGTCACATCATTCTTTTAATTGTTTAGTGTGCTAAAACTGTTTTGGTGGAATCTGCAAAGGTATACATTGGAGTGCATTGAGACCTATGGTGAAAAAGACAATGATGTCAGTTAAAAAGTAGAAGGAATCTTTGTGAGAAACTGCTTTGTGATGTGTAAATTCATCTCACAGTATTACACTGTAGTTTTCATTGAGCAGTTTACTAACACTGTTTCCTTGGAATCTGCAAAGGGGTATTTTGGAGCCCATTGAAGCTTATGGTGACAGAGGAAATATCCTCATATAAAAACTAGAAAGAAGCTTTCTGAGAAAGTTCTTTGTGATGTGTGAATTCATCTCACAGAGTTACACCTTTCCTTTCATGGAGCAGTTTGATAACACTGTTTATGTGGAATCTGACAAAAACAAGAAAGAAGGTTTCTGAGAAAGTTCTTTGTGATGTGTGAATTCATCTCACAGAGTTACACCTTTCCTTTCATGGAGCAGTTTGATAACACTGTTTTTGTGGAATCTGACAAAAACAAGAAAGAAGGTTTCTGAGAAAGTTCTTTGCGATGTGTGAATTCATCTCACAGAGTTACACCTTTCCTTTCATGGAGCAGTTTGATAACACTGTTTTTGTAGAATCTGCAAAGGGATATTTGGTAGCACATTGAGGCCTACAGTGAAAAAGGAAATACCCTTAGATATAAACCAAAAAGAAGCTTTCTGAGAAACTGCTTTGTGATGTGTGAGTTCATCTCACAGAGATACACTGTTCTTTACATTGATGAGTTTCCTAACACTGTTTTGCTGGAATTTGCAATGGGATATTTTGGAGCGCATTGAAGCTTAGGGTGACAACGGAAATATCCTTAGATGAAAACTAGAAATAAGCTTTCTGACCAACTGTTTTTTATTTATGAATTCATCTCACAGAGTTACATGATTCTTTTCATAGATCAGATTGGTAGCACTGTTTTTATGGAATCTGCAAAGGGATATTCGGGAGCTTCTAGAGGCCTAGAGTGAAAAGGAAATAACTTCAAATAAAAACTGGAGAAAAGATTTTGAGAAACGGTTTTCTGATGTGTGCATTCATATCATAGAGTTTAACCTTTTTCTTGATCGAGCAGTTCGTCATCACTGTTTTTATGGTATCTGAGAGGAGACATTTGGAGGCACATTGAAGCCTATGGTGAAAAAGGAAATATCATCAGATTTAAACTAGAAAGAAGCTTTCTGAGAAACTGCTTTGTGATGGGTGAATTCAACTCACAAAGTTTCAATTTTGTTTTCACTGAGCAGTTTGGTAACACGGTTTTTGTGGAATCTGCAAAGGGATATTTGGGAGCGCATAGAGTCCAATGGCAAAAAGGAAATATATTCAGTTAAAAACTGGAAAGAAGCTTTCTGAGAAACTCCTTTGTGATGTGTGCATTCATCTCATGAGCTATATGTTTCTGTTGAGGGAGCACTTTGGCATCACTGTGTGTTGTCTGAGAAGGGATATTTGGGAGCACTTTGAAGTCTATGGTGGAAAAAGAAATATCCTCAGATAAAAACTAGAAAGAAACTTCCTGAGAAACTGCTTTGTGATTTGTCAATATACCTCACAGAGTCACATCATTCTTTTCATGGTGCAGTTTGTTAGCACTGTTTTGTGGAATCTGCAGAGGGATATTTGGGAGCGCATAGAGGCCTAAGATGAAAAAAATTTCTCTAGGTTACATCTGGAGAGAAGCTTTCAGAGAAACTCCTTTGTGATGTTTGCATTCATCTCATAGAGGTAGCATTTCTGTTGAGGAAGCACATTGACATCAAGGTTTTTGTGGTGCCTGAGATGGGATATTTGGGAGAGCATTGAAGCCAACATTGGAAAAGGAAATATCCTCATATAAAAACCAGAAAGAACCTTTCTTTGAAACCGCTTTGTGAAGTTTCAATTCATGTCACAGAGTTACACAATTCTTTCCATGGAGCTGTTTGGTAACACTGTTTTCATGGAATCTGCAAAGGGATATTTGGGAATGCCTTGAGGCCTATAGTGAAAAAGGAAATATCCTCAGATAAAATCTAGAAAGAAGCTTTCTGAGAAACTGCTTTGTGGTGTGTGAATTTATCTCACAGAGTTTCAACATACTTTTCATTGAGCAGTTTTTTAACAATGTTTTCATGAAATCTGCAATAGGATATTTTAGAGCCCATTGAAGCCTACAGTGACAAAGGAAATATTCTCAGGTAGAAATAAAAAAGAGGCTTTCAGAGAAACTGCTTTGTGATGTGTGAATTCTTCTCACAGAGTTACACTGTTCTTTTCATCGAACAGTTTGCTAACACTGTTTTCTTGGACTCTGCAATAGGATGTTTCGGAGTGCATTGAAGCCTATAGTAACAAAGAAAATATCCTCAGATAAAAACTAGAAAGAAGCTTTCTGAGAAAGTTTCTTTGATTTGTGAATTTATCTCACAGAGTTTTACCTTTCTTTTTCATGCAGCAGTTTGCTAGCACTGTTTTCATGGAATCTGCAAAGGGATATTTGGGGGTGCTTTGAGGCCTATGTTGAAAAAGGAAATAACCTCAGGTATTAAGAAGGAAGTAGATTTCTGAGAAACTGCTTTGTGATGTGTGAACTCATGCCACAGAGTTAAAATGTTCCTTTCATTGAGAAGTTTGCTAACACCATTTTTGTGGAATCTCCAAAGGGATATTTCATAGTGCATTGAGGCCTATTGTGAAAAAGCAAATATCCTCAGATAAAAACTAGAAAGAAGCTTACTAAGAAACGGATTTGTAATGTGTGAATTTATCTCACAGAGTTAAAATGTTCCTTTCATTGAGAAGTTTGCTAACACTGTTTTCTTGGGGTCTGCAAAGGGATATTTTGGAGTGCATTGAAGCTTGTGAGACAAAGGAACCATCCTCAGACAAAAACTAGAAAGAATCTTTCTGAAAACTGCTTTGTGATTCGTGAATTTATCTCACAGAGTTACACGAATCTTCTCATGGATCAGTTTGGTAGCACTGTTTTTGGGGAATCTGAGAAGGGATATTTTGGAACACGTTGAAGACTATGGTGACAAAGGAAATTTCCTCAGATAGAATCTACAAAGAAGACTTCTGAGAAATTTATTTTCGATGTGTGAATTCATCTCAGAGAGTGACACTGGTATGTTTATTGAGAGGTTTGCTAACACTTTTTTCGTGGAGTCTGCAATGGGATATTCGAGAGCACACTGAGGAACATGGTGAAAAGGGAAATATCCTCAGATAAAAACTAGAAACAAGCTTTCTGAGAAAAAACTTTGTGATGTGTGAATTCATCTCACAGACTTACACTGTTCTATGCATGGAGCAGTTTGTTTACACTGTTTTCTTGGAATCCTCATTCTGATATTTTGGAGCGCATTGAAGATTATGGAGACAAAATAAATATCCTCATATAAAAACTAGAAAGAAGCTTTTTGAGAAACTGCTTTCTGATGTGTGAATTCATCTCACAGTTACACTGTTCTTTTCATTGAGCAGTTTGCTAGCACTGTTTTCTTGGAATCTGCAAAGGGACATTTTGGAGTACATTGAAGCTTACGGTGACAAAGGAAATATCCTCACATAAAAACTAGAACAAAGCTTTCTCAGAGACCGCTTTGTGATTTGTAAATTCACCTCACAGAGTTACACGATTCCTTTAATGGATCAGTTTGGTAGCACTGTTTTTGGGGAAATTGAGGAAGGATATTTTGTATCGCATTGAAGCTAATGGTGACAAAGGAAACAGCCTTAGATAAAAACTAGAAATAAGCTTTCAGAGGAAGTTCTTTGTGATGTGTGAATTCATCTCACAGAGATACACCTTTCTTTCCACGGATTAGTTTGCTACCTGCTAACTTTTTTTTGTGGAATTTGCAAAGGGACATTTGGGAGTGCAAAGAGGCCTACAGGGATAAAGGAAATTGCCTCAGATAAAAACTAGAAAGAAGCTTTCTGAAAAATTTCTTTGTGATGTGTGAATTCATCTCACAGAGTTACACATTTCCTTTCATGGAGCAGTTTGCTAACACAGTTTTCCTGGAATCTGCAAGGGATCTTTGGGAGGGCATTGAGACTTATGGTGAAAAAGGAAATATCCTCAGATGAAAACTAGAAGGAAGCTTTCTAAGAAACTGCTTTATGATGTGTGAATTCATCTGACCAAGTTAGACTGTTCTTTTCATTGATCAGTTTGCTAACAGTTTTCTTGGAATATTCTGTGGGATAATTCAGAGCGTGTTGAAGCTTAGGGTGACAATGGAAACACCCTCCTATAAAAACTAGAAAGAAACTTGCTGAGAAACTACTTTGTGATTTGTAAATTTATCTTACAGATATACACGGTTCTTTTCATGGATCAGTTTGGTAGCACTGTTTTTTTGGAATTTGAGCAGGGATATTTTGTATCACATTGAAGCTAATGGAGACAAAGGAAATATCCTCAGATAAAAACTAGAAAGAAGATTTCTGAGAAAGTTCTTTGTGATGTGTTTTCTCATCTCACAGGGTTACACCTTTCTTTTCATGGAGCAGTTTGCTAACACTGTTTTCGTGGAATCTGCATAGGTATATTTGGGAGTGCATTGAGGCCTATAGTGAAGAGAAATATCCTCAGATAAAAACTAGAAAATATCTTTCGGAGAAACTGCTTTGTGATGTGTCAATTCATCTCACAGAGTTACACTGTTCTTTTCATTGAGCAGTTTGCTAACATTGTTTTCTTGGAATCTGCAATGGAATATTTTGGAGCACGTTGAAACTTATTGTGACAAAGAAAATATTGTCAGACAAAAAGTAGAAAGAAGCTTTCTGAGAAACTGCTTTGTGATTTGTGAGTTCATCCCACAGAGTTACACGATTCTTCTCATGGGGCAATTTGTCAACATTGTTTTTGGGGAATTTGAGAAGGAATGTTTTGGGTTGCATAGAAGCCTATGGTGACAAAGGGAATATCCTCAGATGAAAACTAGACAGAAATCTTCTGAGAAAGTTCTTTGTGATGTGTGAATTCATCTCATAGAGTTACACCTTTCTTTTCATGGAGCTGTTTGCTAACACTGTTTTCATGGAATCTGCAAAGGGATATTTGGGAGTGAATTTAGGCCTATGGTGAAAAAGGAAATATCCTCAGAAAAAAAACTGCAAAGAAGCTTTCTGAGAAACTACTTTGTGATGTGTAAATTCATGTCACAGAGTTACACTGTTCATTTCATTGAGCAGTTTGTTAGCACAGTTTGCTTGGAATCTACAATGTGATATTTCGGAGTGCATTAAAGCTTATGGTGACAAAGGAAATATCCTCAGACAAAAACCAGAAAGAAGCTTTCTGAGAAACTGTTTTGTGATTTGTGACTTCGTCTTACAGAGTTATATGATGCTTTTCATGGAGCAGTTTGGTGGCACAGTTTTGGGGAATCTGATAAGGGATATTTTGGATAACATTGAAGCTTATGGAGACAAGGGAAATATCCTCTGATGAAAACTGGAAACAAGCTTTCTGAGAAACCGCTTTGTGATGTGTTAATTTATCTCACAGAGATACACGATTTTTTCATGTATAAGTTTGGTACCACTGTTTTTGGAGAAACTGAGGGAGGATATTTTGGATCACATTGAAATCAGTGGTGACAAAGGAAACATCCTTATATAAAAACTAGAAAGAAGCTTTCTGAGAAAGTTCTGTGTGACGTGTGAATGTATCTCACAGAGTCTGTAATGGGACATTTTGGAGCATAAGGATTCCTTTAGTGAAAAAGGAAATATCCTCAGATAAAAACTAAAAGTAAGCTTTCAGAGAAACTTCTTTGTGATGCATGATACCATCTCAAAGAGTTACACCTTTCTTTTCATGGAGCAGTTTGTTAACATTGTTTTCGTTTAATCTGCATAGGTATATTTTGGATCGAATTGAAGCCTCTGGTGACAAAGCAAATATCCTCCGATAAAAACTAGAAACACGTTTTCTGAGAACCTACTTGGTGATGATTTAATTCATCCCACAGAGCTACATGATTCTTTTCATGGATCAGTTTGGTAGCACTGTTTTTGGGGAATCTGTGGAAGGATATTTTGGATCACATTAAAGTCAATGGTGACAAAGGAAATATCCTCAGATAAAAACTAGAAGGAAGCTTTCTGAGAAACTTCTTTGTGATGCGTAAATTCATCTCACAGTGTTACACCTTCCTTTTCATGGAGCAGTTTACTAACACTGTTTTCGATCGATTTGCGAAGAAATATTTGGAGAGCATGGAGGAATATGGTGAAAAAGGAAATATTCTAAGATAAAAACTAGAAACAAGCTTTCTGGGAAACTTATTTGTGATGTGTGAATTCATCTCACAGAGTTACACTGTACTTTTCAATGAGCAGTTTGACAACCCTGTTTTCTTGGAATCTGCAATGGTATATTTCAGAGCTCATTGAATCGTATGGTGACAAAAGAAATATCCTCATATAAAAAGTAGGAAGAATTTTTCGAGAAATGGCTTTGTGATGTCCCAATTCATCCCACTGAGTTATACAATTCCTTTCATGGATCAGTTTGGTAGCACCTTTTTTTTGGAATCTGAGAAGGGATATTTTGGATCACATTGAAGAATATGGTGACAAAGGAAATATCCTCATATAAAAACTAGAAAGGGCCTCTCTGTGAAAGTTATTTGTGATGTGTAAATTCATCTCACCGTGTTACACCTTTCTTGTTTCGGAGCAATTGCTCACACTGTTTTCGTGGAATCTGCAAAAGGATATTTGGGAGATCATTGAGGACTATTTTGAAAAAGGAAATGTCCTCAGATAAAAACTAGAAAGAAGCTTTCTGAGAAACTGCTTTGTGATGTGTGAATTCATCTCACAGAGTTACACTGTTTTTTTCATTGAGCAGTTTGCTAGCACTGTTTTCATGGAATCTGGAATAGGTTATGTCAGAGCAGATTGAAGCTTAGGGTGACAAATGAAATATCTTCAGACATAAGCAAAAAGAAGCTTTCTGAGAAACTGCTTTCAGATTTGTGAATTCATCTCACAGATTTACACGATTCTTTTCATGGAGCACTGGGTAGCACCTTTTTTTTTTGGAATCTGAGAAGGGATAGTTTGGATCGCATTGAAGCCAATGGTGAGAAAGGAAATATCCTCAGACAAAAACTAGAAAGAAGCTTTCTGAGAAACGTGTTTGTAATGTGTGAATTCATCTCAGAGATGTACACAGTTCCTTCCATTGAGCAGTTTGATAACATGGTTTTAGTGGAATCTGCAAAGGGATATAAGGGAACGCATTGACACCTATGGTGAAAAAGGAAATATCCTCAGATAAAAACTATAGAGAAGCTTTTTGAGAAGCTTCTTTGTGATGTGTTTTCATCTCACAGAATTACACTATTCTTTTCATTGAGCAGTTTGCTAATACTGTTTTCATGCAATCTGCAATGGGATATTTCGGAGCACATTGAAGCTTACAGTGACAAAGGAAATATCATCAGACAAAAACTAGAAAGAAGCTTTCTAAGAAACTGCTTCATGAATTATGAATTCATCTGACTGACTTACATGATTCTTTTTATGGAGGAGTTTGGTAGTACTGTTTTGGGGGAATCTGAGAAGGGATATTTTGGATCGCATTGAAGCCTACAGTGACAAGTGAATTATTCACAGATAAAAAATAGAAGGAAGCTTTATTAGAAACTACTTTGTGAGTTGTGAATTCATCTCACATGGTTACACCTTTCTATTCATGGTGCAGTGTAATAACACTGTTTTCGTCGAATATGCAAAGGGATATTTGGGAGCGTATTGAGGCCTATGGTGAGAAAGAAAACATCCACTGATTAAAAAGGAGAAAGAAGTTTTCTGAGAAACTGGTTTATGGTGTGTTAATTCATTTCACAGAGTTACACAATTCCTTTCATGGACCAGTTTGGTAGCTCTGTTTTTTGGGAATCTGAGAAGGGATATTTGGGATCGTATTGAAGCCTATATTGACAAAGGAAATATCCTCAGATGGAAACTAGAAAGAAGCTTTCTGAAAAAGTTCTTTGTGATGTGTGAATTCATCTCTCAGAGTTACACCTCTCTTTTCATGGAGCAGCTTGCTAACACTGTTTTCATGGAATCTTCAAAGGGATATTTGCGAGTGCATTGAAGCCTATGGTGACAAGGAAATATCCTCAGATAAAAACTGGAAAGAAGCTTTCTGAGATACTACTTTGTGATGGGTTAGTTCATCTCATAGAGTTACACCTTTCTTTTCATGGAGCAGTTGGCTAACACTGTTTTCGTGGAATCTGCATTAGGATATTTGGGAGTGCATTGAACTCTTTGGTGAAAAAGGAATTATCCTCAGATAACACCGAAAAAAACTTTCTGCAAAACTGCTTTGGATATGTGAATTCATCTCACAGAGTTACACATTTCTTTTCATGGACTTCTTTGTTAGCACTGTTTTTGGGGAATCTGAGAAGGGATATTTTGGATTACATTGAAGCCTATGGTGACAAGGAAATATACTCAAATAAAAACTGGAAAGAAGCTTTCTGAGAAACTTCCTTGTGATGTGTGAATTCGTCTCACAGTGTTTCACCTTTCTCTTCATGAAACAGTTTACTAACACTGTTTTCGTGGAGTCTGCAAAGTGATATTCGGGAACGCTTTGAGGCTTATGGTGAAAAAGGAAATATCTTCAAATAAAAATTAGAAAGAAGCTTTCTGAGAAACTGTATCGTGATGTGTGAATGCATCTCACAGAGTTACACTGTTCTTTTCATGGATCAGTTTGCTAACACTTTTACTGGAATCTGCAGTGGGATTTTTTTTAGAGCAATGAAGCTTATGGTGACAGGGGAAATATCCTCAGATAAAAACAGAAAGGAAGCTTTCTGAGAAACTGCTTATGATGCATTAATTCATCTCACAGTGTTACACCGTTCTTTTCATTGAGCAGTCTGCTAACACTTTTTCCATGGAATCTCCGTTAGCATATTTGGGAGCACATTGAAGCCTGTGGTGACAAGGGAAATATCCTCAGATAAATAGCGAAAAGAAGCTTTCTGGGAAACTGTTTTGAATGTGTGAATTCATCTCACAGAGTTACACATTGCTTTTCATGGACCTCTTTGTTAGCACTGTTTTTGGGGAATCTGAGAAGGGATATTTGGATCGCTTTGAAGCCTATAGTGACAAGGAAATATCTTCAGATAAAAACAATAAGGAAGATTTCTGAGAATGTTCTTTGTAATGTGTGAATTCATAGTTACACCTTTCTTTTCATGGAACAGTTTGCTAACAATGTTTTCGTGAAATCTGCATTAGGATATCTGGGAGTACATTAACCCTATGGTGACAAAGGAAATATCCTCAGATAAAAACCGAAAAGAAACTTTCTGAGAAATTGCTTTGGATGTGTGAATTCATCTCTCAGAGTTACACAATTCTTTTCATGGATCACTTTATTAGCACTGTTTTTAGGGAATCTGAGAAGGGATATTTTTGCTTGCATTGAAGCCTATCTTGACAAACTAAATATCCTCAGATAAAAGCTGCATAGAAGCTTTCTGAGAAAGTTCTTTGTGATATGTCAATTCATATCACAAAGTTACACCTTTCCTTTCATGGAGGAGTTTGCTAACACTGTTTTCATGGAATCTACCAAGGGATATTTGGCAGCACTTTGAGTCCTATAGTGAAAAAGGAAATACCATCAGATAAAAACTAGAAAGAATCTTTTGAGAAACTGTTTTTTGATGTGGGAGTTCTTCTCACAAAGTTACACTGTTCTTTTCAAACAACAGACTGCTAACACTGTTTTTGTGGAAACTGCAATAGGATGTTTGAGAGTGCATTGAAGTCTATAGGGACAAACAAAATATCCTCAGATAAAAAACAGAAAGAATCCCTCTGAGAAACTACTTTGTGAGGTGTGAATACATCTCACAGAGTTACAGTATTCTTTTCATTGAGCTGTCTGCTAACTCTGTTTTCTTGGAATTCGCAATGGGATAGTTTGGAGCACATTGAAGCTAATGGTGACAAAGGAAATATCCTCAGAAAAAAACTGGAAAGACACTTTATGAGAAACTGCTTTGTGATGAGTTAATTCATCTCACAGATTTTCACCATACTCTTCATTGAGCAGTCTGCTAACACTGTTTTCATGGATATTGTGTTAGGATATTTGGGAGTGCATTGAAGCTTATGGGGACAAGGGAAATATCCTCAGATAAATAGTAAAAAGAAATTTTCAGTGAAACTGCTTTGGATGTGTGAATTCATCTCACAGTGTTACACGATTCTTTTCTTGGATCACTTTGCTAGCACTGTTTTTGCAGAAACTGAGAAGGGATATTTTGGATGGCATTGAAGCCAATGGTGACAAAGGAAATATCTTCAGGTAAAAACCAAAAAGAAACCTTCTGAGAAACTGCTTTGTGATGTGTGAATTCACCTCACAGAGTTACAGAGATATTTTTATTGAGTAATCTTCTAAGACTGTTTTCTTGGGATCTACAAAGGGATATTTCGGAGCGCATTGAAACTTATGATGACAAAGGTAATATCCTCAGAGACAAACTAGAAAAAAGGTTTCTGAGAAACTGCTTTCTGATGTATGAATTCATCTCACAGAGTTACACCTTCCTTTCATGGAGCAATTTGTTACCACTGTGTTTCTGGAATCTGAGAAGGGATATTTTTTTACTGCATTGAAGCCTATGCTGACAAAGGAAATATCCTCAAATAACAACTAGAAAGAAGCTTTCTGAAGACCTTCTTGTTGATGTATGAATTCATCTCACAGAGTTACACGTTTTTCTTCATGAAGCAGTTTGCTAACACTGTTTTCATGGAATCTGCAAAGTGATATTTGGGAGCACATTGAGGCCTATGTTGAAAAAGGAAGTAACTTCAGATAAAAACTAGAAAGAAGCTTTCTGAGACATTGCTTTGTGATGGGTTAATTCATCTCACAGAGTTACACCACTGTTTTCATTGAGCATCTGCTCACACTGTTTTACTGGAATCTGCCTTAGGATACTTGGGAGCACATTGAAGCCAAAGTGACAATGGAAATATCCTCAGATAAAAACTAGAAAGAAGCTTTCTGAGAAACTGATTTGAATGTGTGAATTCATCTCACAGAGTTACAAGATTCTTTTCATGGATCACTTTGTTAGCACTGTTTTTGGGGAATCAGAGAGGGAATATTTTGGATTGCATTGAAGCCTATGGTGACAAGGAAATACACTCCAATAAAACCTGGAAAGAAGCTTTCTGAGACACTTCTTTTTGACGTGTGAACTCATCTCACTGTGTTTCACCTTTCTCTTCATGAAGCAGTTGGCTCAAACTGTTTTTATGGAATCTTCAAAGTGGTATTTTGGAGTTCATTGAGGCTCATGGTGGAAAAGGAAATATCCTCAGATAAAAAATAGAAAGAAGCTTTCTGAGAAACTGCATTGTGATGTGTGAATGCATCTCACAGAGTTGCACTGTTCTTTTCATTGAGCAGTTTGCTATACTGTTTTCTTGGAATCTGCAAAGGGATATTTCTAAGCGCAATGAAGCTTATGGTGACAAAGGAAATATCCTCAGATAAAAACTAGGAAGAATCTTTCTGAGGAACTTCTTTGTGACGTGTGAATTCATCTCACAGAGTTATTCCTTTGTCTTCATGAAGCTGTTTGTTAACACTGTTTTTGTGGAATCTGCAAAGGGATATTTGTTAGCTCATTGATGCCTACGTTGAAAAAGGAAATGTCCTCAGATAAAAACTAGAAAGAAGCTTTCTGAGAAACTGCATTGTGATGGGTTAATTCAACTCACAGTGTTACACATTTCTTTTCATTGAGCAGTCTGCTAACAATCTTTTCATGGGATCTGCATTAGGATATATTGGACGCATTGAAGCCAAGGATGACAAAGTTAATGTCTTCAGAGAAAAAACAAAAAGAAGCCTTCTGAGAAACTGCTTTGTGATGTGTGAATATATCTCACAGAGTTACAGTGTTCTTTTTATTGAGCAGTCTGCTAACACTGTTTTCTTGGAATCCACAAAGGGATATTTCAGAGAACATTGAAGCTTACTATGACAAAGGAAATATCCTCAGAGATAAACTGGAAAGAAGCTTACTGAGAAACTGGTTTGTGATGGGTTAACTCATCCCACAGAATTACACCGTTCTTTTCATGGAGCAGTCTGCTAGCACTGTTTTTGTGGAATCTGTATTAGGATATTCGGGAGCCTATGGTGACAATGGAAATATCATCAGATAATAACCGAAAAGAAACTTCCTGAGAAACTGCTTTGGTTGTATGAATTCATCTCACAGAGTTACACCGTTCTTCTCATATAGCAGTTTCCTAACACTGTTTTCATGGAAAATGCAATAGGATGTTGGGGAGGGCATTGAATCCTATGGTGACAAAGGAAATATCCTCAGATAAAAAAACAAAAACAAGCCTTTGGAGAAACTGCTTTGTGATGTGTGAATACCTCTCACAGAGTTACAGTGATCTTTTCATTGAGCAGTCTGCTAACACTGTTTTCTTGGAATGTGTAAAGGGATATTTTGCAGTGCATTGAGGCTTATAGAGACAAAGGAAAAATCCTCAGAGGAAAACTATAAAGAAGGTTTGTGAGAATCTGATATCTGATGTGTGAATTCATCTCACAGAGTTACACTTTGCAATCATTGAGCAGTTTATTAACACTATTTTTGCGGAATCTGAGATGGGATATTTTGGACTGCATTGAAGCCTATGCTGACAGAGGAGATAACCTCAGATAAAAACTAGAAAGAAGCATTCTGAGAAACATCTTTGTGATGTGTGAATTCATCTCATGTAATTACACCTTTCTCTTCATTAAGCCATATGCTAACACTGTTTTCGTGGAATCTTCAAAGGGATATTTAGGAGCACATTTAGGCCTATGGTGAAAAAGTAAATATCCTCAGACAAAAACTAGAAAGAAGGTATCTGAGAAACTGCATTGTGATATGTGAATGCATCTCACAGAGTTACACTGTTCTTCTCATTGAGCAGTTTGCTAACACTGTTTTCTTGGAATCTGCAATGGCATATTTCTTTGCCCAATGAAACTTATTATGACAAAGGAAATATTCTCAGATAAAAACTTGAAAGAAGCTTTCTGAGAAACTGCTTTGTGATGGGTTAATTCATCTCACATAGTTGTGCCATTCTTTTCATTAAGCAGTCTGCTATCACTGTTTTCGTGGAATCTGCATTAGGATATTTGGGAGCTCATTGAAGCCTATGGTGACAAAGGACATATCCTCAATTAAAAACTGAAAATAAGCTTTCTGAGAAACTGGTTTGGGTGTGTGAATTCATCTCACAGAGTTGCACGATTCCTTTCATGCATCACTTTGTTAGCACTGTTTTTGGGGAATCTGAGAAGGGATATTTTGGATTGCATTGAAGCCTACAGTGACAAGGAAACATACTCAGATAAAAACTGGAAATAAGTTTTGTGAGAAACTTCTTTGTGATGTGTGAATTCATCTCACAGAGTTACAGCTTTCTCTTCATGAAGCAGTTTGCTAACACTGTTTTTGTGGAATCTGCAAAGTGATATTTGGGAGCACATTGAGGCCTATAGAGAAAAAGAATATAATCCTCAGATAAAAACTAGAAAGAAGCTTTCTGAGAAACTGCATTGTGACGTGTGAATGCATCTCACAGAGATACACTGTTCTGTTCATGGATCATTTTGTTACACTGTTTTCTTGGAATCTGCAATGGGATATTTCTTAGTTCAATGAAGCTTATGTTGACAAAGGAAGTATCCTCAGATAAATACTAGGAAGAAGCTTTGTGAGAAACTGCTTTGTGATGGGTTAATTCATCTTACAGTGTTACACCGTTCTTTTCACTGAGCAGTCTGCTAACACTGCTTTCATGGAATCTGTTTTAGGATATTTGAGAGTGCATTGAAGCCTATGGGGACAAAGGAAATATCCTCAGACAAAAACCACAAAGAAGCTTTCTGAGAAACTGCTTTGGATGTGTGAATTCATCTCACAGAGTGACACCTTTCTTTTCATGGAACAGTTTGCTAACACTGTTTTTGTGGAATCTGCAAAGGGATATTTGGGAGTGCTTTGAGGCCTATAGTGAAAAACAAAATATCCTCAGATAAAAACTAGAAAGAAGCTTTCTGAGAAACTTCTTTGTGATGTGTGAAGTCATCTCACACAGTTACACCATTGTTTCATATGACAGTTTGCTAACACTGTTTTCATGGAAAATACAATGGGATGTTTGGGAGCACATTGAAACCTATGGTGACAAAGGAGATATGCTCAGACCAAAACCAGAAATAAGCTGTCTGAGAAACTTCTTTGTGATGTGGCAATATAACTCACAGAGTTACAGTGTTCTTTTCATTGAACAGTATGATAACACTGTTTTCTTGAAATCCATAAGGAGATATTTCACAAGGCAATGAAGCTTATGGTGACAATGTAAATATTCTCAGTGAAAAACCAGAAAGAAGACCTCTGAGAATCTGCTTTCTGACGTGTGAATTCATCTCACAGAGTTACACCAGTTTTCATGGAGGAGTTTGTTAGCACTGTTTCTGTGGAATCTCAGGAGTGATATTTTGGATAGCATAGAATTCTATGTTGAGAAACGAAATATCCTCAGACAAAAACTGAAGGGAAGTCTTCTCAGAAACTACTTTGTGGTGTTTGAATTCATCTCAGAGAGGTACACCATTGCTTTCATTGAGAAGTTTGCTAACACTGTTTTTGCAGAATCTGCAATGAGATATACGGGAGCACATTGAGGCTGGTGTTTAAGAAGGAAATATTATCTGATAAAAAGAAGAAGTAAGATTTCTGAGAAATGGCTTTGTGATCTGTGAATTCATTACTCAGAGTTACACTATTATTTCAAGCAGCAGTTTGCTAGAACTGTATTTGTTAAATCTGAGAAGGGATAGTTTGGATTGCTTTGAAGCCTATGGTAACAAAGGAAATATCTTCAGTAAAAACTAGAAAAAGCTTCATGAGAAACTGCTTTGTGATTCATCTCACAGAGATACAGTTTTGGTTACATTGAGCAGTTTGCTAACACTTTTCATGGAATCTGCCCTTGTATATTCTGAGGGCATTGAGTCCTATGTCAACAAATAAAATATCCTTAGATAAAAACTGGAGAGAAGCCTTCTGAGAAACTGCTTTGTGATGTGTGAATTCATCTCACGGAGCTACACCACTCTATTCCTTGAGAAGTTTCCTCACAATATTTTCACAGAATCTGCAATGAGATATACAGGAACGCATTGAGGAAAGAAATATCCTCAGATAAAAACAAGAAAGAAGATTTCTGAGAAACTGCTTTGTGATGTGTGAATTCATCTCACAGAGTTACACTAACCTTTCATGGAGTCGCTTGCTAGCACTGTTTTTGTGGATTCTGAAAAGGGATATTTTTTATCACTTTGAAGCCTATGGTGACAAAGGAAATATCCTCAGATAAAATCCAGAAAGAACCTTTTTAAGAATCTATTTTGTCATGTGTGAATTCATCTCACAGTGTTACACAACTCTTTCATGGAGCCATTTACTAGCACTGTTTTAGTGGAATATGAGAAAGGATATTTTTTAAAAAAATTTATTTATTATTATTATACTTTAAGTTGAAGGGTACATGTGCATAACGTGCAGGTTTGTTACATATGTATACTTGTGCCATGTTGGTGTGCTGCACCCATCAACTCATCATTTACATCAGGTATAACTCCCAATGCAATCCCTCCCCCCTCCCCCCTCCCCATGATAGGCCCCGGTGTGTGATGTTCCCCTTCCTGAGTCCAAGTGATCTCATTGTTCTGTTCCCACCTATGAGTGAGAACATGCGGTGTTTGGTTTTCTGTTCTTGTGATAGTTTGCTAAGAAGGATGGTTTCCAGCTGCATCCATGTCCCTACAAAGGACACAAACTCATCCTTTTTTATGGCTGCATCGTATTCCATCGTGTATATGTGCCACATTTTCTTAATCCAATCTGTCACTGATGGACATTTGGGTTGATTCCAAGTCTTTGCTATTGTGAATAGTGCTGCAATACACATACGTGTGCATGTGTCTTTATAGCAGGATAATTTATAATCCTTTGAGTATATACCCAGTAATGGGATGGCTGGGTCATATGGTACATCTAGTTCTAGATCCTTGAGGAATCGCCATACTGTTTTCCATAATGGTTGAACTAGTTTACAATCCCACCAACAGTGTAAAAGTGTTCCTATTTCTCCACATCCTCTCCAGCACCTGTTGTTTCCTGACTTTTTAATGATGGCCATTCTAACTGGTGTGAGATGGTATCTCATTGTGGTTTTGATTTGCATTTCTCTGATGGCCAGTGATGATGAGCATTTTTTCATGTGTCTGTTGGCTGTATGAATGTCTTCTTTTGAGAAACGTCTGTTCATATCCTTTGCCCACTTTTTGATGGGGTTGTTTGTTTTCTTCTTGTAAATTCGTTTGAGTTCTTTGTAGGTTCTGGATATTAGCCCTTTGTCAGATGAGTAGATTGCAAAAATTTTCTCCATTCTGTAGGTTGCCTGTTCATTCTGATGGTAGTTTCTTTTGCTGTGAAGAAGCTCTTTAGTTTAATGAGATCCCATTTGTCAATTTTGGCTTTTGCTGCCGTTGCTTTTGTTGTTTTAGACATGAAGTCTTTGCCCATGCCTATGTCCTGAATGGTACTACCTAGGATTTCCTCTAGGATTTTTATGGTATTAGGTCTAACATTTAAGTCTCTAATCCATCTTGAATTAATTTTCGTATAAGGAGTAAGGAAAGGATCCAGTTTCAGCTTTCTACTTATGGCTAGCCAATTTTCCCAGCACCATTTATTAAATAGGGAATCCTTTCCCCATTTCTTGTTTCTCTCAGGTTTGTCAAAGATCAGATGGCTGTAGATGTGTGGTATTATTTCTGAGGACTCTGTTCTGTTCCATTGGTCTATATCTCTGTTTTGGTACCAGTACCATGCTCTTTTGGTTACTGTAGCCTTGTAGTATAGTTTGAAGTCAGGTAGCGTGATGCCTCCAGCTTTGTTCTTTTGACTTAGGATTGTCTTGGAGATGAGGGCTCTTTTTTGGTTCCATATGAACTTGAAAGCAGTTTTTTCCAATTCTGTGAAGAAACTCATTGGTAGCTTGATGGGGATGGCATTGAATCTATAAATTACCTTGGGCAGTATGGCCATTTTCACGATATTGATTCTTCCTATCCATGAGCATGGTATGTTCTTCCATTTGTTTGTGTCCTCTTTGATTTCACTGAGCAGTGGTTTGTAGTTCTCCTTGAAGAGGTCCTTTACATCCCTTGTCAGTTGGATTCCTAGGTATTTTATTTCTCTTTGAAGCAATTGTGAATGGAAGTTCATTTCTGATTTGGCTCTCTGTTTGTCTGTTACTGGTGTATAAGAATGCTTGTGATTTTTGCACATTAATTTTGTATCCTGAGACTTTGCTGAGGTTGCTTATCAGCTTAAGGAGATTTTGGGCTGAGACAATGGGGTTTTCTAAATATACAATCATGTCATCTGCAAACAGGGACAGTTTGACTTCTTCTTTTCCTAACTGAATACCCTTGATTTCTTTCTCTTGCCTAATTGCCCTAGCCAGAACTTCCAACACTATGTTGAATAGGAGTGGTGAGAGAGGGCATCCCTGTCTTGTGCCAGTTTTCAAAGGGAATTTTTCCAGTTTTTTCCCATTCAGTATGATATTGGCTGTGGGTTTGTCATAAATAGCTCTTATTATTTTGAGGTACGTTCATCAATACCGAATTTATTGAGCGTTTTTAGCATGAAGGGCTGTTGAATTTTGTCAAAAGCCTTTTCTGCATCTATTGAGATAATCATGTGGTTCTTGTCTTTGGTTCTGTTTATATGCTGGATTATGTTTATTGATTTGCAAATGTTGAACCAGCCTTGCATCCCAGGGATGAAGCCCACTTGATCATGGTGGATAAGCTTTTTGATGTGTTGCTGAATCCGTTTGCCAGTATTTTATTGAGGATTTTTGCATCGATGTTCATCAGGGATATTGGTCTAAAATTCTCTTTTTTTGTTGTGTCTCTGCCAGGCTTTGGTATCAGGATGATGTTGGCCTCATAAAATGAGTTAGGGAGGATTCCCTCTTTTTCTATTGATTGGAATAGTTTCAGAAGGAATGGTACCAACTCCTCCTTGTATCTCTGGTAGAATTCAGCTGTGAATCCATCTGGTCCTGGACTTTTTTTGGTTGGTAGGCTATTAATTATTGCCTCAATTTCAGAGCCTGCTATTGGTCTATTCAGGGATTCACCTTCTTCCTGGTTTAGTCTTGGAAGAGTGTAAGTGTCCAGGAAATTATCCATTTCTTCTAGATTTTCCAGTTTATTTGCGTAGAGGTGTTTATATTATTCTCTGATGGTAGTTTGTATTTCTGTGGGGTCGGTGGTGATATCCCATTTATCATTTTTAATTACGTCGATTTGATTCTTCTCTCTTTTCTTCTTTATTAGTCTTGCTAGTGGTCTGTCAATTTTGTTGATCTTTTCAAAAAACCAACTCCTGGATTCATTGATTTTTTGGAGAGTTTTTTGTGTCTCTATCTCCTTCAGTTCTGCTTTGTTCTTAGTTGAGAAAGGATATTTTGAGTCACTTTGAAGCCTATGGTGACAAAGGAAATATCCTCAGATAAAAACCAGAAAGAAGCTTTCTGAGAAACTACTTTGTGATTTCTGAATTCATCTGAGATTTACATCACTCTTTCTTGGAGCTGTTGGCTAGCACTGGTTTTGTGGAATCTGACAAGTGATATTTTGGATCGCTTTAACGCCCATGGTAACAAAAGAAATATCCTCAGATAAAAACTAGAAAGAAACTTTCTGAGAAATTGCTTTGTGTGCTGTGAATTCATCTCACAGTGTTAAACCACTCTTTCATGGAGGAGTTTGCTATCACTGTTTTCGTGGAATCTCAGATGTGATATTTTGGATAGCATTGAATGCAATGGTGAAAAAGGAAATATCCTCAGACTTAAACTGGAGAGAAGCCTTCCCAGAAACTGCTTCGTGGTGTGTGAATTTATCTCACAGTTACATCATTGCTTTCATTGAGAAGCTTGCTAACACTGTTTTCGAAGTATCTGCAATGAGACACACGGGGGTGCATTGAGGCCTGAAATATCCTCAGATAAAGGCAAGAAAGAAGTTTCTGAGAAACTGCTTTGTGATGTGTGAATTCGTCTCACAGTGTTACATAACTCTTTAATGGAGCCGCTTGCTAGCACTGTTTTTGTGGAATCTGAGAAGGTATATTTTTTTATCCCTTTGAAGCCTATGTTGAAAAAGGAAGTATCCTCAGATAAAAACCAGAAAGAAGCTTTCTGAGAAACTGCATTGTGACGTATGAATTCATCTCACAGAGTTACAACACTCTTTCATGGAGGAATTTGATAGCACTTTTTTTGTTGAATCACAGAAGTGATATTTTGGATAGCATAGAATCTTAGGGTGAGGAATGAAATATCCTCAGATAAAAACTGGATAGAAGACTTCTCAGAAATTGCTTTGTGGTGTGTGAATTCATCTCATAGAGTTACACCATTGCTTTCATTGAGAAGTTTGTTAACACTTTTTTTCACAAAATCTGTAATGAGATATATGGCAGTGCATTGAGGTCCGTGTTTATAAAAGTGCATTGAGGTCTGTGTTTATAAAAGAAACATCTTCAGATAAAAAGAAAAAAGGAGTTTTCTGAGAAACTGCTTTGTGATGTGAGAATTCATCACACAGAGTTACACTAGCCTTCCAAGGAGCAGTTTGCTAGTATTGTATTTGTGGAATCTGAGAAGGGATAATTTGGATCACTTTGAAGCCTATGGTAACAAAGGAAATATCCTCAGATAAAACGAGAAAAAGCTTTTTGAGAAACTCCTTTGTGATGAGTGTATTCACCTCACAGGGATACACTTTTCGTTACATTGAGCAGTTTGCTAACACTGTTTTCATGGAATCTGCCATGGGATGTTTCGAGGGCATTGAGTCCTACCGTGAAAAATTAAATATCCTTAGCTAAAAACTGGAGAGTAGCCTTCTGAGAAACTGCTTTGTGATATGTGAATTCATCTCACAGAAATACATCACACTTTTATTGAGAAGTTATCTAAAAACATTTTTGAGGAATCCACAATGAGATATAATGTAGTGCATTGAGGCCTGTGTTTAAATAGGAAATATCCTTAGATAATAACAAGAATGAAGCTTTCTGAGAAACTGCTTTGTGGTTTGTGAATTCATCTCACAGAGTTTCATCACTCTTTCATGGAGTCGATGGCTAGCACTGTTTTTGTGGGACCTGAGAAGTGATATTTTGGATCTCTTTGAAGCCTATGGTGAAAATGGAAATAAATGCAGATAAAAACTAGAAATAAGCTTTCTGAGAAACTGCTTTGTGATGTGTGATTCATCTTACAGTATTACACCACTCTTTCATGGAGCCGTTTGCTAGAAATGTTTTCTTCATTCTGAGAAGGGATATTTTTTTCACTTTGAAGCCTATGGTGACAAAGGAAATGTCCTCAGATAAAAAATAGAAATTATTTTTCTGAGAAACTGTTTTGTGATATGTGAATTTGACCCACAGAGTTACACCACTCTATCATGGAGGAGTTTTTTAGAACTGTTTTGTAGAATCTCAGAAATTATATCTTTGATAGCATAGAATTCTATGGTGAGAAATGAAATATCCTCAGATAAAAACTGAAGAGAAGCCTTCTCAGAAACTTTTTTGTGGTGAATGAATTTATCTCACAGATTTACACCATTTCTTTCATTGAGAGTTTTGCTAACACTGTTTTCACAGTATCTGCAATGAGATATATGGGAGAGCATCGAGGCCCGTGTTTAAAAAGGAAATATTCTGGAAAAAAGAAGAAAGAAGCTTTCTGAGAAACTGCCTTGTGATCTGTGAGTTCATCACACAGAGTTACACTACTCTTTCAAGGAGCAGATTGCTTGAATTGTGTTTGTGGAATCTGAGAAGGGATATTTTGGATTGCTTTGAAGCCTATGGTAACAAAGGAAATATCCTCAGTGAAAACTAGAAAAAGCTTTATGAGAAACTGCTTTGTGATGAGTGTATTCATCTCACAGAGATACACTTCTTGTTACATTGAGCAGTTTGCTAACACTGTTTTTGTGGAATCTGCCATGGGATATTCCAAGGGCATTGGGTCCTACAGTGAAAAATTAAATATCCTTAGATAAAAACTGGAGGGAAGCCTTCTGAGAAACTGCTTTGTGATGTGTGAATTCATCTCACAGAGCTACACTACTGTTTTCCTTGAGAAGTTTCCTAACAATACTTTCGTGGAAGCTGCAGTGAGATATACGGGAGCACTTTGAGGCCTGAAATATCCTCAGATAAAAACAAGATAGAAGTTTTCTGAGAAACGTATTTGTGATGTGTGAATTCACCCCACAGATTTACACTACTGTTTCATGGATCCGTTTACTAGCACTATTTTTGTGGAATCTGAGAAGGGATATTTTGGATCACTTTGAAGCCTATGGTGACAAAGGAAATATCCTCAGATAAAAACCAGAAAAGAGCTTTCTGAGAAACTGCTTTGTGATGTGTGACTTCATCTCACAGTGTTACACAATTCTTTCATAGAGCCATTTGCTAGCACTGTTTTTGTGGAATCTGAGAAGGGATAATCTTGATTGCTTTGAAGGCTATGGTGACAAAGGAAATATCCTCAGACAAAAACCAGAAAGAGACAATCTGGGAAACTACTTTATGATATGTGAATTCATCTCACAAACTTACACCACTCTTTCATGGAGGAGTTTGCCAGCACTGTTTCTGTAGAATCACAAAAGTGATATTTTGGAAAGCATTGAATCCCATGGTGAAAAAATGAAATATCCTCAGATAAAAACTGGAGAGAAGCCTTCTCAGAAACTGCTTTGTGGTGTGTGAATTCATCTCACAGAGGTACAACATTTCTTTCATTCAGAGTTTGCTAACACTGTTTTCACAGAATCTGCAATGAGATATTCGGGAGCACATTGAGGCCTGAAATATCCCCAGATAAAATCAAGAAAGAAGCTTGGGTAAAAAATGGAGGGAAGCCATCTCAGAATCTGCTTTTAAGTGTGTGAATTCATCTCAGAGAGTTACACCTTTACTTCCATTGAGAGGTTTGCTAACACTGTTTTTGCAGAATCTGCAATGAGATATACGGGAGTGCATTGAGGCCCACGTTTAAAAAAGAAGTATCCTTGGATAAAAGGAAGAAGGAAGGTTTCTGAGAAACTGCTTTGTGATGTGTGAATTCATCTCACAGTGTTACACAACTCTTTCATGGAGCCGTTTGCTAGCACTGTTTTTGTGGAATCTAAGAAGGCATATTTTGAATGGCTATGAAGCCTATGGTGACTAAGGAAAGATCCTCAGATTAAAAACTAGAAAGAAGCCCTGTGAGAAACTGCTCTGTGTTGTGTGAATTCATCTCACAGAGTTACACTACTCTTTCATGGAGCCATTTGCTACCACTGTTTCTTTGGAATCTGAGAAGGGATATTTTTGATCGCTTTGAAGCCTATGGTGACAAACGAAATACCCTCAGATAAAAACCAGTAATGAGGTTTCTGAGAAACTGCTTTGTGATTTGTTAATTCATCTCAGAGTGGTACACAACTCTTTCATGGATCCGCTTGCTAGCACTGTTTTTATGGAATCTGAGATGTGATATTTTGGATTGCTTTGAAGCCTATGGTGACAATGGAAGTATCCTCTGATAAAAACTAAAAAGAAGCTTTCTGAGAAACTGCTTTGTGACTTGTGAATTCATCTCACAAATTAACAACAGTCTTTCATGGGAGTTTGGTAGCACTTTTTTTGTTAAATCACAGAAGTGGTATCTTGGATAGCATTGAATCCCATGGTGAAAAATGAAATATCCTGAGATAAAAACTGGAGAGAAGCCTTCTCAGAAACTGCTGTGTGGTGTTTGAATTCATCTCACAGAGTTACAACACTGCTTTCATTGAGAAGTTTGCAACACTGTTTTTGCAGAATCTGCAATGAGATATATGGGAGAGCGTTGTGGTCGGTGTTTAAAAAGGAAATATCCTAGGATATAAAGAAGAAAGAAGCTTTCTGAGAAACTGCTTTGTGATGTGTGAATTCACCTCACACTGTTACACAAATCTTTCATGGAGCTGTTTGCTAGAACCGTTTTCGTGGAATCTGAGAAGGGATAATTTGGATGGCTATGAAGCCTATGGTGACTAAGGAAATATCCTCAGATAAAAACTAGAAAGAAGCCCTGTGAGAAACTGCTCTGTGTTGTGTGAATTCATCTCACAGAGTTACACTACTCTTTCATGGAGCCCTTTGCTACCACTGTTTCTTTGGAATCTGAGAAGGGATATTTTTGATCGCTTTGAAGCCTATAGTGTCCAAGGAAATATCCTCAGATAAAATCCAGAAAGAAGCTTTCTGAGAAACTCCTTTGTGATATGTGAATTCATCTCAGAGTGTTACACAACTCTTTCATGGAGCCAGTTGCTAGCACTGTTTTTGTGGAATCTGAGACGGGATATTTTGGATCACTTTGAAGCCTATGGTGACAAAGGAAATATCCTCAGATAAAAACCAGAAAGAAACTTTCTGAGAAACAGCTGTGATTTGTGAATTCATCTCACAGATTACATCACTCTTTCATGGAGCTGTTGGCTAGCACTGTTTTTGTGGAATCTGAGAAGGGTATTTTTGATCACTTTGAAGTGTATGTTGACAATGGAAATATCCTCTGATTAGAAACTAGAAAGAAGCTTTCTGAGAAACTGCTTTGTTACATGTGAATTCATCTCACACAGTTACACTACTGTTTCATGGAGCTGATTGTTAACACTGTTTTTGTGGAATCTGAAAAGGGATATTTTGGATTGCTTTGAAGCCTTTGGTGACAATGGAAGTATCCTTCAATAAAAATTGGAAAGAAACTTTCTTAGAAACTGCTTTGTGAAGTGTGAATTCATCTCACAAAATAACAACACTCTTTCATGGAAGAGTTTGGTAGCACTGTTTTTGTGGAATCACAAAAGTGATATCTTGGACAGCATTAAATCCCATGGTGAAAAATGAAATATCCCCAGTTAAGAACTGGAGAGAAGCCTTCTCAGAAACTGCTTTCTGGTGTGTGAATTCATCTCACAGAGTTGCAACACTGTTTTCATAGAGAAGTTTGCTAACACTGTTTTCACAGAATCTGCAATGAGATATTCGGGAGCACACTGAGCCTGAAATATCCTCAGAAAAAATCAAGAAAGAAGCTTTCTGAGAAACTGCTTTGTGATGTGTGAAATCATCTCACAGAGTTACACCACCCTTTCATGGAGCCGTTTACTAGCACTGTTTTTGTGGAATCTGAGAAGGTATATTTTTTTATCCCTTTGAAGCCTATGTTGAAAAAGGAAGTATCCTCAGATAAAAACCAGAAAGAAGCTTTCTGAGAAACTGCTTTGTGATGTGTGAATTCATCTCACAGAGTTACATCAATCTTTCCTGGAGCCGTTGGCTAGCACTGTTTTTGTGGAATCTGAGAATTGATATTTTATATCGCTTTGAAACCTATGGTGAAAAAGGAAGTATCCTCAGATAAAAACTAGAAAGAACCTTTCTGAGAAACTGCTGTGTGACATGTGAATTCATCTCACAGAGTTACACCACTCTTTCATGGAGGAGTTTGCAAGGACTGTTTTTGTGGAATCTCAGAAGTAATATCTTGGTTAGCATAGAATGCTATGGTGAGAAATGAAATATCCTCAGATAACAACTGGAGAGAAACCTCCTCAGAAACTGCTTTGTGGTGTGTGAATTCATCTCACAGATTTACATCATTGCTTTCATTGAGAAGTTTGCTAACACTGTTTTTGCAGAATCTGCAATGAGATATACAGGAGTGCATTGAGGCCCGTGTTTAAAAAAGATATATCGTTGGATAAAAAAGAAGAAGGGGGTTTTCTGAGAAACTGTTTTGTAATGTGTGAATTCATCACCCAGAGTTACATTACCCTTTCATGGAGTACTTTGCTAGCATTGTATTTGTGGAATCTGAGAAGGAAAATACCCTCATATAAACACTACAAAAAGCCTTTCTGAGAAAATGTTTTCTGATGTGTGAATTCATTTCAGAGAGTTACACTGTTCTTTTCATTGACCAGTTTCATAGCACTCTTTTGGGGGAATCTGCAATGGACAATTTCGGAGCACAATGAAGCCTTTGGTGACAAAGGAAATATTTTCATATAGAAACTAGAGGAAATATCCTCAAAAACACAGAGGAAATATCCTTATATAAAGGCACTTTGTAATGGGTTAATTCATGTCACAGAGTTACATGATTCTTTTTATAGAGCAGTTTTGTACCACTGTTTTAGAGAAACCTGAGAAGGGATATTTTTGATCGCATTGAAGTCTATGATGACAAAGGAGATATCCTCAGGTAAAAACTAAAAAGAAGCTTTCTGAGAGACTGCTTTGTATTGTGTGAATTTATCTCACAGAGTTACACTCATGTTTTCATTGAGCAGTTTGCTAACACTATTTTCTTGGAATCTGCAATGGGATAGTTCAGACCACATTGAAGCTCATGGTGACAAAGGAAATATCCTCATATAATTATTAGAAAGAAGCTTTCTGAGAACCAATTTGTGATGTGTTAATTCATCTCACAGAGTTACAGGGTTCTTCTCATGGATCAGTTGGGTAGAACTGTTTTTGAGGAAACTGAGAAGGGATATTTTGGATCACAATGAAGCCTAAGATGACAAAGAAAATATCCTGAGATAATAACTAGAAAGAAGCTTTCTGAGAAAGTTCTTGGTGATGTGTGAATTCATCTCACAGTGTTACGCCTTTCTTTTCATGGAGGAGTTTGATAACACTACTTTTGTGAAATCTGCAAACGGATATCTGGGAGCGCAATGAGGCCTATACTGAAAAAGGAAATATCCTCAGATAAAAACTAGAAAGAATCTGTCTGAGAAACTGCTCTGTGATGTGTGAATTCATCATACATAGTTACACCATTCATTTAATGGAGCAGTTTGATAACACTGTTTTCGTGGAATCTGCAATAGAGTAATTTGGAGAATATTGAAGCCTATGGTGATGAAGGACATATCCACAGATGAAAACCAAACAGAAGTTTTTGGTGAAACAGCTTTGTGATGTGTGAAATAATCTTACAGAGTTACACAGTTCTTTTCATTGAGAAGTTTGCTGACACGTTTTCCATGGAAACTGCAATGGGTTATTCCGGAGCACATTGAGGAATATGGTGAAAAAGGATTATCCTCTGTTAAAAACTAGAAAGAAGCTATCTGAAAAACGGCCTTGGATGTGTGAACTAATCTCACAGAGTTACACCTCTCTTTTCATGGAGCAGTTTTGTAGCACTCTTTTTGGGGAATCTGAGAAGGGATATTTTGAATAGCATTGAAGTCTATGGTGACAAAGCAAATATCCTCAGATCAAAACTACAAAGAAGCTTTCTGAGACACTGCTTTGTGATGTGTGAATTCATCTTGCACATTTGCATGACTCTTTTCTTGGAACAGTTTGCTAACACTGTTTTCATGGAATCTACAATAGGATATTTGGTAGTGCACTGAAGCCTATATTGACAAAGGAAATATCCTCAGACAAAAACCAAAAAGAAGATTTCTGAGAAACAGCTTTGTGATGTGTGAATTCACCTCACAGATTTACACCTTTCTTTTCATGGAGCACTTTTCTAACACTATTTTTGTGGAATTTACAAAGGGATATTCGGGAGAATGTTGAGGCCCATGGTGAAAAAGGTAATCTAATCAGACGAAAATTATAAAGAATCTTTCTGAGAAACTGCTTTGTGATTTGTGAATTCATCTCAGAGAGTTACTGGATCTTTTTCATGGAGTAGTATGGTAGCACTGTTTTTGGGAAATCTGGGAAATGATATTTTGGATTGCATTGAAGCCTATGGTGACAAAGGAAATATCCTCAGATAAAAACTGGAAAGAAGCTTTCTGAGAAACTGCTTTGTGATGTGTGAATTCATCTCACAGAGTTACACCTTTATTTTCTTGCAGCAATTTGCTAACACTGATTTCATGGAATCTGCAATAGGATATTTGGGAGTGCATTGAAGACTATGGTGACAAAGTAAATCTCCTCAGACAAAAACCAAAAACAAACTGCAATGGGATATTTCAGAGCACATTGAAAGTTATGGTGACAAATGAAATATCCTCAGGTAAAAACTTGAAAGAAGTGGTCGGAGTAACTGCTTTGTGATTTGTAAATTCAACTCACAGAGCTACACGATACTTTTCATGGAGTACTTTATTAGCCCTGGTTTTTGGGAATCAGAGAAGAGATATTTTGGATTGTATAGAAGCCTATGTTGACAAAGGAAATATCCTCAGATAAATGCGGAAAGAAGCTTTCTAAGAAAGTTCTTTGTGATGTGTGAATTCATCTCACAGAGTTACACCTTTCTTTTCATGGAGAAATTTGCTAACACTATTTTCATTGAATCTGCCACGGGATACTTGGGAACGCATTGAGGCTTATGGTGAAAAGCTAAATATCTTCAGATAAAAACTGGAAAGAAGCTTTCTGAGAATCTGCTTTGTGTATTGTGAATTCCTCTCACAGTGTTACACTGTTATTTTCATTGAGCAGTTTGCTTACACTATTTTCATGGAATCTGCAAAGAGATATTTGAATGCACATTGAGGCCTAAAGTGAAAAAATAAATATGCTCAGATGAAAAATAGAAAGAAGCTTTTCTCAGAAACTGTTTTGTGATGTGTGAAAACATCTCACAGAGGTACACGATAGTTTTCATGGATCAATTTGGTAGCACTGTATTTGTGGAATCTGAGAAGGGATATTTTGGATCACATTGAAGCCTATGGTGACAAAGGAAATATCCTAAGATGAAAATCAGAAAGAAGCATTCTGAGAAAGTTCTTCATGATGTGCGAATTACACTCACAGAGTTACAGCTTTCTTTTCATGGAGCAGTTTGCTAACTCTGTTTTCGTGGATTCTGTGGTAGCACATTGAGGCATATGGTGAAAAAGGAAATATCCTGAGATAAAATCAAGAAAGGAGCTTTCTGACCAATTGCTTTTTGATGTGTGAATTCATCTCATGGTGTTACACTGTGAGCAGTTTTCTAACACTGTTTTATTGGAATCTGGATTGGGATATTTTGGAGCATATTGAAGTTTATGGTGACATAGTAAATATCCTCATAGAAAAAGTAGAAATAAGCATTCTGAGAAACAGATTTGTGACGTGTTATTTCATCTCACAGAGTTACACTATTCTTTTCATGGATCAGTTTGGTAGCACTGTTTTTGGGGAATCTGAGAAGGGATATTTTGTATCACCTTGAAGCCTATGATGACAAAGGAAATAGCCTCAGGTGAAAACTAGAAATAAGCTTTCTGAAAAAGTTCTTTGTGATGTGTAAATTCACCTCACAGAGTTACACTGTTCCTTTCATTGAATAGTTTGCTAACACTGTTTTCTTGGGATGTGCAATGAGAAAATTCACAGGGCATTGAAGATTATGGTGACAGAGGAAATATCCTCAGACAAAAAACTAGAAAGAAGCTTTCTGAGAAATTTCTTTGTGATGTGTGAATTCACATCACAGAGTTACACGATTCTTTTCATGAAGCAGTTTGGTAGCACTGTTTTTGGGGAATCTGAGAAGGGATATTTTGGATCACACTTAAGTATATATTGACAAATGAAATACCCTCAGATAAAAACTACAAAGAAACGTTCTGAGAAAGTTCTTTGTGATGTGTGAATTCATTTCACAGAGTTACACCTTTTTTTTCATGTAGCCATTTGTTAACACTATTTTCGTGGAATCTTCAAAGGTATATTTCGAAGTGCATTGAGGTCTATGGTGAAAAACTAAATATCCTGAGATAAAATTAGAAAAATACTTTTTGAGAAATTGCTATGCGATGTGTGAATTCATCTCACAATGTTACACGATTCTTTTTCTGGAGCCGTGTGCTAACACTGTTTTCGTGGAATCTGCAAAGGGACATTTGCAACCGCATTGATGACTATAGTGGAAAAGGAAATATCCTCACATAAAAACTAAAAACAAGCTTTCTGAGAAATAACTTTGTGATGTGTGAATTTATCTAACAGAGTTACACTGTTTTTTCATTGAGCTGTTTGAAAACACTATTTTCATGGAATCTGCAAAGGGATGTCTGGGAGCACATTGAGGCCTGCAGTGAATAAATAAATATCCTCAGATAAAATCGAGAAAGAATCTTTCTGAGAAACCTATTTTTGATGTGTGAATTCTGCTCATAGAGTTACACTGTTCTTTTCATTGAGCAGATTGCTAACACTATTTTCTTGGAATCTGCAATGGGGTATTTCAGAGCACATTGAAGCTTATGGTGACACATGAAATATCCTCAGACAAAAACTAGAAAGGAACTTTCTGAGAAACTGCTTTGTTATTTGTGAATTCGTTTCAGAGGGTTACAAGATTCTTTTCATGGAGCATGTCGGTAGCACTGTTTTTGGGGAATCTGAGAAGGGATGTTTTGGATCACCTTGAAGCCTATGTTGACAAAGGAAATACCTTCAGAAAAAAACTAGAAAGAAGTGTTCTGAGAAAGTTCTTCATGATGTGTGAATTCATCTCACAGAGTTACACCATTCTTTTCATGGAGCTGTGTGCTGTTTTCATATAATCTGCAAAAGGATATTTGGGAGTGCATTGAGGAATATAGTGACAAATGAAATATCCTCACATAAAAAGTAGAAAGAAGCTTTCTAAGAAACTGCTTTGTGATGTGTGAATTCATCTCACAGAGTTACATTGTTCTTTCCATTGAGCATTTGCTAACAATTTTCTAATGGAATCTGCAATGGTATACTTTTGAGTGCATTGAAACTTATGGTGGCAAAGTAAATAACCTCAGATACAAACTAGAAAGAACCTTTCTGAGAAACTGCTTCATGATGTGCAAATTTATCTCACAGAGTTACACTGTTCTCTTCATTGAACTGTTTGAAAACACTGTTTTCGTGGAATCAGCAAAGGTATATTTGGGAGCACATTGAGGCCTATGTTGAAAAAGGAAATACTCTCAGATAAAAACTACAAAGAAGCTTTCTGAGAAACTACTTTTGGATGTGTAAATTCATCTCACATAGTTTCACTGTACTTTTCATTGAGCAGTTTGCTAACAATGTTTTCTTGGAATCTACAATGGGATATTTTGTAGCTCATTGAAGATTATGGTGACAAATGAAATATCCTCAGACAAAAACTAGAAAGAAGCCTCATGAGAAACTGCTTTGTGATTTTTGAATTCATCTCAGAGAGTTACACGATTATCTTCATGGATCAGTTTGGTAGCACTGTTTCTGGGGAAACTGAGAAGGTATATTTGAAATCACATTGAAGCCTATGGTGACAAAGGAAATATCCTCAGATGAAAACTAGAAATAAGCTTTCTAAGGAATTACTTTGTGATGTGTGAATTCGTCTAACAAAGTTACAAGTTTCTTTTCAAGGAATTGTTTGCTAACACTCCTTTCGTGGAATCTGCAAAGGGCTATTTGGGAGCGCATTGAGGCCTATGGTGAAAAACTAAATATTCTCAGATAAAAACTGGAAAGAAGCTTTTCTGAGAAACTGCTTTGTGATGTGTGAATTCATATCTCAGAGTTACACTGTTCTTTTTATTGAGTGAGTTAACTCCTCACTGCTCTTTTCATTGATCAGTTTTCTAACACAGTTTTCTTGGAATCTGCAATGGCATATTTCAGAGTGCATTGAAGCTCACTGTGACAAAGGAAATATCCTCAGAAAAAAGTAGAAAGTAGTTTTCTGAGAAACTGCTTTGTGATGTTTGTATTCATCTCACAGAATAACAGCTTTCTCTTCATGGACCAGCTTATTATCACTATTTTCTTGGAATCTACACAGGGATATTTGAGAGCAAGTTGTGGCCTATGTGAAAAAGGAAATATCCTCTGAAGAAAACTTGAAAGAAACTGTCTGAGAAACTGCTCTGTGATGTGGAAATTCATCTCACTGAGTTACACCACTCTTTTCATGGAGCTGTTTTGTAGCACTGTTTTTGGTGTATCTGAGAAGGGATACTTTGAATTGCATGGAAGCCTATGGTGTCAAAGGGATTATCCTCAGATAATAACTAGAAAAAAGCTTTCTGAGAAATTTCTTTGTGATGTGTGAATTCATCTCACAGAGTTACAAAATTCATTTCATGCATCAGATTGGTAAAACTGGTTTTGGGGAAACTGAGAAGGGATATTTTGGATTTCATTGAAGCCTATGGTGAAAAAGAAAATATCCTCAGATAAAAACTAGAAATAAGCTTTCTGAGAAACTTCTTTGTGATGTGTGAATTCATCTCCCTGAGTTACACGTTTCTTTTCATGGAAAAGTTGCTAGTACTTTTTTTGGGGATTCTTCAAAGGGATATTTGGGAGTGCCTTGAGGCTTACAGTGAAAAAGGAAATATCCTCCAATAAAACCAATAAATCAGTTTTGTAGAACTGCTCTTGGGGAATCTGCGAAGGAACATTTGCAATTGCAATGAAGAATATGGTGAAAAAGGAAATATCCTCAGATAGTAACTAGAAAGGAGCTTTCTGAGAAACTGCTGTGTGATTCATCTCACAGAGTTACAATGTTGTTCTCATGGAGCAGTTTGCTAACACTGTTTTTTGGAATCTGCAATTGGATATTTCACAGTACATTGAAACTTATGGTGACAAAGAAAATATCCTCATATACAAATTAGATAGAAGTTTTCTGAGAAACTCCTTTGTGGTTCGTGAATTTGTCTCACAGAGTTTCACCATTCTTTTCATGAAGCAGTTTAGTACCACTGTTTTTGGGGAATTTGAGATAGGATATTTTGGATCACATTGAAGCCTATGGTGAAAAATGAAATATCCTCAGATAAAAACTACAAAGAATCTTTCTGAGGAACTTCTTTGTGGTGTGTGTATTCATCTCACAGAGTAGCATGATTCTTTTTTTGGAGCAGTTTGGTAAAATTGTTTTCACAGAATCTCAAATATGATATGTGGGAGTTCATTGAAGCCTATTGTGGCAAAGGAAATATCCTCAGACAAAAACCAAAAAGAAACGTTCTTACAAAATGCTTTGTGATGTGTGAATTTGTCTCAGATTTACACTTTTTTTTTTCATGGAACAGTTTGCTAACACTATTTTCGTGGAATCTGAAAAGAGATATTCGTGAGCTCAATGAGGCCTGCAGTGAAAAAGGAAATATCCCCAGACAAAAACTAGAAAGAAGCTTTCTATGAAACTGCTTTCCGACTTGTGAATTCATCTCACAGATTTATATGATTCTTTTCATGGAACAGCTTGGTAGCACTGTTTTGGGGGAATCTGATAAGGGATATTTTGGATCACATTGAAGCCTATGGTGACAAAGGGAATATTCTCAGATAAAAATTACATAGAAGCTTTCTGAGAAACTGATTTGTGATGTGTGTATTCATCTCAAAAAGTAGCATGATTCTTTTCTTGGAGCAGTTTGCTAAAACACTTTTTTTCTTGGAATCTGCAATGGGATATTTTGGAGCTCATTGAAGCTTATGGTGACTGCTCAGTGAAATCAAAGAGGACACAAACAAATGGAAGAACATACCATGCTCATGGATAGGAAGAATGAATATAGTGAAAATGGTCATACTGCCCAAGGTCCTTTATAAATTCAATGCCATCCCCATCAAGCTACCAATGACTTTCTTCACAGAATTGGAAAAAGCTGCTTTAAAGTTCATATGGAACCAAAGAAGAGCCCTCCTTGCCAAGACAATCCTAAGTCAAAAGAACAAAGCTGGAGGCATCACACTACCTGACTTCAAACTATACTACAAGGCTACAGTAACCAAAACAGCATGGTACTGGTACCAAAACAGAGATATAGACCAATGGAAAACAATAGAGCCCTCAGAAATGATAGCACACATCTACAGTCATCTGAACTTTGACAAACCTGACAAAAACAAGATATAGGGAAAGGATTCCCTATTTAATAAATGGTGCTGGAAAAATTGATCCTTTCCTTACTCCTCATACAAAAATTAATTCAAGATGGATTAGAGACTTAAATGTTAGACATAATACCGTAAATATTCTAGAAGAAAACCTAGGTAATACCATTCAGGACACAGGCATGGGCAAGGACTTCATATCTAAAACACCAAAAGCAATGGCAACAAAAGCCAAAATTGACAAATGGGATCTCATTAAACTAAAGAGCTTCTGCACAGCAAAAGAAACTACCATCGAAGTGAACAGGCAACTTACAGAATGGGAGAAAGTTTTTTGCAATCTACTCATCTGATTAAGGGCTAATATCCAGAACCTACAAAAAACGCAAACGAATTTATGAGAAAAAAACAAACAACCCCATCAAAAAGTGGGCAAAGGATATGAACAGACATTTCTCAAAAGAAGACATTCATACAGCCAAAAGACACATTAAAAAATGCTCATTATCACTGGCCATCAGAGAAATGCAAATCAAAACCACAGTGAGATACCATCTCACACCACTTAGAATGGCAATCATTAAAATGTCAGGAAACAACAGGTGCTGGAGAAGATGTAGAGAAATAGGAACACTTTTACACTGTTGGTGGGATTGTAAACTAGTTTAACCATTGTGGAAAACAGTATGGTGATTGCTCAAGGATCTAGAACTATAAATACCATATGACCCAGCCATTCCATTACTGGGGATATACCCAAAGGATTATAAATCATGCTGCTATAAAGACACATTAACATACATGTTTATTATGGCACAATTCACAATAATGAAGACTTGGAATCAACCCAAATGTCCATCAGTGACAGACTGGATTAAGAAAATGTGGCACATATACACCATGGAATACTATGCAGCCATAAAAAAGGATGAGTTTGTGTCATTTGTAGGGACATGGATGCAGCTGGAAATCATCATTCTCAGTAAACTATCACAATAACAGAAAACCAAACACTGTATGTTCTCACTCATAAGTGGGAATTGAACATTGAGATCACCTGGACACGGGAAGGGAAACATCACACACTGGGGTCTATTGTGGTGAGGGGGAGGGTGAGGGATGACATTTGGAGTTATACTTGAGGTAAATGATGAGTTGAAGGCTGCTGAGGAGTTGATGGGTGAAGCACACCAACATGGAACATGTATACATACGTAACAAACCTGCACATTGTGCACATGTACCCTAGAACTTAAAGTATAATGAAAAACAAAAAGTTAATAAATAAAATACTACTTGTAGCACTGAACTAAGTGTGGGGGATACAATACTGAACAAAGCAAAAACAAAAAAAGAAAAGGAAATATCCTAATATAAAAACTAGAAAGAAGCTTTCTGAGAAATTTCTTTGTGATGTGTTAATTCATCTCACAGAATTCATCTCACAGAATTACTATTCTTTTCATTGAGCAGTCTGCTAACACTGTTTTCATGGAATCTGCAATAGGATATTTGGGAGTGCATTGAAGCCTATGGTGACAAAGGAAATGTCCTCAGATAAAAACGGAAAAGAAGGTTTCTTAGAAACTGCTTTGTGATGTGTCAATTTGTCCCACAGAGTTACACTGTTCTTTTCATTGAGTAGCTTGCTAACACTGTTTTCTTGGAAACTGCAATGGGATATTTCAGAGCACATTGAAGCTTATGTTGACAAAGAAAATATCCTCAGACAAAAACTAGAAAGGAGTTTCAGACAAACTGCTTTCTAATTTGTGAATTCATCTCACAGACTTACAATTTCTTTTCATGGAGCAGTTTGTTAGCACTGTTTTTGGGGAATCTGAGAAGGGATATTTTGGATCACATTGAAGCCTATGGTGCTAAGGGAAATATCCTCATATGAAAAATAGAAAGAGCTTTCTGAGAAACTGTTTGTGATGTGGACATGTGTATTCATCTCACAGAGTAGCACGATTCTTTTCTTGTAGCAGTTTGTTAAAACTGTTTTCATGGAACCACAATAGGATATTTGGGAGTGCATTGAAGCCTATGGTGACCAAGGAAATATCCTCAGACAAAAAACCAAAAAGCAGTTTTCTTAGAAACTGCTTTGTGAAGTGTGAATTCATCTCACAGGTTTACACCTTTCTTTTTGTGGAGCAGTTCCCTAACACTATTTTCATGGAATCTGCAAAGAGATATTCACGAGTGCAATGAGACTTGTGGTGAAAAAGGAAATATCCTCAGACAAAAAATAGAAAGAAGGCTTCTATAAAAATGCTTTCTGATTTGTGAAAACATCTCACAGATTCAAACAATTCTCTTCATGGAGCATTTTGGTAACACTGTTTTTGGAGAATCAGAGAAGGGCTATTTTGGATCGCATTGAAGCCTATGGTGACAAAGGGAATATTCTCAGATAAACACCAGATAAAGCTTTCTGAGAAACTGCTTTGTGATATCTGTATTCATCTCACAGAGTAGCATGATTCTTTTCTTGGAGCAGGTTGCTGAAACTATTTTCCTGAAATCTGTAAAGGAATACTCAGGAGCACATTGAGGAATATGGTAAAAAAGGAAATATCGTCGGGTGAAAACTAGAAAGAAGCACTCTGAGAAACAGTTTTGTGATGTGAGAATTCATCTCACAGAGTTACACCACACTTTTCAGGAAGCAGTTTGTTAGCACTGTTTTTGGGGAATTTGAGAAGGGATATTTTGAATTGCATTGAAGTCTATGGTGACAAAGGAAATATCCTCAGATAAAAACTAGAAAGAAGCTTTCTGAGAAATCACTTTGTGATGTGTTAATTAATCTCACAGAGTTACATGATTCCTTTCATGGATCAGTGTGGTAGCACTGTTTTTGGGGAATCTGCAATAGGATATTTCGGAGCACATAGGAGCCCATGGTGACAAAGGAAATATTCTCAGACAAAAACCAAAAAGAAACTTTCTGAGAAACTGTTTTGTGATGTGTGAATTCATCTCAGAGATTTACACCTTTCTATTCATGGAGCAGTTTGCTAACACTATTTTCGTGGAATCTGCAAAGGGATATTCACGAGTACATTGGGGAGTTTTTTGAAAAAGGAAATATCCTAAGACAAAAACTAGAAAGAAGCTTTCTGAGAAACTCCCTTGTGATCTGTGAATTCATCTCACAGTGTTACATAATTCTTTTCATGGAGCAGTTGGTTAGCACTGTTTTCTTGGAATCCACAATGGGATATATTGGAGCGCATTGAAGTTTATGGTGAAAAAGGAAATATCTTAACATAAAAAGTAGAAAGAAGCTTTCTGAGAAAGTCCTTTGTGATATGATAATTCATTCACAGAATTACCCTTTTTTTCCATGGAGCAGTTTGTTAGTACTACTTTTAGGGAATACGAGAAGGGACATTTTGAAGCCCATGGTAACAAATGAAATATCCTCAGATCAAAACTAGAAAGAAGCATTCTGAGAAACTTCTTTGGGACGTGTGAATTCATTTCACAGAGTTACACTGTTCTTTTCTTTGCGCAGTCTGCTAACACTGTTTTCGTGGAATCTGCAATAGGATATTTGGGAGTGCATTGAAGCCTACGGTGACAAAGGTAAAATCCTCAGATAAAAACGGAAAGGAATGTTTCTGAGAATCTGCTTTGTGATGTGTCAACTTGTCTCAAAGAGTTACACTGTTCTTTTCATTGAGCAGTTTGCTAACACTATTTTCCAGGAATCTGCAATGGTATATTTTGAAGCACATTGAAGCTTTTGGGGACAAAGGAAATATCCTCAAACAAAAACTAGAAAGAAACTTTCTAACAAACTGCTTTCTAATTTATGAATTCCTCTCACAGAGTTACACAATTCTTTTCATGGAGCAGTTTAGTAGCTCTCTTTTTGGGGAATTGAGAAGGGATACTTTTGATCGCATGGAAGTCTATGGTGAAAAAGGAAATATCATCAGATAAAAACCGGAAAGAATCTTTCTGAGAAACTTCTTTCTGATGTGTGAATTCATCTCACATAGTAGCATGATTCCGTTTTGAGGCAGTTTGGTAAAACTCTCTTTGTGGAATCTACAGTAGAATATTTTGGAGTGGAGTGAAGCCTATGGTGACTAAGGAAATATCCTTATACAAAAAAACAAAAAGAACCTTTCTGAGAAACTGCTTTGTGATGTGTGAATTCATCTCACAGAATTACAGTGTTCTTTTCATTGAGCAATTTACTAACACTGTTTTCTTGGAATCTGCAATGGGATATTTTGGAGAACATTGTAGCTTATGGTGACAAAGAAAACATCCTCATATATAAAATAGGAAGAAGCATTCTGAGAAACAGCTTTGTCATGCATTAATTCATCTCACAGAGTTGAATGATTCGTTTCATGTAACTGTATGGTAGCAACGTTTTGGGGGAATTTAAGAAGGGATACTTTGGATCGCATTGAAGCCTATGGTGAAAAAGGGAATATCCTGAGATAAAAACCAAAAAGACGTTTTCCTTTCTTTTCAAGTAGCAGTTTGCTAAGACTGCCTTCATGAAATCTGCAAAGGTACATTTGGGAGTGGATTGAGGCCTAAGGTGGAAAAGGAAATATCCTCAGATGAAAACAAGAATGAAGCTTTCTAAGAAACTACTTTGTCATGTGTGACTTCATCTCAAAATGTTACACCTTTCTTTTCATGGAGCAGTTTGCTTGCACTGTTTTTGGGGATCTGAGAAGGCATATTTTGAATTGCTTTGAAGCCTATGGTGACAAAGGAAATATCCTCAGATAAAAACCAGAAGGAAGCTTTCTTAGAAACTTCTTTGTGATGTGTGAATTCCTCCCAGAGAGTTATGCCTTCCTTTTCATGGAGCAATTTGCTAACACTGTTTTCATGGAATCTGCAAACGGATATTTGGGAGTGCATGGAGACCTATAGTGAAAAAGGAAATATCCTCAGATAAAAACTAGAAAGAAGCTTTCCGAGAAACTGCTTTGTGATGTGTGAATTAATTTCACATAGTTACAGTGTACATTTCAATGAGCAGTTTGACAACACTGTTTTCTTGGAATCTGCAGTGGGATATTTCAGAGTGCGTTGAATCTTACAGTGACAAAAGAAATATCCTCATATAAAAAGTAGAAAGAACCTTTCTGAGAAACCGCTTTCTGATGTCCAAATTCATCTCACGGAGTTACACGATTCTTTTCATGATTCAGTTTGGTAGCACTACTTTTGGGTAATCTGAGAAGGGATATTTTGGATCACATTGAAGAATATGGTGACAAAGAAAATATACTCAGATAAAACTGGAAAGAACTTTACTGGGAAAGTTATTTGTGATGTGTGAATTCATCTCACAGAGTTACACCTTTCTTGTTTTGGAGCAGTTTGCTTACACTGTTTTCATGGAATCTGGAAAGGGATATTTGGGAGAACATTGAGGTCTATTCTGAAAAAGGAAATACCCTCAGAAAAAAACTAGAAAGAAGCTTTGTGAGAGACTGCCTTGTGATGCATGAATTCATCTCACAGAGTTACACTGTTGCTTTCATTGAGCAGTTTGCTAACTCTGTTTTCATGGAATCTGCAATGTGTTAGTTCAGAGCGGATTGAAGCTTAGGGAGACAAATGAAATATCCTCAGACAAAAGAAAAAAGAATCTTTCTGAGAAACTGCTTTGTGATTTGTGAATGCATCTCAGAGATTTACATGATTCTTTCCATGGAGCAGTTGGGTAAAAACTTTTTTGGGGAATCTGAAAAGGGATATTTTGGATCACATTGAAGTCTATGGTTACAAAGGAAATATTCTCAGATAAAACTAGAAAGAAGCTTTCTGAGAACGTTCTTTGTGATGTGTGAATTCATCTCACAGGCGTACACCCTACCATTCATGGAGCCGTTTGCTAACACTGTTTTCGTGGAGTGTTCAAAGGGATATTTGGGAGCCTATTGAGGCCTATGGTGAAAAAAACATATCCTTAGGTAAAAACTAGAAAGCAGATTTCAGAAAAACTGCTTTGTGATGTCTGAATACATCTCACAGAGTTACACTGTTCTTTTCATTGAGCAGTTTGCTAACACTATTTTCATGGAATCTGCAAAGGGTTATTTGGGAGCGCATTGAGGCCTATAGTGAAAAGATAAATACCCTCAGATAAAAAGTAGAAAGAAGCTTTATGAGAAACTGCTTTGTGATGTGTGAATTCATCTCACAGAGTTACACTGTTCTTTTCATTGAGCTGTTTGATAACACTGTTTTCATGGAAACTGCATGGGAATATTTGGGAGTGCACTGAAGTTTTTGGTGACAAAGAAAATGTCCCCAGATAAAAACCAAAAAGAACTTTCTGAGAAACTGCTTTGTGATGTGGGAATTCATGTCACAGAGCTACACATTTCTTTCCATGGAGCAGTCTGCCTACAGTGTTTTTGTGAAATCTCTAAAGGCATATATGGGAATGCAATGAGGCCTATGGTGAAAAAGAAAATATCCTCAGAAAAAAACTAGAAAGAAGCTATCTGAGAAACTGCATTGTCATGTGTGAATTCATCTCACCGTGTCACACTGTTCTTTTCATTGAGCAGTTTGCTAACACTGTTTTCTTGGAATCTGTAATGGGATATTTTGGAGTACACAGAAGCTCATGGTGACAAAAGAAATATCCTTCTATAAAAGTAGAAAGATATTCTCTGAGAAACTGCTTTGTGATCTGTTAATTCATCTCACAGAGTTACAGTATCCTTTTCAAGGAGCAGTTTGGTAGCACTGTTTTCGTTGAATCTGAGAAGGAATATTTTCAATCGCATTGAATCCTATGGTGACTAAGGAAATATCCTCAGATAATAAACCAAAAAGAAGCTTTCTAAGAGATTCCTTTGTGATGCATGAATTGATCTCATAGAGTTACACTGTTCTTTTCACTGAGCAGTTTACTAACTCTGTTTTCTTGGAATCTGCAATGGAATATTTTGGAGTGCATTGAAGCTTATGGTGACAAAGTGAATATCCTCAGACAAAAACTAGAAAAAAGCTTCCTGGGAAACTGCTTTGTGATGGGTGAATTCATTTCACAGAGTTACACTGTTCTTTTCATTGAGCAGATTGCTAACACTGTGATCTTGGAATCAACAATGGGATATTTTGGAGCACATCAAAGCTTTCAGACAAAAACTAGAAAGAAGCTTTCTGAGAAACTGCTTTGTGATTTGTGAGTTCATCACACAGAGTTACATCTTTGTTTTCTTTGAGCAGTTTGGTAGCACTGTTTTTGTGGAATTTGCAAAGGGATATTTGGGAGCTCCTAGAGGCCGTTGGTGAAAAATGAAATAACTTCAGATAAAAACTGTAGAAAAGTTTTGCAAGAAACGGTTTTTTGATAGGTCTCTTCATCGCATTGAGTTTAAACTTTTTGTTGATTGAGCAGTTCGGCATCACTGTTTTTGTGGTATCTGAGAAGAGATATTTGGGAGCACATTGAAGCCTATGGTGAAAAAGGAAATATCCTCAGATTTGGACTAGAAACAACCTTTCTGAGAAACTGCTTTGTGATGGGTGAATTCATCTCACAGGCTTACACCTTTCTTTTCGTTGAGCTGTTTGATAACACTGTTTTTGTGGAATCGGCAAAGGGATATTCGGGAGCACGTAGAGTCCAAAGGCACAAAAGGAAATATCTTCAGGTAAAAACTAGAGAGAAGCTTTATGTTTCTATTGAGGGAGCATTTTGGCATCACTGTTTTTGGGGTGGCTGAGAAGAGATATTTAGGAATGCATTGAGGTTCATGGTGAAAAAGCGAGTATCCTCAGACAAAAAGTAGAAAGAAGTTTTCTAACAAACTTTGTGATGTGCTAATTCATCTCACAGAACTGCATGACACTTTTCTAGGATCTGTTTGGTAGCACTATTTTTGGGGAATCTGAGAAGGGATATTTTGAATCACATTGAAGCCTATGGTGAAAAAGGAAATACCTTCAGACAAAAACCAAAAAGAAGCTTTCTGAGAAACTGCTTTGTGATTTATGAATTCATCTCACAAAGTTACATGATTCTTTCATGGAGTAGTTTGGTAGCACTGGATTTGGGGAATCTGAGAAAGGATATTTTTGATGGCATTGAAGCCTTTAGTTACAAAGGAAATGACCTCAGATAAAAACTAGAAAGAAGCATTCTGAGAAACTTATTTTTGATGTGTGAATTCACCTCACAGAGTTATACGCATATTTTCATTGAGAAGTTTGCTGGCACTTTCCTCGTGGAATCTGCAATGGAATATTCAGGAGCACATTGAGGTATATGGTGAAAAAGTAAATATCCTCAGATAAAAACTAGAAAGAATCTTTCTGAGAAACCGCTTTGTGATGTGTTAATTAATCTCACAGAGTTACAATATTCTTTTCATGCATCATTTTGATAGCACTCTTTTTGGGGAATCTGAGAAGGGATACTTTGGATCGCATTGAAACCTATGGGGACAAAGAAAATATCCTCAGACAAAAACCAAAAAGAAGCTTTCTGAGAAACTGCTTTGTGATGTGTGAATTCATCTCACAGAGGTGCACATTTCTTTTCATGGAGCAGTTGATAACACTGTGTTCGTGGTATCTGCAAAGGGATATTTGGGAGCCCATTGGGGCCTATGGTGAAATAGGAAATATCTTCAAATAAAAACTAGAAAGAAGCTTTCTGAAAAACGGCTTTGTGAAGTGTGAATTCATCTTACAGAATTACACAAATCTTTTCATTAAGCAGTGTGATAACACTGTTTTCATGTAATCTACATTAGGATATTTTGGAATGCATTGAAGCCTACGGTGACAAAGTAACTATCGTTAGATAAAAACAAAAAGAAGCTTTCTGTGAAATGGCTTTGTGACGTGTGAATTCACCTTATAGAGTTACACCATTCTTTTCATTGAGAATTTGGTAACAATGCTTTCATTTATTCTGCATTGGGATATTCGAGCGTGCCTTGAGGAATATGGTGAAAACGGAAATATCCTCAGATAAAAACTAGAAAGAATTTTTGTGAGAAACGGCATTGTGATATGTGAATTCATCTCACAGAGTTACACTTTTCTTTTCATGAAGCAGTTTGGCAGCACTGTTTTTGGGGAATCTGAGCACTGTTTTTGGAGAATCTGAGATATTTGTGAGCACATTGAAGCATATAGTGAAAAAGGGAATATCCTCAAATAAAAGGTAGAAAAAAGTCTTTCTGAGACACTGCCATGTGAAGGGTGAATTCATCTCACAGAATTCCAAAGTTCTTTTCATTGACCAATTTGCTGGCAATGTTTTCATGGTATCTGCAATAAGATATTTGGTAGCACATTGAAACCTGTGGTGTCAATGGAAATAGCCTCAGATAATAACCAAAAGGAAGCTTTCTGAGAAACTATTTTGTGATGTGTGAATTCATCCTACAGAGTTACACTGTTGTTTTCATTGCAAAGGAAATATCATCATATAAAAACTAGAAAGAAGCTTTCTGAGAAACTGCTTTGTGATTTGTGAATCATCTCACACAGATACCCAATGCTCTTCATGGAGAAGTTTGGTAGCACTGCTTTTGGGGAATCTGAGAAGCGATACTTTGGATCACGTTGAAGCCTATGGTGACAAAATAAATATCCTAAGTAAAAACTAAAAAGAAGCTTTCTGAGAAACTATTTTGTGATGTGTGAATTCATCCTACAGAGTTACACTGTTGTTTTCATTGCAAAGGAAATATCATCATATAAAAACTAGAAAGAAGCTTTCTGAGAAACTGCTTTGTGATTTGTGAATCATCTCACACAGATACCCAATGCTCTTCATGGAGAAGTTTGGTAGCACTGCTTTTGGGGAATCTGAGAAGCGATACTTTGGATCACGTTGAAGCCTATGGTGACAAAATAAATATCCTAAGTAAAAACTAAAAAGAAGCTTTCTGAGAAACTGCTTTGTGATGTGTGAATTTATCTCAAGGAATTACACTGCTCATTTCATTGAGCAGAATGCTCACACTGTTTTCTTGGAATCTGCAATGGGATATTTCAGAGCGCCTGGAAGCTTATGGTGAGAAAGAAGCATCCTCAGACAGAAACCAGAAGGAACCTTTCTGAGAAACTGCTTTGTGTTGTGTGAATTCGTCTCACAGATTGGGAAATCTGAGAGGGGATACTTTTGATTGCATTGAAGCCTATGGTGTCTAAGGAAATATCCTCAGATAAAAACAAGAAAGAATCTTTCTGAGACAGTTCTTTATGATATGTGAAATTATCTCACAGAATTAAAGATTTATTTTCATGGGGCAGTTTGCTAACAGAATTTTCGTGGAATCTGCAAAGGGATATTTGGGAGCACTTTGAGGCCTATAGTGAAAAAGGAAATATCCTCAGATAAAAACGATAAAGATACTTTCTGAGAAACTGCTTTGTGATGTGTGAATACATCTCACAGAGTTTTACTGTTCTATTCATTGTGCAGGTTGATAACACTGTTTTTGTGGAATCTGCAACAGGATATATGGGAGCGCATTTAAACCTATGGTGACAAAGGATATATCCTCATAGCAAAACCAAAAAGAAGCCTTCTGAGAAACGTCTTTGTGTTGTGTGAATTCAAGCCACAGAGTTGCACTGTTCATTTCATTGAGCAGTTTGCTAACACTGTTTTCTTGGAATCTGAAATGACATATTTCAGAGAACATTGACACTTAATGTAAAAAAAGAAATAAACACTTAGAAAGAAGTTTTCTGTGTCTTCTTTGTGATGTGTAATATCACGTCAGAGAGCTACACTCTTCTTTTCATTGAGCAGTTTGCTAACACTGCTTTCTTGGAATCTGCAATGGGATATTTCGGAGTGCATTGAAGCTTATAGTGACAAAGGAAATATCCTCATATAAAAAGTAGAAAGAAACTTTCTGAGAAACCACTTTGTGATGTGTTAATTCTTCTCAGAGAGTTACATGATTCTTTTCATGGATCAGTTAGGCAGCACGGTTTTTGAGGATCTGAGAAAGGATACTTTGGATGGCATTAAAGCCTATGGTGAGTAAGAAAATATCCTCAGATTGAAACTAGATAGAAGTTTTGTGAGAAAGTTATTTGTGATGTGTGAATTCATCTCAGAGAGTTGCACCATCCTCAGACAACTAGAAAGAAGCTTTCTGAGAAACTGCTTTGAGATGTGTGAATTCATGTTTCAGTGTTTCACTATTCTTTTCATTAAGCAGTCTGTTAACACTGTTTTCTTGGGATCTGCAATGGGATAGTTCAGAGAACATTGAAACTTATGGTGACAAAGGAAATATCTTCATATCAAAATTAGCAAGAAGCTTTCTGAGAAACTGCTTTGTGATGTGTTAATTCATCTCACTGACTTACACAACTCATTTCATGGATCTGTTTGGTAGCACTGTTTTTGCGTAAACTGGAAGGGATATTTTGGATTGCAATGAAAAATATGGTGACCAAGGGAATATCCTCAGATGAAAACTAGAAAGAAGCTTTCTGAGAAAGTTCTTCATGAAGTGTGAATTCAAATCACAGAGTTACAACTTTCTTTTCATGGAATGGTTTGCTAATACTCTTTTGGTGGAATCTGCAAAGGGATATTTTGGAGTGCATTGAGGCCTATGTTGAAAAAGGGTATATTCTCAGTTAAGAACTAGAAAGAATCTTTCTGAGAAACTGCTTTGTGATGTGTGAATTCATCTCTTAGAGTTACACAGTTGTTTTCATTGAACAGTTTGGTAACACTGTTTTCTTGGACTATGCAATGGGATATTTCGGAGCTCATTGAAGCCTATGGTAAAAAAGGAAACATAATCAGATGAACACCAAAAAGAAGCCTTCTCAGAAACTGCTTTAGGTTGTGTCAATTCATCTCACAGAGTTACACAGTTCTTTTCATTGAGCAGTTGGCAAACACTGTTTTCTTGGAATCTGCAATTGTATATTTCAGAGTGCATGGAAGCTTATGATGACAAACGAAGTATCCTCAGACAAAAACAAGAAAGAATCTTTCTGATAAACTGCTTTGTGATTTGTGAATTCATCTCAGAGTTACATGATTTTTTTCATGTAGCAGTTTGGTAGCACTCTTTTCAGGGAATCTGAGAAGGGATATTTTGCATCGCATTGAAGCCTATGGTGACTAAGGAATTATCCTCAGATAAGAACTGGAAAGAAGCTTTCTGAGAAAGTTATTTGTGATGTGTGAATTTATCTCATAGGGTTACACCTTTCTTTTCATGGAGCAGGTTGATAACACTGTTTTCATGGAATTTTCAAAGTGATATTTGGGAGCGCATTGAGGCCTAGGGTGACAATGGAAATATCCTCATAGAAAAACCAAAAATAATTCTCTGAGAAACTGCTTTGTGATATTTGAATTCAATACACAGAATTACACTGTTCTTTTCATTGAGAAGTTTTCTTACATTGTTTTCTTGGAATGTGCAATGGGATATTGGGAGTGCATTGAAGCTTATGGTGACAAAGGAAGTATCCTCAGACATACACTAGAAAGAAGCTTTCTGAGAAACTGCTTTGTGATTTGTGAATTCATCTCACAGAGTTACATGATTCTTTTAATAGAACAGCTTGATAGCACTGTTTTCCGGGAATCTGAGATGTGATATTTTGGATCACATTGAAGCCTATGGTGACAAATGAAATATCCTAAGAGAAAAACTAGAAAGAAAGTTTCTGAGAAAGTTCTCTGTGATGTGTAAATTAATCTCACAGAGTTACACATTCCTTTTAATGGACCAGTTTGCTAGCACTGCCTTCATGGAATCTGCCAAGGGATATTTGGGAGTGCATTGAGGTCTACAGTGAAAAAAGAAATATCCTCAGATAAACACTAGAAAGAAACCTTCTGAGAAAATGTTTTGTGATGCATGAATTCATCTTACATAGTTACACTGTTCTTTTCATGGAGCAGTTTGCTAACACTGTTTTGTTGGAATCTGCAGTAAGATATTTCAGAGTGCATAGAAGCTTATGCTGAGAAAAGAAATATTCACATATAAAAGCTAGAAAGAAGGATTCTGAGAAACCACTTTGTGATGTGTTAATTTATCACACAGAGTTACATGATTCTTTTCATGGATCAGTTTTTAGCACTCTTTTTTGGGGAATCTGAAAAGGGACATTTTGGATTGCATTGTAGCCTATGGTGTATAAGGAAGTCTCCTCAGATAAATACTAGGAAGAAGTTGTCTGAGAAAGTTCTTTGTGATGTGCGAATTCATCTCAAAGGGTTACATCTTTCTTATCATGGAGCACTTTGCTAACACATTTTTTGTGGAATCTGCAAAGGGATATTTGGGAGTGCATACAGGCCTATGGTGAAAAAGGAAATATCCTCATAGAAAACTTAAAAAGGAGCTTTCTGAGAAACCCCTTTTTGATGTGTGAATTCAACTCACAGGGTTACACTGTTATTTTCATTGAGCAGAATTCTAACACTGTTTTCTTGGAGTCTGAAATGGGATATTTCGGAGCTCATTGAAGCTTATTGTGAAAAAGGAAATACCCTCAGACAAAAACTAGAAAGAAACTTTCTGAGGAACTCCTTGGTGATTTGTAAATTCATCTCACAGAGTTACAGGATTCTTTTCATGGATTAGTTTGATAGTGCTGTGTTTGGGAAATCTGAGAAGGGATATTTTGGATTGCAATGAAGCCTATAGTGTCAAAGGAAATATCCTCATAGAAAAACTACAAAGAAGCTTTCTGAGAAACTGCTGTGTGATGTGTGAAATCAAGTCACAGAGTTACACTGTTGTTTTCATTGAGCAGTTTGGTAACACTGTTTTCTTGGAATCTGCAATGGTATAATTCAGAGCACATTGAAGCTTATTGTGAAAAACGAAATATTCTCAGACAAAAACTAGAAAGAAGCTTTCTGAGACTGCTTTGTGATGTGTGATTTAATGTCAGAGTGTTACGCTGTTCTTTTCATTGAGCGGTTTGCTAACATGCTTTCTTGGAATTTGCAATGGAATATTGCGGAGCACATTGAAGCTTATCGTGACAAAGGGAATATCCTCATATAAAAACTAGTAAGAACCATTCTGAGAAATCGCTATGTGATGTGTTAATTCATCTCACAGAATTACACTACTGTTTTCATGGATCAGTTTGGTAGCACTGTTTTTGTGTAAACTGAGAAGGGATATTTTTTATCGCATTGAAGAATATGGTGACTAAGGAAATATCCTCAGATTAAAAATAGAAAGAAACTTTCTGAGAAAGTTCTTCATGATGTGAGAAATCATCTCACAGTGTACACTGTTCTTTTCATGGAGCAGTTTGCTAACGCTGTTTTCTTGGAATCTGCAAAGGGATAATTGGGGACGCATTGAGGCTTATATTGAAAATGGGCATATTCTCAGTTAAAAACTACAAGGAATCTTTCTGAGAAACTGCTTTGTGATGTGTTAATTCATCTCAGAGAGTTACACTGTTGTTTTTATTGAGCAATTTGTTCACACTGCTTTCTTGGAATCTGCAATGGGATATTTCAGAGCATATTGAAGCCTACAGTGACAAAGTAAATATAATGAGATGAAAAGCAAAAAGAAGCCTTCTGAGAAGCTGCTTTGTGTTGTGTCAACTCATCTCACAGAGTTACACTGTTCTTTTCATTGAGCAGTTTGCTAATATTGTTTTCTTGTAATCTGCAATGGGATATTTCAGAGAGCATTGAAGCTTATGGTGACAAAGGAAATATCCTCAGACAAAAATAAGAAAGAAACTTTCTGAGAAACTGCTTTGTGATTTGTGAACTCATCTCAGAGTTACACGATTCTTTTCATGGAGCAGTTTGGTAGTACTGTTCTTGGTGAATCTGAGAAGGGATATTTTGCATCACATTGAAGCCTATGGTGACAAAGTAAATATCCTCAGATAAAAACTGGAAAGACACTTTCTGAGAAAGCTCTTTGTGATGTGTGAATTCATGTAACAGACTTAAACCTTTCTTTTCATGGAGCAGTTTGGTAACGCTATTTTCGTGGAATCTGCAAAGGGATATTTGGGAGCGCATTGAGGCCTATGGTGAAAAAGGAAATATCCTCAGATAAAAACTAGAAAGGAGCTTTCTGAGAAACTGCTTTGTGATACGTGAATTCATCTCACAGAGTTACACTGTTCTTTTCATTGAGAAGTGTGCTACCACTGTTTTCTTGTAATCTGCAGTGGGATATTTCAGAGTGTATTGAAGCTTATGGTGACAAAGGAAATATTCTCTGACTAAAACTAGAAAGAAGCTTTTTGAGAAACTGCTTTGTGATTTGTGAATTCTTCTCACAGAGTTACACGATTCTTTTCATGGAGCAGTTCAGTAGCACAGTTTTAGGGAAATCTGAGAAGGGATATTTTGGATCTGATTAAAACTGATGGAGACAAAGGAAATATACTCATATAAAAACTAGAAAGATTCTTTCTAAGCAACTGCTCTCAGATATGTTAATTCATCTCACAGCAACACACTATTCTTTTCATGGATCAGTTTGAAAGCCCTGTTTTTGGGGAACCTGTGAAGGCATATTTTGGATCACATTGATGTCTATGATGACTAAGGAAATATTCTCATATAAAAACTAGAAAGATGTTTTCTGAGAAACTGCTTTGTGATGTGGGAATTCATCTCACAGAGATACACCGTCCTTCTCTTTGAGCAGTTTGATAACACTGCTTTCCTGGAATCTGCAATGGGATATTTGGGAGCATGTTGAAGCCTATGGTGACAAAGGGTATATCCTCAGATGAAACAAAAAAGATGCTTTCTGAGAAACTGCTTTGGGATGTGTCATTTCATCTCACATAGTAACTCTGTTATTTCCACTGATCAGTTTGCTACAGTGTTTTCTCAGAATCTGCAATGGGATATTTTTGAGCACACTGAAGCTTATGGTGTCAAAGGAAATATCCGGATATAAAAACTAGAAAGAAGCTTTCTGAGAAACTGCTTTGTGATGTGTGAATTCATCTCACAGAGTTACACTGTACTTTTCATTGAGCAATTTGCTCACACTGCTCTCTTGGAATCTGCAATGGGATATTTCAGAGTGCTTTGAAGCTTATGGTTACAAAGAAAATATCCTCATAAAAAAACTAGAAAGAATCTTTCCGAGAAACTGCTCTGTGATGTATTAATTCATATCACAGAGTTACATAATTCTTTTCATCGGTCACTTTGGTAGTACTATTTTTCGTGAATCTGAGAAGGGATATTTTGTATTGCATTGAACCCCATGGGGAATAAGGAAATATCCTCAGATAAAAACTGGAAAGAACTTTTCTGACAAAGTTATTTATGATGTGCTAATTCATCTCACAGAGTTACACTGTTCTTTTCATGCTAGAGTTTGCTAACACTGTTTTCTTTTAATCTCCAATGTGATATGTGGGAGCACATTGAGGCCTAGAATGAAAAAGGAAATATCCTGAGATAAAAACTAGATAGAAGCTGTCAGAGAAACTGCTTTCTGATGGGTGAACACATCTCACAGAGCTACACCATTCTTTTCTTTGAGCCATTAGATAATGCTGTTTTCGTGGAATCTGCAATAGGATATTTGGGAGCACATTGAAGTGTATGGTGACATAGGAAATATCCTCATAGAAAAGGAAAAGGAAGCTTTCTGAGAAACTGCTTTGTGATGTGTGAATTTAACTCACAGAGTTACACTGTTCCTCTCATTGAGCAGCTTGCTAACACTGTCTTCTTGGAATCTACAATGGGATATTTCGGAGCGCATTGAAGCTGAGTGTGAAAAAGTAAATGTCCTCAACAAAAACTGGAAAGAAACATACAGAGAAACTGCTTTGTGATTTGTGAATTCATTGCACAGAGTTACATGATTCTTTTCATGGATCAGTTTGATCACACCATTTTTGGGGAATTTAAGAAGGGATATTTGGATCGCATTGAAGCCTGGGGTGACAATAGAAATATCCTCAGATAAAAGCTAGAAGGAAGATTTCTGAGAAAGTTCCTTGTGATCGTGAATTCATCTCACATTGTTACCCCTTTCTTCTCATGGAGCGGTTTGCTAACACTGTTTTCATGGAATCTGCAAAGGGATATTTTGGAGCTCATTGAGGCCTATGGTGACAAACGAAATATCCTCAGATGAAACAAAAAAGATGTTTTCTGAGAAACTGCTTTGTGATGTGTTAATTCATCTCACAGAGTCACACCATTCTATTAACAGAGCAATTTGCTAACACTGTTTTTGTGGAATCTGCAATAGGATATTTTGGAGCACATTGAAGCCTATGGTGACAAACGAAATATCCTCGGATTAAAACCAAAAAGATGCTTTCTGGCATTGAGAGAAAGACATTGGAGTTTTACCTGATGTCAATGACGAGTTGACTGGTGCTGATGAGTTGATGGGTGCAGCACACCAACATGGCACAAGATTACATATGTAACAAACCTGTACGTGGTGCACATGTACCCTAGAACTTAAAGTATAATAATAATAAAAAATATGCTTTCTGATAGAGTACTTTGTGATGTGTGAATTTATCTGACAGACTTATACCTTTCTTTTCATGGAGTGGTTTGCTAACACTATTTTCGTAGAATCTGCAAATTGATACTCACAAGCACATTGAGGCAAATGGAGAAAAATGACATATCCTCAGACAAAAACTAGATAGAAGAATTCTGAGACACTGATTTGTGATTTGTGAATTTATCTCACAGAGTTACATGATTCTTTTCATGACGCAGTTTTGTTGCACTGTTTTTGGAGAATCTGAGAAGGGATTTTTTTAGATCACATTGAAGCTTATGGTGACAAAGGAAATATCCTCAAATAAAAACTATAAAACAGCATTCTGAGAAAGTTCTTTGTGATGTGTGAATTCATCTCACAAAGTTACACCTTTCTTTTCATGGAACAGCTTGCTACCACAGTTTTTGTGGAATATGCAAAGGGATATTTGGGAGCGAGTTGATGCTGATCATAAAAAAGGAAATATCCTCAGACAAAAACAAAAAGAAGCTTTCTGAGAAACTGCTTTGTGATGTGTGAATTCATCTCACGGATTTACACCTTTCTTTTCATGGAGCAGTTTGCTACAGCTATTTTCGTGGAATCTGCAAAGGGATAGTTGGGAGACAGTTGATGCCGATCATAAAAAAGGAAATATCCTCAGAAAAAAACGAAAAGAAGGTTTCTGAGAAACTGCTTTGTGATGTGTGAATTCCTCTCACAGATTTACAACTTTCTTTTCATGGAGCAGTTTGCTACAGCTATTTTCATGGAATCTGCAAAGGGATATTCTCAAGCACATTGAGACCTATGCTGAAAAAGGAAATATCCTCAGACAAAAACTAGAAAGAAGCTTTCTGAGAATATGCTTTGTCATGTGTGAATTCACATCACAGAGTTACACTCATCTTTTCATTGAGCAGTGTGCTAACTCTATTTTCCTGGAATCTGCACTTTGATATTTCAGAGTTCATTTAAGCTTACGGTGACAAAGGAAATATCCTCAAATAAAAATGAGAAAGAAGTTTTCTGCAAAACTATTATGTTATTAGTGAATTCATCTCATTGATTTACACTAAACTCTTCATGGAGCAGTTTGGTGGCACTGTTTTTGGGTAATTTGAGTAGGAATATTTTGGATGGCATTGAAGCCTACAGTGACAAAGGGAATATCATTAGATAAAAATTAGAAAGAAACTTTCCTAGAAAGTTTTGTGATATGTGAATTCATCTCACAGAGCTACACCTTCCTTTTCATGGGGCAGTTTGCTGACACTGTTTTTGTGGAATCTGCAAAGGGATATTTTGGTGCCCATTGAGGACTAAGTGAAAAAGTAAATATCCAGAGATAAAAACTAGAAGGAGACTTTATGATAAACTGCTTTGTGATATGTGAACTCATCTCACAGTTACACTGTTCTATTCATTGAGCAGTTTGCTAACACTGTTTTCTTTTAATCAGCAATATATTTTGGAGCCTATCGAAGTTTTTGGTGACAAAGGAAATAGCCTCATATAAAAACTACAAAGATGCTACCTGAGAAACAGCTTTGTGATATGTTAATTCATCTCACAGAGTTACATCATTGTTTTCATGGAGCAGTTTGGTAGCACTGGTTTAGGGAATCTGAGAAGGGATATCTTGTATCGCATCGAAGCCTATGGTGACTAAGGAAATATCATCAGATAAAAACTAGAAAGAAACTTTCTGAGAAAGTTCTTTTTGAGATGTGAATTCATCTCACAGAGTCACACCTTTCTTTTCATAGGGAAGTTTGCTAACACTGTTTTTGTGGAATCTGCAAGTGGATAGTTGGGAGGGCCCTGAGACCTATAGTGAAAAAAATATACATGCAGATAAATACTAGAAAGAAGCTTTCGGAGAAACTCCTTTGTGATGTGTGAATTCACCTCACAGAGTTACACCATTGTTTTCATGGAGCAGTTTGGTAGCACTGTTTTTGGGGAATCTGAGAAGGGATATTTTGGATCACATTGAAGCCTATGGTGACAAAAGCAATATCCTTAGATAAAAACTAGAAGGAAGATTTCTGAGAATGTTCTTCGTGATGTGTGAATTCATCTCAGAGAGTTGCACCTTTCTTTCCACGGAACAGTTTGCTAACACTGTTTTCGTGGAATCTGCAAAGGGATATTTGGTAGCACGTTGAGGTCTGTAGTGAAATAACCAATATCCTCAGACAAAAAGGAGAAAGAAGCTTTCTGAGAAACTGGTTTGTGATGTGTGAATTCGTTTCACAGAGTTACACTGTTCTTTTCATTGAGCAGTTTGCTTACACTGTTTTCTTGGAATCTACAATGGGATATTTAGGAGCACATTGAAGCTTATTGTGAAAAAGTAAATACCCTCAGACAAAAACTAGAAAGAAACATTCTGAGCAACTGCTTTGTGATTTGTGAATTCATTGCACAGAGTTACATGATTGTTTTCATGGATCAGTTTGATAGCACTGTTTTAGTGGAACCTGAGAAAGGATATTATGGATTGCATGAAACCTATGGTGACAAAGGAAATATCTTCAGATAAAAACTAGAGAGAAGCTTTCTGAGAAAGTTGCTTGTGATGTGTGAATTCATGTCAAAGAGTTACACCTTTCTTTTCATCAAGCAGTTTGCTGACACTGTTTTCATGGAATCTGCAAAGGGTCATTTGGGAGTTCATTGAGGCCTACGGTGAAAAAGTAAATATCCTCAAATAAAACCTAGAAAGAAACTTTTTGAGAAATTTCTTTGTGATGTGTGAATTCATGTCACAGGGTTACACTGTTCTTCACATTGAGCAGTTTGCTAACACTGTTGTCTTGGAATCTGCAATGGTATATTTCAGAGCACATTGAAGTTTATGGTGACAAAGTATATCTCCTCAGACAAAAACTAGAAAGAAGTTTTCTGAGAAACTACTTTGTGATTCCTGAATTTATCTCACTGATTTACACAAACTTTTCATGGAACAGTTTGGTAGCACTGTTTATGGTGAATTTGAAAAGGGATATTTTGGGTCACTTTGAAGCCTATAGTGACAAAGCGAATATCACCAGAAAAAACTAGAAAGAATCTTTCTTAGACAGTTTTTGTGATGTGTGAATTCATCTCACAATGCTACACCTTTCTTTTCATGGAGCTGTATTCTGACACTGTGTTCGTGGAATCTGCAAAGGGATATTTTGGAGCCCATTGAGGCCTATAGTGAATAAATAAATAACCTGAGATAAAAACTAGAAGGAGGCTTTCTGAGAAACTGCTTTGTGACGTGTGAATTCATCTCAGAGACTTCCACCATTCTTTTCATTGAGTTTGATAACATTGTTTTCATTGTATCTTCAGTAGGATATTTGGGAGTGCATTGAAGCCTATTGTTACAAAGGTAATATCTTCAGATAAAAACCAAAAGAAGCTTTCTGGGAGACTGCTTTGTAAGGTGTGAATTCATCTCACAGAGTTACACTGTTCTTTTCATTGAGCAGTTTGCTAAGACTGTTTCCTTGGAATCTGCAATGGGATATTGTGGAGTTTATTGAAGATTATGGTGACAAAGGAAATATCCTCATATTAAAACTAGAAAAAGCCTTTCTGGGAGACCACTTTGTGTTGTTTTAATTCATCTCACAAATATACAAGATTCACTTCATGGATCAGTTTGGTAGCACTGCTTTTGTGATATCTGAGAAGGGATATTTGGGAGGGCATGGAAGCTGATGGTGGAAAAGGAAATATCCTCAGACAAAAACTAGAAAGAAGCTTTCTGTCAAATTTCTTTGTGATGGGTGAATTCATCACATAGCATTACACCTTTATTCTCTTTGAGCAGTTTGGTAGGACTGTTTTTACAGAATCTGCAAAGGGATATTTGGGATCCCCTGGGGCCTATGTTGAAAAGGGAAATAACTTCAGATAAAAACTGGAGAGAAGCTTTTTAAGAAACGGTTTTGTGATGTGTGTGTTCATCTCATAGAGTTTAGCCTTTTTGTTGATTGAGCAGTCCGTCATCACTGTTTTTGTGGTACCTGAGAAGGGTTATTTAGGAGCCCATTGAAGCCTATGGTGACAAAGGAAACATAATCAGACAAAAAACAAAAAAAGCTTTCTGAGAAACTGCTTTGCTATGTGTGAATCCATCTCATGGATTTACACCTTTATTTTCTTGGAGCTGTTTGCTAATACTATTTTCATGGAATCTGCAAAGAGATCTTCAGAAGTGCATTGAGGCAAATGGTGAAAAAGGACATATCCTCAGACAAAAAGTAGAAAGAAGCTTTCTGAAAAACTGCTTTGTGATTTGTGAATTCATCTCACAGAGTTACACGATCGATTCTTTTCATGGAACAGTTTGGTAGCCCTGTTTTTCTGGAATCTGAGAAGGAATATTTTGGATCACATTTAAGCCTGTAGTGACAAAGGAAATATCCTCAGATAAAATCTAGAAAGAAACTTTCTGAGAACCTTCTTTGTGATGTGTGAATTAATCTCACAGAGTTACACCCTTCTTTTCATGGAGAGGTATGCTAACCCTTTTTTTTGTGGAATCTGTGATGGGACATTACGGATCGCATTGAGGCCTATGGTCAAAAAGTAAATATCCTCAGATAAAATCTAGAAAGAAGCTTTCTGAGAAGCAATTTTTGGATGTGTGAATTCATCTCACAGATGTACATTGTTGTTTTCATTGAGCAGTATGATAACACTGTTTTTGTGGAATCTGCAATAAGATATTTGGGAGCACATTGAAGCCTAAGATGACAAAGGAAATATCCTAAGAAAAAAACAAAAAGAAGCTTTCTGAGAAACTTCTTTGCGATGTGTGAATTAAACTCACAGACTTACACCTTTCTTTTCATGGAGCAGTTTGTAAACACTATTTTCATGGAATCTGCAAAGGGATATTTGCGAGTGCATTGAGGCAAACAGTGAAAAAGGAAATATCCTCAGACAAAAACTAGAAGGAAGATTTCTGAGAAACAGCTGTGTGATGCTTGAATTCAACTCACAGAGTTACACTGCACTTTTCATGGAGATGATTGGTAGCACTGTTTCTGGGGAATCTGAGAAGGAATATGTTGGATCGCATTGATGCCTATGGTGACAAAGGAAATATCCTCAGATAAAAACTAGAAGGAAGCTTTCTGAAAAAGTCCTTTGTGATGTGTGAATTCATCTCACAGAGCTACACCTTTCTTTTCAAGGAGCAGTTTGCAAACCCTGTTTTTCTGAATCTGCAAAGTGATATATGGGAGCACATTGAGGTCTATGGTGAAAAAGGAAATATCCTCAGTAACAAACTAGAAAGAAGTTTTCTGAGAAACTACTTTTGGATATATGAATTCAACTCACGGAGATACACAGTTGTCTTCATTGAGGAGTTTGATAACAGTTTTCATGGAATCTGCAATAGCATATTTGGGAGCACATTGAAGAATATGGTGACAAAGGAAATATCCCCAGACAAAAACTAGAAAGAAGCTTTCTGAGAAACTGTTTTCTACTGTGTGAATTCATCTCACAGAGATACACCTTTCTTTTCATGGAGCAGTTTGCTAACACTCTTTTTGTGGAACCTGTAAAGGGATATTTGCGAACACATTGAGGCCTATGGTGAAAAAGGAACTATCCTCAGACAAAAACTAGAAAGATTTCTGGGAAACTGCATCATTATTTGTGAATTCATCTCACAGTGTTACATGATTCTTTTCTTGGAGCAGTTTGGCAGCACTGTTTTTGGGGAATCTGAGAAGGGATATTTTGGATTGCATTGAAGTCTATGGTGACAAAGGAAATATACTCAGATAAAAACGACAAAAAAGCTTTCTGAGAAACTGCCGTATGAAGAGTTAACTCATCGCAGAGAGTTACATGATTCTTTTCATGGATCAGTTTGGTAGCACTGTTTTGGGGCAATCTGAGAGGGGATAATTTGGACCTCATTTAAGCCTATGGTGACAAAGAAAACATGCCCAGATAAAAACTAGAAAGAAGATTTATCAGAAAATTCTTTTTGATGTGTGAATTCATCTCACAGAGTTACACCTTTCTTTTCATAGAGAAGTTTGCTAACATTGTTTTCATGCAACGTGCAAAGGGATATTTGGGGGTGAGTTGAGACCAATCATAAAAAAGGAAATATCCTCAGAGAAAAACCAAAAAGAAGCTTACTGAGAAACCTCTTTGTGATGTGTGAATTCATCTCACAGAGTTACGCTGTTATTTTCATTGGGCAGTTTGATACCACTGTTTTCCTGGAATCTGGCATCTGATATTTCAGAGCGTATTGAAGCTTAGGGTGACAAAGGACATACCCTCTGATAAAAACTAGAAAGAAGATTTCTGAGAAACTGTTTTGTGATGTGTTAACTCATCTCACAGAGTTACAGGATTCTCCTCATGGATAAGTTTGGTAGCACTGTTTTGGGGAATCTGATAAGGGATATATTGGATCGCTTTGATGAATATGGTGATAAACGAAATATTCTCAGATAAGAAGTAGAAAGAAACTTTCTGACAAAGTTATTTGTGATGTGTGAATTCATCCCACAGAGTTACACCTTTCTTTTCATGGAGTAGTTTGCTAAAATTGTTTTCTTGGGATCTGCAAAGGGATATTTGGGAGCACATTGAGGCCTGTAGTGGAAAAAATATATACTCATATAAAAACTAGGAAGTAGCTTTCTGAGAAATTGCTTCATGATGTGTGAATTCATCTCACAGAGTTACACGTTTCTTTTCCTGGAGCAGTTTGCAAACCCTGCTTTTCTGGAATCTGCAAGTGATATATGGGAGCGCATTGAGGCCTATGGTGAAAAAGGAAATATCCTCAGATAAAAACTAGAAAGAAGTTTTCTGAGAAACTACTTTTGGTTATGTGAACTCAACTCACAGAGATGCACTGTAGTTTTCATTGATGAGATTGATAACACTGTTTTCATGGAATCTGCAATAGGATATTTGGGAGTGCTTGGAAGAATATGGTGACAAAGGAAATATTCCCAGAAAAAAAAAAACAGAAAGAAGCTTTCTGAGAAAAAGTTTTGTGAAGTGTGAATTAATCTCACTGTGTTACATCTTTCTTTTCATGGAGTAGTTTGCTAACACTGTTTTCATGGAATCTGCATAGGGATATTCGTGAGCTCATTGATGCCTATGGTGAAAAAGAAACTATCCTCAGTCAAAAACTAGAAAGAAGCTTTATGAGAAACTGCTTTGTGATTTGCAAATTCATCTCACAGTGTTACATGATTCTTTCTATGGATCAGTTTGGTAGCACTGTTTTTGGGGATTCTGAGAAGGCATATTTTGGATCGCATTGAAGCCTATGGTGACAAAGGAAATATCCTCAGATAAAAACTCAAAAAAAGCTTTCTGAGAAACTTATTTGTAAAGAGTTAATTCATCTCACAGAGTTACATGATTCTTTTCATGGATCAGTTTGTTAGCACTTTTTTGGGGGAATCTGAGAAGGGATATTTTGGATCGCATTGAAGCCTATGGTGACAAAGGAATTATCCTCAGATAAAAACCAGAAAGAAGCTTTCTGAAAAAGTTCTTTGTGATGTGTCAATTCATCTCACAGTGTTACACCTTTCTTTTCATGGAGCAGTCTGCCAACACTTTTTTCATGCAATCTGTAAAGGAATATTCGACAGCACTTTGAGGCCTATGGTGCTAAAGGAAATATTCTCAGATAAAAACTAGAAAGAATATTTCTGAGTAACTGCTTTGTTATTTGTGAATTCATCTCACAGAGTTACACTGCTCTTTTCATTGAGCAGTTTGTGAAAACTGTTTTCTTCCCATTTGCAATGGAATATTTTGGAATGCATTGAAGCTAATAGTGACAAAGGAAACATCCTCATTAAAAAGAAGAAAGATGCTTTCTGAGAAATTGCTTTGTGATGTGTTAACTCATTTCACAAAGCTACACGATTCTTTTCATGGATCATTTTGGTAGCAGTGTTTTGAGGAATCTGAGAAGGGATACTTTGGATCACATTGAAGACTGTGGTGACAAAGGAAATATCCTCATATAAAAACTGCAAACAAGCTTTCTGAGAAACTGTTTCATGATGTGTTAATTCATCTCACTGAGTTAAAATTTTATTTTCATGGAGAAGTGTGCCAACACTGTCTTCATGGAATTTGCATAGGAATATTTCAGAACGCAATGTTTCCTATAGTGAAAAAGGAAACATCCTCAGAAAAAAAACTAGAAAGAAGCTTTCTGTGACACTGCTTTGTGATGTGTGTATTCATCTAACAGTGGTACACCATTCTTTTCATTGCCCAGTTTGGTGACACTGTTTTTGTGGAATCTGCAATAGGATATTAGGGAGTGCATTAAAGTCTATGGTGACAAAAGAAATTTCCTCACAGAAAAAGCACAAAGAATCTTTCTGAGAAACTGCTTTGTGATGTGCGAATTCATCTCACAGAGTTACACAATTCTTTTCATGGAGCAGTTTGGTGGCACTGTTTTTGGGCAATCTGAGATGGTATATTTTGAATGACATTGAAGCCTATGGTGAAAAAGGAAATATCATCAGATAAAAACTGCAAAGAATCTTTCTGAGAAAGTTCTTTGTGATGTGTGAATTCATCTCACAGTGTTACACTGTACTTTTCACTGAGCAGTTTGCTAACACTGTTTTTTTGTAGAATCTGCAAAGGGATGTTTGGGAGCCCATTGAGGCCTATGGTGAAAAATGAAATATCCTCAGAAATTAGAAAAAAGCTTTCAGAGAAACTGCTTTGTGATGACTGAATTCACCTCACAGAGTTACACTGTTCTTGTCATTGAACAGTTTGCTAACATTTTTTCTTGGAATCTACAATGGGATATTTTGAATCCATTGAAGATTATGATGATAAAGGAGAATTCATCATATAAAAAGTAGAAAGAAGCCTTCTGAGAAATGGGTTTGTGATGTGTTAATTCAACTTACAGAGTTACACGATTCTTTACACGGATAAGTATGGTAGCACAATTTTTGGGGAATCTGAGAAGGAATATTTTGGATCACATTGAAGCCTAAGGTGACAAACGAAATATCCTCAGATAAGAACTGGAAAGAAGGTTTCTGAGAAAGTTCTTGGTGATGTGTGAATTCAACTCATAGAGTTACACCTTTCTTTTCATGGAGAAGTGTGTTAAGAGTGTTTTCTTGGAATCTGCAAAGGGATTTTTGGGAGCGCTTTAAGGCCTAAGGTGAAAAAGGTAATATCCTCAGATAAAAAGTAGAAAGAAGCTTTCTGAGAAAATGCTTTGTGATTTTTGAATTCATCTCACAGAGTTACACTGTTCTTTTCATTGAGCAGTTTGCTAACACTTTTTTCTTGGAATCTGCAATGGTATATTTCAGAGTGCATTGAAGCTTATGGTGAAAAAGGAAATATCCTCATATAAAAACAAGAAAGAAGTTTTCTGAGAAATGGTTTTGTGATGTTGTAATTCACATCACAGAGCTACATGATTGTTTTCGTGTATCAGTCTGTTAGCAATGTTTTTGTGGAATCTGAAAAAGAATATTTTGGATAGCATTGAAGCCTATGGTGACAAAGGAAATAAAATCATATAAAAACTGGAAAGAAGCTTTATGGGAGACTCCTTTGTGATGTGTTAATTCATCTCCCTGAGTTACACCTGTCTTTTCATGGAGTAGATTGCTAACACTCTTTTTGTGGAATCTGCTCAGGGATACTGAGGAGCGCATTGAGGCATATAGTGCAAAAGGAAATATCCTGAGATAAAAACTAGAAAGAAGCATTCTGAGAAACTGTTTATGATGTGTGATTTCATCTCACAGAGATACAACGTTATTTTCATTGAACAGATTGATAACACTGTTTTTGTGGAATCTGCAATAGGGTATTTGGGAGTGCATTGAAGCCTATGGTGACAAAGGAAATTTCTGCAGATAAAAAGCATAAAGAAGGTTTCTGAGAAACTTCATTATGTTGTGTGAATTAATTTCACAGATACACACTGTTGTTTTCATGGAGCAGTTTGGTAACCCTGTTTCTGGGGAATCTTAGAAGGGATATTTAGGATCACATTGAAGCCTATGGTGACAAAGGAAATATCCTGAGATTAAAACTAAAAAGAAACTTTCTGAGAAAGTTCTTTGTGATGCATGAATTTATCTCACAGTGTTACACCTTCCTTTTCATGGAGCAGTTTGCTAACACTGTTTTCATAGAATCTGCTAAGGAATATTTGGGAGCGCACTGATTGCTCTGGTGAAAATGGAAAAATCCCCAGATATTAACAAGAAAGAAGTTTTCGGACAAAGTTCTTTGTGATGTGGGAATTCATCTCAGAGTTACACCTTACTTTTCATGGAGCAGTTTGCTAACACTGTTTTCATGGAATCTGCAAAGGGATATTTTGGAGTGCATTGAGGCCTATGTTGATAAAGGAAATACCCTCAGAAAAAAACTGGAAAGAAGCTTTCTGAGAAACTGCTTTGTGATGTGTGAATTCATCTCACAGAGTTATAATGTTCTTTTCATTAAGCAGTTTGTTAACACTGTTTTCTTGGAGTCTGCAGTACGATATTTCAGGGAGCACTGTAGCTTGTGGTGACAAAGGAAATATCATCACGTAAAAACTAGAAAAATCAGTTTGGTAGCAGTGTTTTTGGCGACTCTGAGAAGGGACACTTTGAATCGCATTGAAGCTTACATGACAAAGGAAATATTCTCTTATAAAAACTGGAAAGAATCTTTCTGAGAAATCACTTTGTGATGTGTTAATTCATCTGACAGAGTTACACCTTTCTTTTCATGGAGCAGTTTGCTAACACTGTTTTCCTGGAATCTGCACAGGGATATTTGTGAGCCAATTGAGGCCTAGGGGAAAAAGAAAATATCCTCAGATAAGAACTCTAAAGAAGGTTTCTTAGAAAGCTCTTTGTGATGTGTAAGTTCATCTCAGGGAGTTACACCTTTCTATTCTTGGAGGACTTTGCTAACTCTGTTTTCTTGTAAACTACAAAGAGATATTTGGGAGCACTTTGAGGCCTATAGTGAAAAAAACAAATATCCTCAGAGAAAAACTAGAAAGAAGCTTTCTGAGAAACTGCTTTGTGATGTGTGAACTCAACTCACACAGTTACACTGTTCTTTATATTCAGCAGTTTGCCAGCATTGTTTTCTTGGAATCTACGATGGGATATTTCAGAGCACTTTGAATCTTATTGTAAGAAAAGAAATATCCTCAGAAAAAAAAATAGAAAAAAACTTTCTGAGAATTCGCTTTATGATCTGTGAATTTATCTCACAGGGTTACATGATACTTTTCATGGAGCAGTTTGGTAGCACTGCTATTGGGGAGACTGAGAAGGGATATTTTGGATCACATTGAAGTCTATGGTGACAAAGGAAATATCCTCCAATAAAAAATAGAAAGAACCTTTCTGAGAAAGTTCTTTGTGATGAGTGAATTTATCACACAGAGTTACAACTATCGTTTCATGCAGCAGTTTGCTAACACTGTTTTCATAGAATCTGCAAAGGGATATTTGGGTGCACATTGAGGTCTATGGTGAAAAAGGAAATATCCGCAGATAAAAACTAGAAAGATGCTTTCCGAGAAACTGCTATGTGATGCGTGAATTCATCTCACATAGTTACACTGTTCTTTTCACTCAGCAGTTTCCCTACACTGTTTTCTTGGGATCTGCAAAGGGATATTTGGGAGCACAATGAGGCCTTTGCTGAAAAAGGAAATATCCTCTGACAAAAACTAGAAAGAAACTTTCTGAGAAACTGCTTTGTGATTTATGGATTCATCTCATAGGATTGCACTGTTCCTCTTATTGTGCAGATTGCTAACACTGTTTTCTTGGAATCTGCAAAGGAATATTTTGGAGCACATAGAAGCTGATGGAGACAAAGGAAAAATCCTCAGACCAAAACTAGAAGGAACCTTTGTGAGAAAGATGTTTGTGATTTGTGAATTCATCTCACAGAGTTACATGATTCTTGTCATGGATCAGTTTGATATCACTGTTTTTTGGGAATCTGAGAAGGGATATTTTGGATTGCATTGAATCCCAATGTGACAAAGGAAATATCCTCACTTAAACTAAAAAGAAGCTTTCTGAGTAACTTCTTTGTGAGGTGGGAATTCATCTCACATGTTACACCTATCTTTTCATGGAGAAATTTGCTACCACAGTTTTCTTGGAATATGTAAAGGGATATTTGGGAGCGCATTGTGGCCTATAGTGAAAAAGGAAATATCCTCGGATAAAAACTAGAAAGAAGCTTTCTGAGAAACTGCTTTCTAATGTTTGAGTTCTTCTCACAGAGCTACACCGTTCATTTCATGGAGCAGTTTGAATACGCTTTTTACGTGGAATGTGCAATAGGATATTTTGGAGTGATTTGAAGCCTATGGTGACAACAGAAATATTCTCAGACAGAAAGTAGAAAGAAGTTTTCTGAGAAACCACTTTATGATGTGTTAGTTCATCTCACAGAGTTATGATCCTTTTCATGTATCAGTTTGGTAGCACTGTTTTTGGGGAATCAGAGAGGAGGTAATTTGGATCACTTTGAAGCCTATGGTGACAAAGGAAATATCCTGAGATAAAAACTGTAAAGAAGCTTTTTGAGAAACTTCCTTGTGATGTAGGAATTCATCTCACAGCGTTACACCTTTGTTTTCACGGAGCAGTTTGCTAACAGAGTTTTCATGGAATCTGCAATGGGATATTTGGGAGCACATTGAGGCCTACAGTGAAAAAGGAAATTTCCTCAGATGCAAACTATAAAGAAGCTTTCTGAGAAACTGCTTTGTGATGTGTTAATTCATCTAATGGAGTTACACCTCTTTTTTCATGGAGCAGTCTGCTAACACTGTTTTCCTGGAATCTGCACAGGTATATTTGGGAGTGAATTGAGGCCTATGGTGAAAAAGGAAATATCCTCAGATAAGAACTTTAAAGAAGATTTGTGAGAAAGTTCTTTGTGATGTATGAGTTCATCTCAGGGAGGTACACCTTTCTTTTCTTGGAGCACTTTGCTAACTCTGTTTTCATTGAATCTGCAAAGGGATATTTGGGAGCACTTTGAGGCCTATAGTGAATAAACAAATATCCTCAGAGAAAAACTAGAAATAATCTTTCTGAGAAACTGCTTTGTGATGTGTAAATTCAACTCACACAGTTACACTGTTCTTTTCACTCAGCAGTTTGCCAGCAGTGTTTTCTTGGAATCTTCAATGGGATATTTTGGAGCACTTTGAAGCTTATTGTAACAAAAGAAATATCCTCAGAAAAAACTAGAAAAAAGCTTTCTGAGAATCCAATTTATGATTTGTGAATTCATCTCTCAGGGTTACATGATACTTTTCATGGAGCAGTTTGGTAGCACTGCTATTGGGGAATCTGAGAAGGGATACTTTGGATCACATTGAAGTCTGTGGTGACAAAGGAAATATCCTCCAATAAAAAATAGAAAGAACCTTTCTGAGAAAGTTCTTTGTGATGAGTGAATTTATCACACAGAGTTACAACTGTCGTTTCATGGAGCAATTTGCAAACATTGTGTTCATAAACTCTGCAAAGGGATATTTGGGTACACATTGAGGCCTATGGTGAAAAAGGAAATTTCCTCAGATGAAAACTAGAAAGAAACTTTCTGAGAAACTGCTTTGTGATGTGTGAATTCAACTCACATATTTACACTGTTCTTTTCACTGAGCAATTTGCCAAAACTGTTTTCTTGGAATCTGCAATGGCAAAATTCAGAGTGCATTGAAGCTTATTGTGAAAAGGAAATATCCTGAGACAAAAAGTAAAAATAATCTTTCTGAGAAACTGCTTTGTGATGTGTGAATTCATGTCACAGAGTTACACTGTTCTTTTCATTGAGAAGTTTGCTAACACTGTTTTCTTGGAATTTGCAATGGGATATTTCAGACTGCATTGAAGCTTATGGTGACAAGGGAACTATCCTCATATAATAACTAGAGAGCAGTTTTCTGAGAAACCGTTTTGTGATTTGTGAATTAATCTCACAGAGTTACACTATTCCTTTCATGGAGAAGTTTGGTAGCACTATTTTTGGGGAATCTGAGATTGGATATTTTGGATCCCATTGAAGCCTATGGTGACAATGTAAATATCCTCAGATGAAAATTATAAAGAAGCTTTCTGAGAAACTTCTTCATGATGTGGGAATTTATCTCACAGTGTTACCACTTTCTTTCACGGAGCAGTTTGCAGACACTGTTTTCATGGAATCTGAAAAGGGATACTTTGGAGTGCATTCCGTATGGTGAAAAGGGAAATATCCACAGAAAAAAAAAACTAGAAAAAAGCTTTCTGGGAAACTGTTTTGTGATGTGTGAACTCATCTCACAGAATTACATTGTTCTTTTCATTTAGCAGTTTTCTTGGAATCTGCCATGGGATATTTCAGAGTGCATAGAAGCTTATGGTGACAAAGAAAATATGCCCAGACAAAAACTAGAAGGAAGCTTTCTGAGAAACTGCTTTGTGATTTCTGAATTAATATCACAGAGTTACACGATTCCTTTCATGGAGCAGTTTGGTAGCACTGTTTTTGGGGAATCTGCGATTGGATATTTTGGATCTCATTGAAGCCTATGGTGACAAAGAAATTATCCTCAGAAAAAATTATAAAGAAGCTTTCTGAGAAACTTCTTTGTGATGTGGGAATTCATCTCATAGTGTTACCCTGTTCTTTTCATGGAACTGTATGCTAACATTGTTTTCATGGAATCTGAAAAGGGATATTTGGGAGCGTATTGAGGCCTATGGTGAAAAAGGAAATGTCCTCAGATAAAAACTAGAAACAAGCTTTCTGAGAAACGGCTTTGTGATGTGTGAATTCATTTCACAGTGTTACACTGTTCTCTTCATTTAGTAGTCTGCTAACATTGTTGTCTTCAAATCTGCAATGGAATATTTCTGAGCACATTGAAGCTTATGGTGACAAAGGAAATATCGTCATATAAAAACTAGAAAGAAGTTTTCTGAGATTCTGCTTTGTGATGTTTGAATTCATGGCACAGAATTCCACTGTTCTGTTCATGGAGCAGTTTACTAACACTGTTTTCTTGGAATCTACAGTGGCATATTTCAGAGTGTATTGAAGCTTATGGTGACCAAGAAAATATCCTCATATAAAAAGTAGAAAGAAGCAATGTGAGAAACTACTTTATGATGTGTTAATTCATATCACAGAGTTACAAGATTCCTTTCATGGATCAGTTTGGTAGCACTGTTTTTGGGGAATCTGAGAAAGGATATTTGGGATCGCTGTGAGGCCTATGGTGACTAAGGGAATATTCTCAGATAAAAACTAGAAAGAAGCTCTCTGAGAAACTTCTTTGAGATGTGTGAATTCATCTCACAGAGATACACCTTTCTTTTCATGGACCAGTTTTGTAGCCCTGTTTGGGGGGAATATACAAAGGGATATTTGGGAGTACATTGAGGCCTATGGTGTCAAAGGAAATATCCTCAGATTGAAACTAGAGAGAAGCTTTCAGAGAAACTTCTTTGTGATGTGTGAATTCATCTCACAGTGTTGCAACTTTTTTTTTTTCATGGAGCAGTTTGCTAACATTGTTTTTGTGGAATCTGCAAAGGCATATTTGGGAGCGCACTGAGGCCTATGGTGAGAAAAGAAATATCCTCAGATTAAAACTAGAAAGAAGCTCTCTAAGAAATTTCTCTGTGATGTATGAATTCATCTCACACAGATACAGTGTCTATTTCATGGAACAGTTTGGTTGCAGTGTTTTTGGGAAACCTGAGAAGGGATATTTTAGATCGCATTGACGCCTATGGTGACAAAGGAAATAACCTCTGATAAAAAGTAGAAAGAAGATTTCTGAGAAAGTTCCTTGTGTTGTGTGAATTCATGTGATGGACTTAAACCTTTCTAATCACAGAACAGTTTGCTAACACTGTTTTAGTGGCATCTGCAAAGCGATATTCAGGAGCACATTGAGGCTTATGGCGAAAAAGGAAATATCCTCAGATAAAAACTAGAAAGAAGCTTTCTCTGAAAGTTCTTTGTGTTGCGTGAATCATTACACAGTGTTTCACTGTTCTTTTCAGTGAGCAGTTTGCTAACACTGTTTTCTTGGAATCTGCAATGGGATATTTCGGAACGCATTGAAGCTTCTGGTGACAAAGGAAATATCCTCATACAAAAAATTGAAAGAAGCTTTCTGGGAAACTGCTTTGTGATTTGTGAATTCATCTCACAGGGTTACACAGTTCATTCCTTGGAGCATGTTGTTAGTACTGTTTTGGGGGAATCTCAGAAGGGATATTTTGGATCGCAAAGAAGCCTATGGTGACAAGTTAAATATCCTCAGATGCAACTAAAAGTAGGCTTTCTGAGAGACTGCTTTGTGATGTGTGCATTCATTTCACAGCGTTACATGATTCTTTACCTGAAGCAGCATGCTAACACTTTTTTCCAGGAATCCATAAATGGATGTATGTGAGCACATTGAAGCCTATGGAGACAAAGGAAATATGCTCAAAAGAAAACCACAAAGAAGCTTTCTGAGAAACTGCTTTGTGATGTGTATATTTATCTCACAGAGTTACACATTTCTTTTCATTGAGCAGTTTGCTAACACTGTTTTCTTGGAATCTGCAAAGGGATATTTTGGAGCACACAGAGGCCTGTAGCGAATAAAGAAATATCCTCAGTTAAAAATTAGAAAAAACTTTCTGAGAAACTGTTTTGTGATGTGTGAATTCATCTCACGGTGGTACTTTTCATTAAGCAGTTTGATAACACTATTTTCTTGGAATATGCAATAGTGTATTTGGGAGTGCATTGAAGCCTATGGTGACAAACAAAATATCCTCAGATGAAAAACAAAAAGAAGCTTTCTGAGAAACTGCTATGTGATGTGTTAATTCATCTCACAGAGTTACACGATTCTTTTCATGGAGCAGTTCAGTCACACTGTTTTTGGGGAATCTGCAAAGGGATATTTTGGATCATATTGAAGCCTAAGGTGACAAAGGAAATATCCTCAGTTAGAAACTAGAAAGAAGCTTTCTGAAAAACTCCTTTGTGATGTGTGAATTCATCTCACAGAGTTACACATTAATTTTTGTGGAGCTGTTTCGTAACATTTTTTCGTGGAATCTACAAAGGGATATTTGGGAGCACATTGAGGCCTATGGTGAAAAAGGACATATCTTCATAGAAAAACTAGAAAGAAGCTTTCTGAGAAACTGCTTTATGATGTGTAAATTCATCTCACAGAGTTACACTGTTCTTTTCCATGAGCAGTTTGCTAAGACTCTTTTCTTGGAATCTGCAATGGGAAATTTAGGAGCACATTGAAGTTTATGGTGACAAAGGAAGTATCCACATAAAAAATCGAAAGAAGCTTTCTGAGAAACTGCTTTGTGATGTGTTAATTCATCTCACAGAGTTACATGATTCTTTTCATGGATCAGTTTGGTAGCACTTTTTTTTGGGGAATCTGAGTCTTGATATTTTGGATCGCTTTGAAGACTGTGGTGACAAAGGAAATATTCTCAGATTAAAACTAAGAAGAATATTTCTGAGAAAGTTCTCTGTGATATGTGAATTCATCATACGGAGTTACACCTTTCCTTTCATGGATCAGTTTGCTAACACTGTTTTCATGAAATCTGCAAAGGGATATTTTCGAGTGCATTGAGTCCTGTGGTTAAAAAGGAATTATGCTGAGGTAAAAACTAGAAAGAAGTTTTCTGAGAAACTGTTTTGTGACGTGTGAATTCATTTCACAGAGTTACACTGTTCTTTTCAGTGAACAGTTTGCAAACACTATTTTCTTGGGATCTGCAATGGGATATTTCAGAGTACATTGAAGCTTAATGTGACAGAAGAAATATCATCATATAAAAAACAGAAAGAAGCTTTCTGAGAAACTGCCTTGTGATTTGTGAATTTATCTCACAGATTTACATGATTCTTTTCATGGAGCACATTGGTAGCAATGTTTATGTGGAATATGACAAGGAATATTTTAGATCACATTGAAGCCTAATGTGACAAAAGAAATATCCTCAGATTAAAACTAGACAGAAGCTTTCTGAGAGACCATGCTGTAATGTGTTTATTCATTTCAGAGTTACATGATTCTTTTCATGCATCAGTTTGGTAGCACTGTGTTTGAGGAATCTGAGAAAGGATAATTTTGATCACATTGAAGCCTATAGTGACAAAGGAAACATCCTCAGTTTAAACCTAGAACGAAGCTTTTTGAGAAAGTTCTTTGTGATGTGTGAATTCAACTCGTAGAGTTACACCTTTCTTTTCATGGAGCAGTTTGCTAACACTGTTTTCGTGGAATGTGCAATGGGATATTTGGGAGTGCATTGAGGCCTATTTACCATATCCTCAGATAAAAACTAGAAAGAACTTTCTGTGAAACTGCATTGTGGTGTGTGAATTCATCTCACAGAGTTAGACCTTTCTTCTGATTGAACAATTTGAGAAGTCTGTTTTCGTGGATTCTGCAATAGGATATTCCAGAGCACTTTGAAGCCTGTTGTGACAAAGCAAATATAATCAGATAATAATCAAAAAGAAATTTTCTGAGAAACCACTTTGTGATATGTTAGTTCCTATTAAGGAGTTACACGATTCTTTTCCAGGATCAGTTTGGTAGCCCTGTTTTTGGGAAATATTAGAAGCGATATTTTGGATTGCATTGAAGCCTATGGTGGTTCAGGAAAAATCCTCAGATAAAAACTATGAAGAAATTTTCTGAGAGAGTTATTTGTGATGTGTGAATTCATCTAACAGAGATACACCTTTCTTTTTGTGGAGCAGTTTGGTAACACGTTATTGAAACCACAAAGGGATAATTGGGAGTGCATTGAGGACTATAGTGAAAAAAGAAATATCCTCAGATAAAAACTAGGAAGAGGCATTCTCAGAAACTGCTTTGTGATGTGTGAATTCATCTCAATCAGTTACACCATTCTTTTCATTGAGTGGTTTGATAAAACAGCTTTTGTGAAATCTGCAATAGGATATTTGGGAGAGCATTGAAGCCTATGGTTGCAAAGGACATATCCTCAGATAAAAATCAAGAAGAAGATTTCTGAGAAACTGCTTTGTGATGTGTGAAATCATCTAACAGAGTTACACTGTTCTTTTCATTGAGTCATTTGCTAACACTGTTTTCTTGGAATCTGTAATGGGATATTTTGGAGTGCATTGAAGTTTATGGTGACAAAGAAAATATCCTCATATAAAACTAGAAAGAAGCTTCCTGAGAAACTGCTTTGTGATGTATGTATTCATCTCACAGTGTTACACGATCGGTTTTGTAGTAGGCTCTTTGGGGAATCTGAGAAGGGATGTTTTGGATGGCATTGAAGCCTATAATGACTAAGGAAATATCCTCAGATAAAAACTGGAAATAAGCTTTCTGAGAAACTTCTTTGTGATGTGTGAATGCATCTCACAGAGTTACACAATCCTTTTCATGGATCACTTTGGTAGAACTATTTTTGGTGAATCTAAAAAGGTATTTTTTGGATCACATTGATGCCTATGGTGACAAGAGAAGCATCCTCAGATAATAACTAGAAAGAAGCTTTCTGGTAAAGTTCTTGGTGATGTGTGAATTCATCTCACAGAGTTACACCTTTCCTTTCATGGAGCAGATTGCTAACACTGTTGTAGTGGAATCTGCAAAGGGATATTTGGGATGCATTGAGACATATAGTGAATTAGGAAATATATTCAGGTAAAAATAAGAAAGAAGCTTTCTGAGAAACTGCTTGTTGATGTGTGAATTGATCTCACAGAGTTACATGGTTCTTTTCATTGAGCAATTTGATAACACTGTTTTTGTGGAATCTGCAATAGGATATTTTGGATCACTTTGAAGCCTATGGCAACAAAGGAAATATCCTCAGATAAAAACCAAACAAAAGCTTTCTGAGAAACTGCTTTGTGATGTGGAAATTCATCACACAGAGTTACACTGTTCTTTTCATTGATTAATTTGCTAACACTGTTTTCTTAGAATCTGTAATGGGATATTTTGGAGTGCATTGAAACTTATTGTGAATAAGGAAATATCCTCAGACAAAAATTAGAAAGATACTTTCTGGGAAACTGCTTTAGGATGTGTTAACTCATCTCACAGAGTTACATGATTTTTTTCATGGATCAGTATGATAGTACTGTTTTTGGGGAATCTGAGAACAGTTGTTTTGGATTGCATTGAAGTCTGCGGTGAAAAAGGAAATACCCTCAGATAAAAACTAGAAAGAAACTTTCTGAGAAAGTTCTTAGAGATGTGTGAATTCATCTCACAGATATACACCGTTATTTTCATGGAACAGTGTGCTAACACTGTTTTTGTGGAATCTGCATTGGGATACTTCAGAGCGCAATGAAGCTTACATTGACAAAGGAAATACGTTAATATAAAAACTAGAAACAAGCCTTCTGAGAAACTGCTTTGTGATGTGTTAATTCATCTCACAGAGTTACATGGTTCTTTTCATGGATCAATTTTTTAGCATTGTTTTTTGGGTATGTGAGTAGGGATATTTTGGATATCATTGAAGCCTAGGGTGACAAAGAAATTATACTCAGATAACAACTAGAAAGAAGCTTTCTGAGAAAGGCTTTTGGGATGTGTGATTTCATCTCACAGAGTTACACTTTTGTTTTCATGGAGGAGTGTGTTAACACAGTTTTCGTGGAATCTGCAAAGGGATATCTGGGAGTGCATTGAGGCCTATGCTGAAAAAGGAAATATCCTCAGATAAAAACCAAAAAGAAGATTTCTGAGAAACTGGTTTGTTATGGGTGAATTCTTCTCACAGAGTTACACCATTCTTTTCTTTGAGATGTATGATAAAACTGTTTCCCTGGAGTCTGCAATAGGATATTTGGGAGTGTATTGAAGCCTACGGTGACAAAGGAAATATCCCCATAGAAAAACCAAAAAGAAGCTATCTGAGAAACTGCTCTGTGATGTGTGAATTCAACTCACAGATTTACAATGTTCTTTTCATTGAGCAGTTTGCTAACACTGTTTTCTTGCAATCTACAATGGTATATTTCAGAGTGCATTGAGTTTCTTTTGAAAAAGTGAATATCCTCAGACAAAAACTAGATAGAAACATTCTGAGAAACCGTTTTGTGATTTGGGAATTCATCGCACAGTGTTACACGATTCTCCTCATGGATCAGTTTCATAGCACTGTTTTTGGGGAATCTGAGAAGGGATATTTTGGATCACATTGAAGCCTATGGTGAGAAAAGAAATATCCTCAGATAAAAACTATAAAGAAGCTTTCTGAGAAAGTTCTTTGTGATGTGTGAATTCATCTCACAGAGTTACACCTTTCTTTTCATGGAGAAGTTTGCTAACACTGTTTTCGTGGAATCTGCAAATGGATATTTGGAAGCGCATTGAGGTCTATACTGAAAAAGGAAATATCCTTATAGAAAAACTAGAAAGAAGCTTTCTGAGAATCAGGTTTGTGATGTTTGAATTCAATGCACAGACTTTCACTGTTATTTTCATAGAGCAGTTAGCTAAAACTGTTTTCTTGTAATCTACAATTGCATATTTCAAAGCGCATTGAAGCTTAGTGTGAATAAGGAAATATCCTCAGGCAAAAACTAGAAAGAAACTTTCAGAGAAACTGCTTTGTGAAGTGTGAATTCATGTCAGAGAATTACACTGTTCTTTTCATTGAGCAGTTTGTTAACATTGCTTTCTTGGAATCTGCAATGGGATATTTCAGAGTGCATTGAAGCTTATGGTGACAAAGGAAATATTCTCATATAAAAACTAGACAGAAGCTTTCTCAGAGACCACTTTGTGATTTGTAAATGGTTATAAAGGAATTATCCTCAGACAAAAACTAGAAAGACGCTTTCTGAGGAACTGCTTTGTGAAGCCTATGGTGTCAAAGGAAATATCCTCAGATTAAAACCAGAAAGAAGCATTAGAGAGACTTCTTTGTGATATGTGAATTCATCTCACAGAGTTACACCTTTCTTTTCATGGACCAGTTTGCTAACACTGTTTTCTTACAGTCTGCAAAGGGATATTTGGGAGTGCACTGAGGCCTATGGTGAAAAAGGAAATATTCTCAGATTAAAACTAGAAAGAAGCTTTCTGAGAATCTGTTTTGTGAAGCGTGTATTCATCTCACAAAGTTACACTGTTGTTTTCATTGAGCAGTTTGGTAACACTGTTTTCTAGGCGTCTGCATTGGGATACTTTGGAGCACTTTGAAGTTCATGGTGAAAAAGGAAATACATTCATATAAAACCTAGAAAGAAGCTTTCTGAGAAAATTCTTTGTGATGTATTAATTCATCCCACAGAGTTACATGATTCTTATTATGGATCAATTTTTTAGCTCTGTTTTTGGGGAATCTTAGTAGAGATATTTTGGATTGCATTGAAGCCTATGCTGACAAAGGAAGTATCCTCAGATAAAAACTTGAAAGACGCTTTCTGAGAAACAGCTTTGTGTTGTGTGAATTCATCTCACAGAGTCACAACACTATTTTCATGGAGCAGTTTGGTAGCACTGTTTTTGGGGAATCCGAGAAGGGATAATTTGAATTGCATTTAAGCCTATGGTGACAAAGTAAATATCATCACATAACCAAAAAGAAGCTTTCTGTGAAACTGCTTTGTGACATGTGAATTTTTCCTACAGAGTTACACCATTCTTTTCATTGAGAAGTTTGTTAACTCTTTTTACATGGAATCTGCAATGGGATATTACGGAGTGCTCTGAGGAATATGGTGTAAAAGAAAATATGCCAAGATAAAAACTAGAAAGAAGCTTTCTGAGAAACAGCTTTGTGATGCGTGGAATCATCTCACATATTTACACCATTCTTTTCATGGAGCAGTTTCATAGCTCTGTTTTTGGGGAATCTGAGAAGAGATATTTCGAATTCCATTGAAACCTACTGTGACAAAGGAAATATCCTCAGACAAAAACCAAATAGAAACTATCTGAGAAACTGCTTTGTCGTGTGAATTCATCTCACAGATTTACACCTTTCTTTTCATGGAGCAGTATGCTAACAGTATTTTCTTGGAAATTGCAATGGGATATTTCTGAGTGCATTGGAGTTTAAGGTAACAAAGCAATTATCCTCAGATAAAAACTAGAAAGATGCTTTCTGAAAAAGTTCTTTGTGAAGTGTGAATCATCTCACAGAATTACACCTTTCTTTTCCTGGAGCAATTTGCTAACACTGTTTTCGTGGAATCTGCAAAGGGATATTTGGGAGCACATTGAGGCCTATTGTGAAAAAGGAAATATGCTTAGTGCATTGGAGTTTAAGGTAACAAAGCAATTATCCTCAGATAAAAACTAGAAAGATGCTTTCTGAAAAAGTTCTTTGTGAAGTGTGAATCATCTCACAGAATTACACCTTTCTTTTCCTGGAGCAATTTGCTAACACTGTTTTCGTGGAATCTGCAAAGGGATATTTGGGAGCACATTGAGGCCTATTGTGAAAAAGGAAATATGCTTAGATAAAAACTAGAAAGAAGCTTTCTGAGAAACTGCTTTTTGATGTTTGAATTAATCTTACAGAGTTGCACTGTTCTTTTCATTGAACAGTTTGCTAAAACTCTTTTCTTGGAATCTGCAATGGCATATTTTGGATCACATTGAGGCCTATAGTGAAAAACTAAATATCCGCAGATAAAACTAGAACAAAGCTTTCTGAAAAGCTGATTTTTGAAGTGTGAATTCATCTTAGAGAGTTACACTGTTCTTTTCATTGAGCAGTTTGATAACACTGTTTTCCTGGAATCTGCAATAGGATATTTGGGAGCACACTGAAGCCAATGGTGACAAAAGAAATATCCACAGAGAAAAACTAGAAAGAAGCTTTCTGAGAAACTGCTTTGTCATTTGGGAATTCATCTCACAGAGTTACACAATTCTATTCATGGAGAAGTTTCGTAGTACTGTTTTTAGGGAATCTGAGAAGGGATATATTGCATCGCATTGAAGCTTATGGTGACAAAGGAAATATCCTCAGACAAGAGGTAGAAAGAAGCTTTCTGAGAAAGGATTTTGCTTTGAGTGAATTCATCTCACAGAGTTACACCTCAATTTTCATGTAGCAGTTTGCTAACACTGTTCTAGTGGAATCTGCAAAGGGGTGTTTGGGAGTGCATGAAGGCTTACAGTGAGAAAGGAAATATCCTCAGACAGAAACTTGAAGGAAGTTTTCTGAGAAACTCCTTGATGATGTGTTAATTCATCTCACAGAGTTACACTGTTCTTTTCATGGAGCAGTTTGCTAACACTCTTTTCTTGGAATCTGCAAAGGGATATTTCTGAGCACGATGAAGCTTATCATGATAAAGGAAATATTCTCAGACAAAAAAAAAAAGACGGTTTCTGAAAAACTGCTTTTTGATTTCTGAATTCATATCACAGACTTACACGATCCTTATCACGAAGCAGTTTGGTAACACTGTTTTTTGGAAATCTGAGAAGGGATATTTTGGATCGCATTGAAACCTATGGTGAAAAAGAAAATATCCTCGGATAAAAACTAAAATTAAGGTTTCTGAGAAAGGACTTTGTGATATGTAAATTCATCTCACATCGTTACACCTCTATTTTCATGGAGCAGTTTGCATAAACTGTTTTTATGGAATCTGAAATGGGATTTTTGAGAGCGCATTGAGGCCGACGTTGAGAAAGGAAATATCCTCAGATAAAAACTAGAAGGAAACTTTCTGAGAAACTGCTTTTTTTAATGTGTGAATTCATCTCACATAGTTACAGCGTTCTTTTCATTGAGTAGTTTTATAAAACTGTTTTCATGGAATCTGCAGTAGGATATTTGGGAGTGCATTGAAGCTTATAGTGACAAACAAAATAATCTCATTGATAAACCAAAAAGAAACTTTCTGAGAAACTGCTTTGTGATGTTTGAATTCATCTCACAGTGTTTACACTGTTCTTTTCATTGAACAGTTTGCTAACCCTGTTTTATTGGAATCTTAAATGGAATATTTTGGAGTGCATTGAAGCTTATGTTGACATAGAAAATATCCTCATTGAAAAAGTAGAAAGATCCTTTCTGATAAATTGATTTGTGATGTGTTAATTCATCTCACAGAGTTACATGATTCTTTTCATGGATCAGTTTGACATCACTGTTTTTGTGAAATCTGAGAAAGGATATTTTGGATTGCATTGAAGCCTATGGTGACAAAGGAAATATCCTCAGATGAAAACTATAAAGAACTTTTCTGAGGAAGTTCTTTGAGATGTGTGAATTCATCCCACAGAGTTACACCCTTCTTTTCATGGAGCCGTTTTTTAACACTGTTTTCATGGAATCTGCAAGTGGATATTTGGGAGGACATTGATGCCTATGGTAAAAAAGTAAATATCCTCACATAAAAATGTGAAAGAAGATTTCTGAGAAACTGCTTTGTGATGTGTGAATTCATCTCACAGAGTTACATGATTCTTTCTATGGATCAGTTTTTTAGCACTGTTTTTGAAGAATCTGAGAAGGGATAACTTGGATCTCATTGAAGCCTATGGTGACAAAGGAAATGCTCTCATATAAAAAACAGAAAAAAGCTTTCTGAGAAACCGGTTTGTGGTGTGGGAATTCATCTCACAGAGTTACACGATTCTTTTCATGGAACAGTTTGGTAGCACTGTTTTTGGTGAATCTGAGAATGCGTATTTTGCATCACATTGAAGCATATTTTGACAAACAAGTATCCTCAGATAAACACTAGAAAGAAGCTTTACAAGAAACTACTTTGTGGTGTGTGAATGAATCACAGACTACAACATTCTTTTCATGGAGCAGTTTGCAAACAGTGTTTTAGTGCAATCTGAAAAGGGATATTTGGGAGCTCATTGAGGTCTACGTTGAAAAAGGAAATATCCTCAGATAAAAATGAGAAAGAAGCTTTATGAGAAATTTCTTTGTGATGTGAGAGTTCATCTCACAGAGTTACACCTTTATTTTCATGGAGCAGTTTGCTAACACTGTTTTCGTGGAATCTGCAAAGGGTTATTTGGGAGCACATTGAGGCCAGTTGTGAAAAAGGAAATATCCTCAGATAAAAAATAGAAAGAAATTTTATGGGAAACTGCTTTGTGATGTATGAATTCATCTGACAGAGTTACACCATTCTTTTTATTGTGCAGTTTGATTACACTGTTTTCATGGAATGTGCAACAGGGTATTTGGGAGCACATTTAGGCCAACTGTGAAAAGGGATATATCCTCAGATAAAAAACAAAACTAAGCTTTCTGAGAAACTGCTTTGTGATGTATGATTCATCTCACAGAATTGTACTGTTCTTTTCATTGAGCAGTATGCTAACACTGTTTTCTTGGAATCTGCAATGTGATATTCTGGATCACATTGAAGCGTGTAGTGACAAAGGAATTATCCTCAGATAAAAACTAGAAAAAAGGTTTCTGACAAACCGCTTTGAGATGTGGTAATTCACCTCACAGTGTTGCATGATTCTTTTCATGAATCAGTCTGTTAGCACTGTTTTCTGGGAATTTGAGTAAGGATATTTTTTATTGTTTTGAAGCGTATGGTGACAAAGGAAATATGCTCAGATAAAAATGAGCAAGAAGCTTTCTGAGAAAATTCTTTGTGGTGTTCAAATTCATATCTCAGTGTTACACCTTTTTTTCATGGAACAGTTTGCTAACACTGTTTTCATGGGTGTGCAAAGGGATATATCAGAGCGTATTGAAGCTTATTTTGCAAAAGAAATATCTCAGACAAACACTGGAAAGAAGCTTTCTGAGAAACTGCTTTGTGATTTGGGAATTTATCTCACAGAGCTACATGATCCTTTTCAAAGAGCAATTTGCTAACACTGTTTTTGTGGAATCTACAAAGAGATATTTACAAGTGCATTGAGTCCTATGGTGAAAAAGGAATTATCCTCAGATAAAAACTAGAAAGAAGCTTTGTGAGAAACTGCTTTGTGACGTGTGAATTCAGCTCACAGGGTTACACTGTTCTTTTCAGTGAGCAGTATCCTAAATCTCTTTCCTTGGAATCTGCAATGGGATATTTCAGAGTGTATTGAAGCTTAGGGTGACAAACGACATATCATCATATAAAAACTAGAAAGACGCTTTCTGAGAAACTGCATTGTGATGTGTTAAGTCATCTCCCAGATTTACACGATGCTTTTCATGGATCAGTTTGGTAGCACTGTTTTTTGGGAATCTTAGAAGGGATATTTTGGATCACACTGAAGCCTATGGTGACAAAGGAAATATTCTCAGATAAAAACCAGAAAGAACCTTTCTGATAAAGTTCTTTGTGATGTGTGAATTCATCTCACAGAGTTACACCTTTGTTTTCATGGAACAGTTTGCTAATACTGTTTTCGTGGAATCTGCAAAGGGATATTTTGGAGCGCATTGATGCCTATACTGAAAAAGGAAATATGCTCAGATAAAAACTGGAAAGAAGCTTTCTGAGAAACTACTTTGTGGTTTATGAATTCATCTCACAGTGTTTCATGATTCTTTTCATGGGGCAGTTTGGTAGCACTGTTTATGCAGAATCTGAGAAGGGATGTTTTGGATCGCATTGAAGCCTACAGTGACAAAGGAAATATCCTCAGATAAAAATTAGAAAGAAACTTTCTGAGAAACTGCTTTGTGATGTGTGAATTCATCTCACAGAGCTACACCATCTTTTTAATTGAGCAGTTTGATAACACTGTTTTCTTGGAATGTCCAATAGGATATTATGGATCACATTGACGCCTATGGTGAAAAAGGGAATATCCTCAGATAAAAACTAGACAGAAGCTGTCTGAGAAAGTTCCTTGTGATGTGTTAATTCATCTCTAAGAGTTTCACATTTCTTTTCATGGAGCAGTTTGCTAACACTGTTTTCATGGAATCTGCAAAGGGATATTTGGCAGCACATTGAGGCCTATGATGAAAAAAGAATTATCCTCAGATAAAAACTAGACAGAAGCTTTCTGAGAAAGTTCTTTGTATGTGTGAATTAATCTCAAAGAGTTACAGCTTACTGCTCATAGATCAACTTGCTAACACTTTTTTTGTGGAATCTGCAAAGGGATATTTGGGAGCACATTGAGGCCTATATTGAAAAAGGAAATATCCTCATAGAAAAACTAGAAAGAAGCTTTCTGAGAATCTGTTTTGTGATGTTTGAATTCAAGGAACAGAGTTACACTGTTCTTTTCATGGAGCAGTTTGCTAACACTGTTTTCTTGAAATTTGCAATGGGATATTCAGGAGTGCATTGAAGCTTATGGTGATAAAGCAAATATCCTCACATAAAAACTAGAAAGAAGCCCTCTGAGAAACTGCTTTATGAAGTGTTAATTCATCTCACAGAGTTACATGATAGCTTTCATGGATCAGTTTGGTAGCACTGTTTTTGGGGAGTCTGAGAAGGGATATTTTGGATCATCATGAAGCCTATGGTGATGAAGGAAACATCCCCAGATAAAAACTAGAAAGAAGGTTTCTGAGAAAGTTCTTTGTGATGTGTGAATTCATCTCACAGTGATACACCTTTCTTTTCATGGAGCAGTTTACTAACACTCTTTTCATGGAATGTGCAAAGGGATATTTTGGAGTACATTGAAGCTTATTTTGACAAAGGAATTATCTCAGACAAAAACTGGAAACAAGTTTTCTGAGACTGCTTTGTGATTTGGGAATTCATCTCACAGAGTTACACAATTCTTTTCAAAAAGATGTTTGGTAACACTGTTTTTGGGGAACCTGAGAAGGGATATTTTGGATTGCATTGACACCTGTGATGACAAAGGAAATATACTCTGATAATAATTATAAAGAAGTTTTCTGAGAAGCTACTTTGTGATTTGGGAATTCATCTCACAATGTTGCATCTTTCTTTCATGGAGCACTTTGCTAACACTGTTTTCATGGAATCTGCAAAGAGATGTTTGGGAGCGTGTTAGGGCCTATGGTGAATAAGGAAATATCCTTAGATAAATACTGGAAAGAGCCTTCCTGGAAACTACTTTGTAATATGTGAATTCATCTCAGAGTTACAATGTTATTTTCATTTAGCAATCTGCTAACACTGGTTTCTTGGAATCTGCAACGGAATATTTTGTGCTGCATTGAAGCTTATAGTGACTAAGGAAATATCTTCATATAAAAACTAGAAAGAAGCTTTCTGAGAAACTGCTTTGTGATGTGTTAATTCACCTCACAGAGATACACTATTCTTTAAATGGATCCGTTTGCTAGCACTGTTTTAGGGGACACTGAGAAGGTATATTTTGGATCACATTGAAGCCTATGGTGACAAAGGAAATATACTCAGAAAAAAACTAGAAAGAGGCTTTCTGAAATAGTTTTTTGTGATGTGTGAATTCATGTCACAGAGTTACACCATTCTTTTCATTGAGCAGTTTGCTAACACTGTTTTCAAGGAATCTGCAATAAGGTATTTGGGAGTGCATTGAAGTCAATGGTGACAAAGAAAGTATAATCAGATAAAAACAAAAAAGAAGCTTTCCGATAAACTGTTGTGTGACATGTGAAGTCATCTCACAGACTTACACTGATCTTTTCATTGAGTAGTTTGCTCATACTGTTTTCTTGGAATCTGCAATAGGATGTTTTGGAACACATTGAAGCTTATGGTGACAAAGGAAATATCCTCAGAGGGAAGTTAGAAACAAGCTTTTTGAGTAACTGTTTTGTGATGTGTGAATCCATCTCATGGAGTTACACGATACTTTTCATGCAGCAGTTTTGTCGCACAGTTTTTGGGGAATCTGAGAGGGAATACTTTGGATTCCCTTAAAGCCTATGGTGACCAAGGGAATCTCCTCAGAGAAAAACTATAAAGAAAATTTCTGAGAAAGTTCCTTGTGATGTGTGAATTCATCTCACAAAGTTACACCTTTCTTTTCTAGGAGCAGTTTGCTAACACTGTTTTCTTGAAATCTGCAAAGGGATATTTTGGAGCTCATTGAGGCCCATGGTGAAAAAGGAATTATTCTCATATAAAAACTAGAAAGAAGCTTTCTGAGAAAGTTCTTTGTGATGTGTGAATTCATCTCACAGAGTTACTCCTTACTTTTCATGGATCAATTTGCTAACACTGTTTTCGTGGAATCACAAAAGAGATATTTGGAAGCACATTGAGGCCTATAGTGAAAAAAGAAATATCCTCCTAGAAAAACTAGAAAGAAACTTTCTGAGAATCTGCTTTGTGATGTTTGAATTCAAGGCATGAGTTACACTGTTCTTTTCATGGAGCATTTTGCTAGCATTGTTTTCTTGGAATCTACAATGGCATATTTCGGAGCATATTGAAGCTTATGGTGACAAAGGAAATATCCTAAGAAAGAAGCTACAAAGAAGCTTTTTGAGAAACTGCTTTTGTGATGTGTGAATCCACCTCACAGAGTTACACGATACTTTTCATGTAGCAGTTTGGTCATGCTGTTTTTGTGGAATTTGAGAAGGGATATTTTGGATTTCCTTAAAGTCTATTGGGACAAAGCAAATATCCTCAGTTAAAAACTAGAAAGAAGCTTTCTGAGAATCTTCTGTGTGATGTGTGAATTCATCTTATAGAGTTACACCTTTCTTTTCTAGGAGCAGTTTGCTAACACTGTTTTCGTGGAATTTACAATGGGATATTTATGAGTGCATTGAGTCCTATGGTGAAAAAGGAATTAGCCTCAGATAAAAACTAGACAGAAGTTTTGTGAGAAACTACTTTGTGATGTGTGAATTCATCTCACAGTGTTACACTGTTATTTTCAGTGAGCACTATCCTAACACTGGTTCCTTGGAATCTGCAATGGGATATTTCTGAGTGCATTGAAGCTTAGGGTGACAAATGACGTATCATCATATAAAAACTAAAAAGATGCTTTCTGAGAAACCACTTTTTGATGTGTTAATTCTTCTCCCAGATTTACATGATTCATTTCATGGATCAGTTTGGCAGCACTGTTTTTGGGGACTCTTAGAAGGGATATTTTGGATCACTTTGAAGCCTATGGTGACAAGGAAATATCCTCAGATAAAAACTAAAAAGAAACTTTCTGACAAAGTTCTTTGTGATGTGTGAGTTCATCTCACAGAATTACACCTTTCTTTTCATGGAACAGTTTGCTAACTCTGTTTTCCTGGAATCTGCAAGGGAATATTTACGAGTGCATTGAGTCCTATGGTGAAAAAGGAATTATCCTCAGATAAAAACTAGAAAGAAGCTTTGTGAGTAACTGCTTTGTGATTTGTGAATTCATCTCACAGTGTCACACTGTTCTTTTCAGTGAGCAGTTTCCTAACACTGTTTCCTTGGAATCTGCAATGGGATATTTCAGAGTGCATTGAAACTTATGGTGACAAAAGACATATCATATAAAAACTAGAAAGAAGCTTTCTGAGAAACTGCTTTCTGATTTGTTAATTCATCTCCCAGATTTACATTATTCATTTCATAGATCAGTTTGGCAGCACTGTTTTTGGGGAATCTTAGAAGGGATATTTTGGATAACATTGAAGTCTACGGTGACAAGGAAATATTCTTAGATAAAAACTAGAAAGAATCTTTCTTTGTGAATTCATCTCACAGAGTTACACCTTTCTTTTCATGGAACAGTTTGCTAACACTGTTTTCCTGGAATGTGCAAAGGAATATTTGGGAACACATTGAGGCCTATAGTGAAAAAGGAAATATCCTCAGATAAAAATTAGAAAGAAGCTTTCTGAGAAACTGCTTTGTGGTTTGTGAACTCATCTCACAATATTACATGATTCTTTTCATGGGGCAGTTCAGTAGCACTGTTTATGCAGAATCTGAAAAGGGATGTTTTGGATTGCATTGAAGCCTATGGTGACAAAGTAAATATCCTCAGATAAAAACTAGAAAGAAGCTTTCTGAGAAACTGCTTTATGATATGTGAGTTCATCTCACAGAGCTAAGCCATGCTTTTCTTTGAGCGTTTTGATAACACTGTTTTCCTGGAGTCTGCAATAGGATATTTGGGAGTGCAATGAGGAAAATGGTGACAAAGGAAATATCTTCATAGAAAAACCAGAAAGAAGCTTTCTGAGAAACCACTTTGTGATGTGTGCATTCAACTCAGAGCGTTACACTGTTCTGGTCATTGATCAGCTTGCTAATACTATTTTCTTGGAATCTGCAATGGGATATTTCAGGTGCATTGAAGTTTATGGTGACAAAGAAAGCATCCTGAGACAGAAACTAGAAAGAAGCTTTCTGAGGAACTGCTTTGTGATTTCTGAAATCATCTCACAGAATTACAGCTTTCTTTTCATGGAGCAATTTGGAAGCCCTGCTTTTGGGGAATGTGAGTAGGGATATTTTGGATTGCATTGAAGCCTATGGTGTCAAAGGAAATTTCCTCAGATTAAAACTAGAAAGAAGCTTTCTGAGAAAGTTCTTTGTGATGTTTGTATTCATCTCACGACGTTAAACTGTTGTTTTCATTAAGTAGTTGCTAACACTGTTTTCTAGGAATCTGCAATGGGATATTTCGGAGTGCATTGAGGCTTATGGTGACAAGGAAATACATTCATATAAAAGCTAGATGGAAGCTTTCTGAGAAACCACTTTGTGATGTGTTAATTCATCTCACAGAGTTACACAATTATTTTCATGGATCAATTTTTTAGCACTGTTTTTGGGGAATCTGAGTAGGGATATTTTGGATAGCATTGAAGTCTAGGGTGACAAGAAATTATCCTCAGACAAAACCTCGAAATAATCTTTCTGAGAAAGTCTTTGGCGATGTCTTAATTCACCTCACAGAGTTACACCTTTGTTTTCATGGAGCAGCTTGCTAAAACTGTTTTCTTGGAATCTGCAAAGGGATATTTGGGAACGTAATGAGGCCTATAGTGAAAAAAGAATTATTCTCAGTTAAAAACTAGAGACAAGCTTTTTGAGAAACTGCTTTGTGATATGTGAATTCATCTCACAGAGATATAGTGTTCATTTCATGGAGCAGTTTGGTATCAGTGTTTTTGGGGAATCTGAGAAGGGATATTTTGGATCGCATTCTCATTTGCCTATGGTGACAAAGGAAATATCCTCTGATGAAAAAGTAGAAAGAAGCTTTCTGAGAAGTTTCCTTGTGTGATTTCATGTGACCGATTTAACCCTTTCTTTTCATGGAGCAGTTTGCTAACACTGTTTTCCTGGAATCTGCAAAGGGATATTTGGGAATGCAATGAGGCACACGGTGAAGAAAGAAGTATATTTAGATAAAATCTAGAAAGAACATTTCTGAGACACAGCTTTGTGATGTGTAATTTCACCTCACACAGTTAAGTCATTCTTATCACTGAGCAGTTTGATGACACTGTTTTCGTGGAAACTGCAATAGGATATTTGGGAGTGCATTGAAGCTTATGGTGACAAAGGAAATATCTGCATATAAAAACCAAAAAGAAGCTTTCTGAGAAACTGCTTTGTGGTGTGTGAATTCACCTCTCTGTGTTACACTGTCCTTTTCACTGAGCTGTTTGCTAACACTGTTTTCTTGGAATCTGCTATGGGATATTTCAAAGTGCATTAAAGCTTCTGGTGACAAAGGAAATATCCTCAGACAAAAAATAGAAAGAAACTTTCTGATAAGCTGCTTTGTGATGTGTGAATTCATCTCACAGAGTTACACAATTCTTTTCATGGCTCAGTTTGTTAGCACTGTTTTTGGTCAATGTAAGAAGGTATATTTGGACCTCATTGAAGCCTATGGTGACAAAGGAAATGTCCTCAATTTATAAGTAGAAAGAAGCTTTATGAGAAAGTTCTTTGTTATGTGTTAATTAACCTCACAGTGTCACACCTTTCCTTTCATGAAGCAGTTTGCTAACACTGTTTTCCTGGAATCTGCAAAGGGATATTTGGGAATGCATTGAGGCTTATCGTGAAGAATGAAGTATCCTCAGATAAAAACTAGAAGGTGCCTTTCTGTGACGTGTGATTTCATCTCACAAAGTGACACCACTCTTTTCATTGAGCAGTTAGATAACACTTTTTCGTAGAATCTGCAATAGGGTATTTGGGAGTGCATGGAAGCCTATGGTGACAAAGGAAATATTCTCGGACAAAAACAAGAAAGAAGGTTTCTGAAAAAGTTCTTTGTGATGTGTGAATTCATCTCATAGAGTTACACCTTTCATTTCATGGAGCAGTTTGCTAACACTGTTCTTGTGGAAACTGCAAAGGGATATTTGGGAGTGCTCTGAGGCTTATAGTGATAAACGAAATATCCTCAGATAAAAACTAGAAAGAAGCTTTCTGACAAACCACTTTGTGATGTGTTAATTAATCTCATGGAATTACATGATTCTTTTCATGGATCACTATGGTAGTACTGTTTTTGGTAAATCTCAGAAGGGATATTTTGGATCACATTGAAGCTTATGGTGACAAAGGAAATATCCCCAGAGAGGAACTAGAAAGAAGCTTTCTGAGAAAGGTCCTTGTGATGTGTGAATTCATCTCAGAGTTACACTGTGTTTTTCAATGAGAAGTTTGCTAACACAGTTTTCTTGGACTCTGCAACGGGATATTTGAAGCTTGTGGTGATAGGAAAATCCTCATATAAAAACTAGAAAGATGCTTTCTCAGAAACCACTTTGTGATATGATAATACTTCTCAGAGAGTTACACAATACTTTTCATGGAGCAGTTTGGCAGCACTGTTGTTGAGGAATCACAATAGATATTTTGAATTGAATTGAAACTTCTGGTGACAAAGGAAATATCCTCAGTTAAAAATTAGAAAGAAGCTTTCTGAGAAAGGTCCTTGTGATGTTGGAGTTCATCTCACAGAGTTACACCATTCTTTTCATGGAGTAGTTTGTCAAAATTGTTTTTTTGGAATATGCGATGGGATATTTGGGAGTGCATTGAGGCCTATAGTGACAAAGGAAATGTCCTCAAATAAAAACTAGAAAGAAGCTTTCTGAGAAACTGCTTTGTGATATGTGAATTCATCTCATGGAATTACACCATTTCTTTCAATGAGCAGTTTGATAACACTCTTTTCATGGAATCTAATATAGGATATTTTGGAGGGCATTGAAGACTATGGTGACAAAGGACATATTCTCAGATAAAAATCAAAAGGAAGCTTTCTGAGAAACTGCTTTGTGATTTGTGAATTCATGTCACAAAGTTACACGATTCTTTTCATGGAGCAGTGTGGTAGCACTGTTTTGGGGGAATCTGAGAAGGGATATTTTGGATTGCTTTCAAGTCTATGGTGACAAAGGAAATATAATCAGATATAAACTAGAAAGAAACTTCCTGAGAAACTGCTTTGTGATGTGTGAGTTCATCTCACAGAGTTACACTGTTCTTTTCATTGAGCACTTTGCCAACACAGTTTTCTTGGAATCTGCAAAGGGATGCTTGAGAGTGCTTTGAGACATATGGTGTCAAAGGAAGTACCTTCATATAAAAACTTGAAAGAAACTTTCTGAGAAAACACTTTCTGATGTGATAATTCATCTCATAGAGTTTCATGATTCTCTTCATGGAACAGTTTCTTAGCTGTGTTTTTGGGGAATCTGAGAAGGGATATTTTGGATCACATTGAAGCCTATGTTGACAAATTAAACATCCTCAGAAAAAAAATAGAAAGAAGCTTTCTGGGAAAACTCTTTGTGTTGTGTGAATTCATCTCACAGAGTAACACCTTTCTTTTCGTGGAACAGTTTGCTAACACTGTTTTCATGGAATCTGCAATGAGATATTCCAGAGTCCTTTGAAGCCTATAGTGAAAAATGAACTTTTCTCAGATAAAAAGTAGGAGGCTTTCTGAAAAACATCTTTTTGATGTGTGAATTCATGTTACAGAATCTCACCGTTTTTTTCATTGAGAAGTTTGATAACACAGTTTTCGTGCAATCTGCAATAGGATATTTGAGAGTGCATTGAAGCCTATGGTGACAAATATCCACAGATAAAAGTACAAAAAGAAGCTTTCTGTGAAACTCCTTAGTGATGTGTGAACTCATATCACAGAGGTACAACATTCTTTTCATTGAGAAGTTTGCTAACACTTTTTTTGATTAATCTGCTATGGGATATTCGGGAGTACATTGATTAATATGGTGAATAAGGAAATATGCTCAGATGAAAACTAGAAAGAAATTTTCTGAGAAACATCTTTGTGATACATGAATTCATCTCAGCGTTACACCATTCTTTTCATGTAACAGATTAATAGCACTGTTTTTGGGAAATCTGAGAAGGGATCCTTTGGGTCACATTGAAGCCTATGGTGACAAAGGTAATATCCTCAATTAAAAACCAGAAGGAAGATTTCTGAGAAACTACTTCATGATGTGTGAATTCATCTCACAGAGTTACACTGTTGTTTTCATTAGGCAGTTTGATTACACTGTTTTCATGGAATCTTCAATAGGATATTTGGGAGAGCATTGAAGCCTATGGTGACAAAGGAAATATCTTCCGACAAAAACCTAAAGGAAGTTTTCTGAGAAAGTACTTGGCGATGTGTGAATTCAACTTACAGATTTTCACTTTTCTTTTTATGTAGCAGTGTGCTAACACTATTTTCGTGGAATCTGCAAAGGGATATTCACGAGCACATTGAGGCAAATGGTGAAAAAGGAAATATCCTCAGATAAAACTAGAAAGAAGTTTTCTGAAAAAGTTCTATGTGATGTGTGGATTCATTGCAGAGAGTTGCACTTTCCTTTTCATGTAGCAGTTTGCTAACACTGTTTTTTCGAATCTGCAAAGGGATATTTCTGAGTGCTTTGAGACCTATGGTGAAAAAGGAAATATACTCACATAAAAACTAGAAAGATGCTTTCTCAGAAACTGTTTTCTGATGTGTAAATTCATCTCATGGAGTTACACGATACTTTTCATGGAGCAGACTGGTAGCACTGTTTTTGGGTAATATGAGAAGGGATACTTTGGATCACTGGAAGACTACGGTGATAAAGGAAATATCCTCAGATAAAAATTAGAAAAAACTTTATGAGAAACTGCTTTGTGATGTGTGAATTCATATCACAGGGTCACACCGTTGTTTTCATTGTGCTGTTTGATAACACTATTTTCTTGGAATCTGCAAATCTGCAAAGGGATATTTCAGAGCACATTGAAGATTAGGGTGACAAAGGAAATATCCTCATATAAAAATTAGAAAGAAGTTTTCTGAGAAACTCTTTTGTGGTTTGTAAATTCTTCTAACAGAGTTGTACGATTATTTTCATGGAATAGTTTGGTAGCACTGTAATTAGGGTATCTGAGAAGGGATATTTTGGATCGTACAGAAGCCTAGATTAACAAAGGATATATCTTCAGATACAAACTAGAAAGAAGGTATCTGAGAAACTTCTTTGTGATGTGTGAATTCACCTCACACAGTTACACCTTTCTTTTCATGGGGCATTTGAATAACACTGTTTTCGTAGAATCTGCAAGGGATATTTGGGAGCAGATTGAAGCCCATGGTAAAAAAGGAAATATTCTCAGATAAATATTAGAAGGAAGCATTCTGAGAAACTGCATTGTGATGTATGAATTCACCTCACAGTGTTACACTGTTCTTTTCATTGAGCAGTTTGGTAACACTGTTTTCTTGAAATATGCAATGGGATATTTCAGTGTGGGTTGAAGTTTATGGTGACAAAGGAAATACCCTCATATAAAAACTAGAAAGAAACTGTCTGAGAAACTGCTTTGTGATGTGTGAATTTATCTCACAGAGTAACAAAATTCTCTTCATTGAACAGTTTCTGAGCCCTGTTTTCATGGAATCTGCAATGAGATATTTCAGAGCTCATTGAAGCTTATGGTGAAAAAGGAAGCAATCTCAGACAAAAACTAGAAAGAAGTTTTCTGAGAAACTGCGATGTGATTTGTGAATTCATCTCACAGCATTACACGAATCTTTTCATGGAGCAGTTTAGTAGCACTGTTTTTGGGGAATCTGAGAAGGGATAGTTTGGATCACCTTGAAGCCTATGATGAAAAAGGAATTATCCTGAGATAAAAACTATAAAGAAATTTTCTGAGAAAGTTCTTTGATGTGTGATTTCAACTCACAGAGTTACACCTTCCTTTTCATGGAGCAGTTTGCTAACACTGTTTTCATGTAATCTGCAAAGGGATATTTGGGAGCGCATTGATGAAAAAGGAAGTATTCTCAGATAAAAACTAGAAGGAAGCTTTCTGAGAAACTGCTTTGTGATGTGTGAATTCATCTCACAGAGTTACATCATTCTTTTCATTGAGCAGTTTGCTAACACTGTTTTCATGGAATCTGCAAAGGGATATATGGGAGTGCATGAGGATTATGGCGAAAAACTAAATATCCTCATATAAACACTAGAAAGAAGCTTTCAGAGAAAATGTTTGTGATGTGTGAATTCATCTCACAGTGTTACACTGTTCTTTACATTGAGCAGTTAGCTAAAATTGTTTTCTTGGAATCTTCAATGCGATATTTCAGAGCTCATTGGTGCCAAAGGAAATATCCTCAGACAAAAACTAGAAAGAAGCTGTCTGAGAAACTGCTTTGAGATTTGTGAATTCATCTCACAGAGTTATCTGATTCTTTTCATGGAGCAGTTTGATAACATTGTTTTTGGGGAATCTGAGAAGCAATATTTCAGATCACAGTGAAGTCTATGGTGGCAAAGGAAATATCCCTACATACAAACTAGAAAGAAGCTTTCTGAGAAAGTTCTTTGTGTTGTATGAATTCATCTCACAGAGTTACACTTACCTTTCATTGAACAGTTTGGTTGCACTGTTTTTGGGGAATCTGAAAAGGGATTTTCGGGAGCTCATAGAGGCCTATGGTGAAAAAGGAAATATCTTCAGTTAAAACCTTGAGAGACTGTTTTTGAGAAGCTGTTTCATGATGTGTGTATTCACCTCATAGAGATCAATCATTTTTTTTTTGATTGAGCAGTGTGGCATCACTGTTTTTGTCATGTCTGAGAAAGGATATTTTGGAGTACATTGAATCTAAGGATGGAAAAGTGAACATGCTCATGTAAAATCTAGAAATTAGCTTTCTGAGAAATTACTTTTTGATGAGTGAATTCATTTTCCAGAGATAAACCATTCTTTTCATTGAGCAGTTTGTTAACCCTGTTTTGGTGGAATCTACAGAGGGATACTCAGAGTGCAGAGAAGCCTAGGGTGAAAAAGGAAATACCCTCAGACAAAAACTAGAAAGAAGCTTTCTGAGAGACTGTTTTGTAATGGGTGAATTTATTTCACAGAGTTCAATCATTCTTTTCATTGAACAGTTTGGTAACCCTGTTTTTGTAAAATACGCAATGGGATATTTTGGAGCGGATAGAGTCCAAAGTTGAAAAAGGAAATATCTTCAGGTAAAAACTGGAGTGAAAGTTTCCTATAACTCCTTTGTAGATGTGAGCATTCATCTCATAGAGGTAAAGCTTTCTGTTGAGAGAGAAGTTTGGCATCACTGTTTTTGTTGTGTCTGAGAAGGGATATTTGGGAGTGCATGGAAGCCGATGGTGGAAAAGGAAACATCCTCAGATAAAAACTAGAAGGAAGCTTTCTAAGAAATATCTTCGGGGGGCGAGAGGGGGCAGAGCGTGGAGGCAGCAGCTGAAACCGTGCAGCGCACAGGGAAGCGTCCCACTCCTTGGGTCTGGTGCGCCGGTCGCGGGAGCCCCACCATGCAGTCGGAGGGTTAGAAATACTAGGTCAAAGTGTTCCTTAGCGACGGGGGCTGGAGCAAGATGGCCGAATAGGAACAGCTCCAGTCTCCAACTCCCAGCACGAGTGACACAGAAGACCGGTGATTTCTGCATTTTCAACTGAGGTACAGGGTTCATCTCACTAGGGAATGCCAGACAATTGGTGCTGGTCAGCTGCTGCAGCCCGACAAGCGAGAGCTGAAGCAGGGCGAGGCATCGCCTCACCTGGGAAGTGCAAGGGGAAAGGGAATCCCTTTTCCTAGCCAGGGGAACTGAGACACACAACACCTGGAAAATCGGGTAACTCCCACCCCAATACTGCGCTTTAAGCAAACAGGCGAAGATGGCCAAATAGGAACAGCTCCAGTCTCCAACTCCAAGCACGAACGACACAGAAGACTCGTGATTTCTGCATTTTCAACTGAGGTACTGGGTTCATCTCACAAGGGACTGCCGGACACTCGGTGCTGGTCAGCTGCTGCAGCCCGACCAGCGAGAGCTGAAGCAGGGCGAGGCATCGCCTCACCTGAGAAGCGCAAGGGGGAAGGGAATCCCTTTTCCTAGCCAGGGGAACTGAGACACACAACACCTGGAAATTCGGATAACTCCCACCCCAATACTGCGCTTTAAGGAAATGGGCACACCAGGAGATTATATCCCACACCTGGCCGGGAGAGTCCTACGCCCACGGAGCCTCCCTCATTGCTAACACAGCAGTCTGTGATCTACCGGCAAGGCAGTAGCGAGGATGGGGGAGGGGCGCCCGCCATTGCTGAGGCTTAAGTAGGTAAACAAAGCCGCTGGGAAGCTCGAACTGGGTGGAGCTCACAGCAGCTCAAGGAAACCTGCCTGTCTCTGTAGACTCCACCTCTGGGGACAGGGCACAGATAAACAACAAAAGCAGCAGAAACCTCTGCAGACACAAACGACTCTGTCCGGCAACTTTGAAGGGAGCAGTGGATCTCCCAACACGGAGGTTGAGATCTGAGAAGGGACAGACTGCTTGCTCAAGTGGGTCCCTGACCCCTGAGTAGCCTAACTGGGAGGCATCCCCAACTAGGGGCAGTCTGACACCCCACACCTCACAGGGTGGAGTACCCCCTGAGAGGAAGCCTCCAAATCAAGAATGAGACAGGTACACTCGCTGTTCAGAAATATTCTATCTTCGGCAGCCTCTGCTGCTGACACCCAGGCAAACGGGGTCTGGAGTGGACCTCAAGCAATCTCCAACAGACCTACAGCTGAGGGTCCTGACTGTTAGAAGGAAAAATATCAAACAGGAAGGACATCTACACCAAAACCCCATCAGTACGTCACCATCATTAAAGACAACAGAGAGATAAAACCACAAAGATGGGGAAAAAGCAGGGCAGAAAAGCTGGAAACTCGAAAAATAAGAGCACATCTCCCCCAGCAAAGGAGCGCAGCTGATCGCCAGCAATGGATCAAAGCTTGATGGAGAATGACTTTGACGAGATGAGAGAAGAAGGTTTCAGTCCATCAAACTTCTCAGAGCTAAAGGAGGAATTATGTACCCAGCACAAAGAAACTAAAAATCTTGAAAAAAAAGTGGAAGAATTGATGGCTACAGTAAATAATGCAGAGAAGGTCATAAACGAAATGAAAGAGATGAAAACTATGACACGAGAAATACGTGACAAATACACCAGCTTCAGCAACCGACACGATCAACTGGAAGAAAGAGTATCAGCGATTGAGGATCAAATGAATGAAATGAAGCGAGAAGAGAAAACAAAAGAAAAAAGAAGAAAAAGAAATGAACATAGCCTGCAAGAAGTATGGGATTATGTAAAAAGACCAAATCTACGCCTGCTTGGGGTGCCTTAAAGTGGGGGGGAAAAGGGAACCAAGTTGGAAAACACTCTTCAGGATATCATCCAGGAGAACTTCCCCAACCTAGCAGGGCAGGCCAACATTCAAATCCAGGAAATACAGAGAACGCCACAAACATACTCCTCGAGAAGAGCAACTTGAAGACACATAATTGCCAGATTCACCAAAGTTGAAATGAAGGAAAAAAATCTTAAGGGCAGCCAGAGAGAAAGGTCGGGTTACCCACAAAGGGAAGCCCATCAGACTAACAGCAGATCTCTCGGCAGAAACTCTCCAAGCCAGAAGAGAGTGGGGGCCAATATTCAACATTCTTAAAGAAAAGAATTTTAAACCCAGAATTTCATATCCAGCCAAACTAAGTTTCATAAGTGAAGGAGAAATAAAATCCTTTACAGATAAGCAAATGCTTAGAGATTTTGTCACCACTAGGCCTGCCTTACAAGAGACCCTGAAGGAAGCACTAAACATGGAAAGGAACAACCGGTACCAGCCATTGCAAAAACATGCCAAAATGTAAAGACCATTGAGGCTAGGAAGAAACTGCATCAACTAACGAGCAAAATAACCAGTTAATATCATAATGGCAGGATCAAGTTCACACATAACAATATTAACCTTAAATGTAAATGGACTAAATGCTCCAATTAAAAGACACAGACTGGCAAACTGGATAAAGAGTCAAGACCCATCAGTCTGCTGTATTCAGGAGACCCATCTCACATGCAGAGACATACATAGGCTCAAGATAAAGGGATGGAGGAAGATTTACCAAGCAAATGGAGAACAAAAAAAAGCAGGGGTTGCAATACTAGTCTGTGATAAAACAGACTTTAAACCATCAAAGATCAAAAGAGACAAAGAAGGCCATTACTTAATGGTAAAGGGATCAATTCAACAGGAAGAGCTAACTATCCTAAATATATATGCACCCAATACAGGAGCACCCAGATTCATAAAGCAAGTCCTTAGAGACTTAAAAAGACACTTAGACTCCCATACAATAATAATGGGAGACTTCAACACTCCACTGTCAACATTAGACAGATCAACGAGACAGAAAATTAACAAGGATATCCAGGAATTGAACTCAGCTCTGCAGCAAGCAGACCTAATAGACATCCATAGAACTCTCCACCCCAAATCAACAGAATATACATTATTCTCAGGACCACATTGCACTTACTCCAAAATTGACCACATAATTGGAAGTAAAGCACTCCTCAGCAAATGTACAAGAACAGAAATTATAACAAACTGTCTCTCAGACCACAGTGCAATCAAACTAGAACTCAGGACTAAGAAACTCAATCAAAACCGCCCAACTACATGGAAACTGAACAACCTGCTCCTGAATGACTACTGGGTACATCACGAAATGAAGGCAGAAATAAAGATGTTCTTTGAAACCAATGAGAACAAAGATACAACATACCAGAATCTCTGGGACACATTTAAAGCAGTGTGTAGAGGGAAATTTATAGCACTAAATGCCCACAAGAGAAAGCAGGAAAGATTTAAATTGACAATCTAACATTGCAATTAAAAGAACTAGAGAAGCAAGAGCAAACACATTCAAAACCTAGCAGAAGGCAAGAAATAACTAAGATCAGAGCAGAACTGAAGGAGATAGAGACACAAAAAACCCTCCAAAAAATCAATGAATCCAGGAGTTGGTTTCTTGAAAAGATCAACAAAATTGAAAGACCGCTAGCAAGATTAATAAAGAAGAAAAGAGAGAAGAATCAAATAGATGCAATAAAAAATGATAAAGGGGATATCACCACCGACCCCACAAAAATGCAAACTACCATCAGAGAATACTATAAACACCTCCATGCAAATAAACTAGAAAATCTAGAAGAAATGGATAATTTCCTGGACACTTACACTCTTCCAAGACTAAACCAGGAAGAAGTTGAATCCCTGAATAGACCAATAGCAGGCTCTGAAATTGAGGCAATAATTAATAGCCTACCAACCAAAACAAGTCCAGGACCAGATGGATTCACAGCTGAATTCTACCAGGAGGAACTGGTACCATTCCTTCTGAAACTATTCCAATCAATAGAGAAAGAGGGAATCCTGCCTAACTCATTTTATGAGGCCAACATCATCCTGATACCAAAGCCTGGCAGAGACACAACAAAAAAAGAGAATTTTAGACCAATATCCCTGATGAACATCAATGCAAAAATCCTCGATAAAATACTGGCAAACAGATTCAGCAACACATCAAAAAGCTTATCCACCATGATCAAGTAGGCTTCATCCCTGGGATACAAGGCTGGTTCAACATTGGCAAAGCAATAAACATAATCCAGCATATAAACAGAACCAAAGACAAGAACCACATGATTATCTCAACAGATGCAGAAAAGGCCTTTGAGGAAATTCAGCAGCCCTTCATGCTAAAAACGCTCAATAAATTCGGTATTGATGGATCGTACCTCAAAATAATAAGAGCTATTTATGACAAACCCACAGCCAATATCATACTGAATGGGCAAAAACTGCAAAACTTCCCTTTGAAAACTGGCACAAGACAGGGATGCCCTCTCTCACCACTCCTATTCAACATAGTGTTGGAAGTTCTGGCTAGGGCAATCAGGCAAGAGAAAGAAATCAAGGGTATTCAGTTAGGAAAAGAAGAAGTCAAATTGTCCCTTTTTGCAGATGACATGATTGTATATTTTGAAAACCCCATTGTCTCAGCCCAAAATCTCCTTAAGCTGATAAGCAACTTCAGCAAAGTCTCAGGATACAAAATTAATGTGCAAAAATCACAAGCATTCTTATACACCAGTAACAGACAAACAGAGAGCCAAATCAGGAATGAACTTCCATTCACAATTGCTTCAAAGAGAATAAAATACCTAGGAATCCAACTTACAAGGGATGTAAAGGACCTCTTCAAGGAGAACTACAAACCACTGCTCAATGAAATAAAAGAGGACACAAACAAATGGAAGGACATACCATGCTCATGGATAGGAAGAATCAATATCGTGAAAATGGCCATACTGCCCAAGGTTATTTATAGATTCAATGCCATCCCCATCAAGCTACCAATGAGTTTCTTCACAAAATTGGAAAAAATTGCTTCAAAGTTCATATGGAACCAAAAAAGAGCCCGCATCTCCAAGACAATCCTAAGTCAAAAGAACAAAGCTGGAGGCATCGCGCTACCTGACTTCAAACTATACTACAAGGCTACAGTAACCAAAAGAGCATGGTACTGGTACCAAAACAGAAAGATAGACCAATGGAACAGAACAGAGTCCTCAGAAATAATACCACACATCTACAGCCATCTGATGTTTGATAAACCTGAGAGAAACAAGAAATGGGGAAAGGATTCCCTATTTAATAAATGGTTTTGGGAAAATTGGCTAGCCATAAGTAGAAAGCTGAAACTGGATCCTTTCCTTACTCCTTATACGAAAATTAATTCAAGATGGATTAGAGACTTAAATGTTAGACCTAATACCATAAAAATCCTAGAACAAAACCTAGGTAGTACCATTCAGGACATAGGCATGGGCAAAGACTTCATGTCTAAAACACCAAAAGCAACGGCAGCAAAAGCCAAAATTGACAAATGGGATCTCATTAAACTGAAGAGCTTCTGCACAGCAAAAGAAACTACCATCAGAGTGAACAGGCAACCTACAGAATGGGAGAAAATTTTTGCAATCTACTCATCTGACAAAGGGCTAATATCCAGAACCTACAAAGAACTCAAACAAATTTACGAGAAAAAAACAAACAACCCCATCAAAAAGTGGGCAAAGGATATGACCAGACATTTCTCAAAAGAAGACATTCATACAGCCAACAGACACATGAAAAAATGCTCATCGTCGCTGACCATCAGAGAAATGCAAATCAAAACCACAATGAGATACCATCTCACACCAGTTAGAATGGCAATCATTAAAAAGTCAGGAAACAACAGGTGCTGGAGAGGATGTGGAGAAATAGGAACACTTTTACACTGTTGATGGGATTGTAAACTAGTTCAACCATTATGGAAAACATTATGGCGATTCCTCAAGGATCTAGAACTTGATGTACATATGACCCAGCCATCCCATTACTGGGTATATTCCCAGAGGATTATAAATGTCCATCAGTGGCTGACTGGATTAAGAAAATATGGCACATATACACCATGGAATACGATGCAGCCATAAAAAAGGATGAGTTTGTGTTCTTTGTAGGGACGTGGATGCAGCTGGAAACCGTCATTCTTAGCAAACTATCACAAGAACAGAAAACCAAATACCACATGTTCTCACTTATAGGTGGGAACTGAACAATGATATCACTTGGACTTGGGAAGGGGAACATCACACACCGGGGCCTATCACGGGGAGGGGGGAGGGGGGAAGGATTGCATTGGGAGTTATACCTGATGTAAATGACGAGTTGATGGGTGCAGCACACCAACATGGCACAAGTATACATATGTAACACACCTGCACGTTATGCTCATGTACCCTAGAACTTAAAGTACAATAAAAAAAAAAAAAAAACTTGAAAGAAGCTCTCTGAGAAAGAAGGTTTCTGGGAATTCATCTCACAGAGTTGCACTGTTGTTTTCATTGACCAGTTTGATAACACTATTTTTGTGGAATCTGCAATAAGATACTTGGGAGCAAATTGAAGCCTATGGTGACAAATTAAATATCCTCAGACTAAAACCAAAAAGAAGCTTTCTGAGAAACTGCTTTGTGATGTGAGAATTCATCTCACAGATTTACACATTTCTTTTCATGGAGCAGTTTGCTAACAGTATTTTTGTGGAATCTGCAAAGGGCTATTCATGAGTGCATTGAGGCAAATGATGAAAAAGGAAATATCCTCAGAGAAAAACTAGAAAGAATCTTTCTGAGATGTTGCTTTGTGATTTGTGAATTCATCTCACAGAGTTACATGACTCTTTTCATGGAGCAGTTTGGTAGCAATGTTCTTGGGGAATCTGAGAGGGCTATTTTGGATCGCATTGAAGCATGTGGTGACAAAGGAACTATCCTTAGATAAAATCTAGAAAGAAACTTTCTAAGAAACTTCTTTGTGAGGTGTGAATTCATCTCACAGGGTTCTTTTCATGGAGCAGTTTGGTAGAATTGTTTTTGGGGAATCTGAAAAGGAATATTTTGGATCTGCATTACGACATTTGGGAGCACATTGAAGCTTACGGTGATGTAGGAAATATCCTCAGACAAAAACCAAAAAGAAGCTTTCTCAGAAATTGCTTTGTGATGTGTGAATTCATCTCACAGATGTACACCTTTCTTTTCTTGGAGCAGTTTGCTAGCACTGATTTCGTGGAATCTGCAAAGGTATATTCAAGAATGCATTGAGGCCTATGGTGAAAAAGGAAATATCCTCAGACAAAAACTAGAAAGAAAATTTCTGAGAAACTGCTTTGTGATGTGTGAATTCATCTCACAGAATTACATCATTCTTTTCATGGAGCAGTTTGGTAGCACTGTTTTTGGAGAATCTCAGAAAGGATATTTTGGACCACATTTAAGCCTAAGGTGACAAAGAAAATGTCTGCAGATAAAAACCAGAAAGAAGTTTTCTGTGAAACTCTTTTGTGACGTGTGAATTCATCTCACTGAGCAACACTCTTCTTTTCATTGAAAAGATTGGTAACACTTTTTTTGTTTAATCTGCAATGGGATATTCTGGAGTGCATTGAGAAATATAGTGAAAAAGGAAATAACCTCAGATAAAAACAAGAAAGAAGCTTTCAGAGAAACTCCTTTGTGATGTGTGCATTCATCTCATAGATGTAAACGTTTCTTTTGAGGGAGCACTTTGGCATCACTCTTTTTGTGGTTTCTGAGAAGGGATATCTGAGAGTGCATTGAAGCCTATGGTGGCAAAGGAAATATCCTCAGAGAAAAACCAAAAAGAATGTTTCTGAGAAACTGCTTTCTGATGTTTGAATTCATCTCACAGATTTACACCTTGCTTTTCATGGAGCAGTTTGCTAACATTATTTTCATGGAATCTGCAAATGGATATTCACAAGTGCATTGAGGCAAACAGTGAAAAAGGAAATATCAACATACAGAAACCAGAAAGAAGGTTTTTGATAAACTGCTTTGTGAATTGTGAATACACCTCACAGATTTACATGATTCTTTTTGTGGAGCAGTTTGGTAGCACTGTTTTTGGAGAATTTGAGAAGGGATAATTTGGATCACATTGAGCCTATGGTGACAAAGGAAATATCCTCAGATAAAATATAGAAAGAATCTTTCTGAGAAACTTCCTTTTGATGTGGGAATTCACCTCACAGAGTTACACCATTCTTTTCATTGAGAAGAAGGGTAACACTTTTTTCATGGAATCTGTGATGGGATATTCTGGAGCACATTGAGGCCTATGGTGTAGAAGGAAATATCCTCAGATAAAAACTAGAAAGAAGCTCTCTAAGAAACAGCTGTGTGATGTGTGATTTCTTCTCACAGATTTACACAATTCTTTTCATGGAGCAGCTTGGTAGCACTGTTTTTGGGGAATCTGAGAAGGGATATTTTGGAACGTGTTGAAGCCTATGGTGACAAAGTTAATATCATCTGATAAAAACAAGAAAGAAGATTTCTGAGAAAGTTCTTTGTGATGTGTGAATTCATCTCACAGGGTTTACACATTTCTTTTCATGGAGCAATTTGTACACACTGCTTTTGAATAATCTGGAAAGTGATGTATGGGAGTGCATTGAGGCCTATCGTGTAAAAGGAAATAAACTCAGATAAAAACTGGAAAGAAGCTTTCTGAGAAACTACTTTGAGATGGGTGAATTCATCTCACAGTGATACACTGATGTTTTCATTGAGCAGTTTGAAAACACTGTTTTCATGGAATCTGTAATAGGATATTTGGGAGCACATTGAAGCCTACGGTAATGTAGGAAGTATTCTCAGACAAAAACCAAAAAGAAGCTTTTGAATAATTGCTTTGTGATGTGTGAATTCATCTCACAGACTTACACCTTTCTTTTCTTGAAGCAGTCTGCTAGTACTGATTTCATGGAATCTGCAAAGGGATATTCGAGAACGCATTGAGGCCTATGGTGAAAAAGGAAATATCCTCAGACAAAAACTAGAAAGAAGATTTTTGAGAAACTGTTTTGTGGTTTCTAAATTCATCTCACAGAGTTACACAATTCTTTTCATTGAGCAGTTTGGTAGCACTGTTTTTGAGGATCTGCAAAGGGATTTCCAGCAGCTCATAGAGGCCTATGGTGAAAAAGGAAATATCTTCAGATAAAAACCGGAGAGAGGTTTTTGAGGAGCTGTTTTGTGATATGTGTATTCACCTCATAGTGATGAACCACTTAGTTGATTGAGCAGTTTGGCATCACTGTTTTTGTGGTGTCTGAGAAGGGATATTTGGGAGCTCATTGACACTGATTGTGGAAAAGTAAATGCGCACAGATAAAAACTAGAAAGGAGCCTTCTGAGAAATTTCTTTGTGATGGGTGAATTCACCTCCCAGAGGTAAACCATTCTTTTCATTGAATAATGTGGTAACCCTGTTTTTGTTTAATATATAAAGGGATATTCGGAGAGCACAGAAGCCTATGGTGAAAAAGGAAATAACCTCAGAAATAAACTATAAAGAAGCTCTCTGAGAGACTGTTTTGGGATGGGTGACTTCATCCAACAAAGGTAAATCTTCCTTTTCATTGAGCAGTTTGGTAACACTGTTTTTGTGGAATATGTAAAGGGATATTCGGGAGTGGATAGAGGTCAAGGTTGAAAGAGAAAATATCTTCAGGTAAAAACTGGAGAGAAAGTTTCCGATAACTCTTTTGTGATGTGTGCATTCATCTCATAGAGGTAAAGCTTTCTGTTGAGGGAGGACTTTGGCATCACTGTTTTTGTGTTGTCTGAGAAGGGATATTTGGGTGTTCATTGAAGCCTATGGTGAAAAAGTAAATATCCTCAGACAAAAACCAAAAAGAAGCTTTCTGAGAAACTGCTTTGTGATGTGTGAATTCATCTCACCAATTTACACCTTTCTTTTCATGGAACAGTTAGCTAACACTATTTTCAAGGAATCTGCTAAGGGATATTCATGAGCGCTTTGAGGCGAATGTTGAAAAAGGAAATATCCTAAGACAAAAACTAGAAAGACGCTCTCTGAGAAACTGGTTTGTGATTTGTGAATTCATCTCACAGAGTTACACAATTCTTTTCATGGAGCAATTGGGTAGCATTGTTTTTGGAGAATCTGAGAAGGGATATTTTGGAATGCATTGATGCCTATGGTGACAAAGGAATATCCTCAGGCAAAATATCGAAAGAAACTTCCTGAAAAACTTCTTTGTGATGTGTGAGTTCATGTCACAGAGTTACACTGTTGTTTTCATTGAGAAGTTGCTAACACTTTTTTTGGTCGAATCTGCGATGGGATATTCTGGAGCGCATTGAGAAATATGGTGAAAAATTAAATATCCTCAGGAAAAAACTAGCAAGACGCTTTCTGAGAAACTGCCATGTGATGTGTGAATTCATCTCACAGAATTACACGATTTTTTTCATGGACTAGTTTGTTAGAATTGTTTTTGGGGAATCTGAAAAGTGATATATGGGAGAGCATTGAGGCCTATGGTGAAAAAGAAAATATCCTCAGATAAAAACTAGAAAGGAGTTTTCTGAGAAACAACTTTTGGATGTGTGAATTCTTCTGGCAGAGATACACTGCTCTTACCATTGAGCAGTTGGATAACACTGTTTTCGCGGAATCTGCAAAGGGATAATTTGGAGAACTTTGAGGCCTATGGTGAAAAAGGAAGTATCCTCAGATTAAAATCAGAAAGAAACATTCTGAGAAACTGCTATGTGATGTGTGAATTCAACTCACAGAATTACACTGTTCTTTTCATTGAACAATTTGCTTACACTGTTTTCTTGGAATCTGCAATCTGATATTTCGGAGTACATTGAAGTTTATGGTGACAAAGGAAATATCCTCACATAAACACTAGAAAAAAGCTTTCTGAGAAACTGCTTTGTTATGGGTGAATTCATCTCACAGAGATATACCTTTTCTTTCATTGAGCAGTTTGGTAGCACTGTTTTTGGGGAATCTGCAAAGGGATTTTTGGGAGCTCACAGAGGCCTATGGTGAAAAAGGAAATATCTTCACGTAAAAACTGAAAAGAAGGTTTTTGAATAACTGTTGTGTGATATGTGTATTCACCTCATATAGATATACCATTTTGTTGATTGAGCAGTTTGGCATTACTATTTGTGGTGTCTGAGAAGGGATATTTGGGAGCACATTGAGGCTGATGGTGGAAAAGTAAATATGCACAGATAAAAACTAGAAAGGAGTTTTCAGAGAAATTTTTTGTGATGGGCGAATTTATCAGACACAGTTACACCTTTCTTTTCTTTGAGCAGTTTGGTAGCACTGTTTCTAGGAATTTGCAAAGGATATTTGGGAGCTCCTAAAGGCCTATGGTGAAAACAGAAATAACTTCAGATTAAAACTTTGGAGAAGCTTTTTGAGATACAGTTTTGTCATGTGCATATTCATCTCAGAGTTTAACGTTTTTGTTGATTAAGAAGTTCGGCATCACTGTTTTTATGGTATCAGAGAGGACATATTTGGGAGCACATTGAAGCCTATGGTGAAAAATGAAATATTCTCATATTTAAACTAGAAAGAAGCTTTCTGACAAACTAATTTTGGATTGCATGAACTCATCTCACAGAAGTACACTGGTGTTTTCAGTGAGCAGTTTGATAACATTGTTTTCATGGGATCTGCAATAGGATATTTGGAAGTGCATTGGAGCCTATGGTGACAAAGGAAATACCGTCAGATAAAAACAAAAAAGCTTTTTGAAAAACTGCTTTGTAAAATGTGAATTCACCTCACAGAGTTATCCTATTCTTTTCATTGAGCAGTTTGCTAACACTGGTATCTTAGAATCTGCAATGGGATATTTTGGAGCATATTGAAGCTTAGGGTGACAAAGGAAATATCCTCATATAAACACTACGAAGAAGCTTTCTGAGAAACTACTTTGTGATGTGTTAATTCATTTCAAACAGTTACACCATAATTTTCATGGATCAGGTTGTTAGCAGTGTTTTGGGGGAAGTCTGAGAAGGGTTATTTTGGATAGCATTGAAATCTATGGTAACAAAGAAATATCCTCAGATAAAAACTAGAAAGAAACTTTCTGAGGAAGTTCTTTATGATGTGTGAATTCATCTCACAGAGTTACACCTTTCTTTTCATGGAACAGTTTGCTAACACTGTTGTCATGTAATCTGTAATGGGATATTCTGGAGCACATTGAGATCTATAGTGTAAAAGGAAATGTCCTCAGATAAAAACTAGAAAGAAGCTTTCTGAGAAACTGCTTTGTGATTGGTGAATTCATCTCAAAGAGTTACACCATTCTTTTCATTGAGCAGTTTGTTAGCACTCTTTTTGTGGAATCTGCAAAGGGATTTTTGGGAGCTCATACAGGCCTATGGTGAAAAAGGAAATATCTTCAGATAAAAACTGGAGAGAAGGTTTTTGAGAAACTGTTTTGTGATGTGTGTATTTATCTCATAGAGATAAACCATTTCGTTGATAGAGCAGTATGGCCTCATTGTTTTTTTGGTGTCTGAGAAGTGATATTTAGGAGTGCATTGAGGCTGAGGGTGGAAAGGTAAATATGCACAGATAAAAACTGGAAAGGACTTTTATGAGAAATTTCTTTGTGATGGGTGAATTCATCTCCCAGAGGTAAACCATTGTTTTCATTGAGCACTTTGATTACCCTGTTTTTGTGGAATCTACAAAGTGATATTTGAAGTGAAGAAGCCTATGGTGAAAAAGGAAATACCCTCAGATAAAAACTAGAAAGAAGTTTTCCAAGAGACTGTTTTGTGATGGGTGAATTCATCTCACAGAGTTAAATCTTTCTCTTCATTGAGGAGTTTGGTAACACAGTTTTTTGGAATACAGAAAGGGATATTCATGAATGGATAAATGCCAATGTTGAAAAAGGAAATATCTTCAGATTGAAACTAGAGAGAAAGTTTCTGAAAACTCCTTTGTGATGCATGCATTCATCTCATAGCGGTAGAGTTTTCTGTTGTGAGAGAAGTTTGGCATCACTGTTTTTGTGGTGTCTGAGAAGGTATATTTGGGAGTGCATGGAAGCCGATGGTGGAAAAGGAAATATCCTGAGATAAAAACGAGAAAGAAGCTTTCTGAGAAATTTCTTTGTGATGGGTGAATTCAACACACAGTGTTCTACCTTCGTTTTCTTTGAGTACTTTGGCTGCACTGTTTTTATGGAATCTGCAAAGGGATATTCGGCAGCTCCTAGAGGTCTACAGTGAAAGAGGAAATAACATCAGATAAAAAATGAAGAGAAGCTTCTCGAGAAATGGTTTTGTGATGTGTGTATTCATCTCATAGAGTTTAACCTCTTTGTTGATGGAGCAGTTCAGCATCACTGTTTTTGTGGTATCTGAGAAGAGTTATTTGTGAGCCAATGGTGAAAAAGAAAATATCATCAGAGATAAACTAGAAAGAAGCTTTCTGAGAAACTACTTTGTGATGAGTGAATTCATCTCAAAGAGTTACACTTTACTTTTCATTGCACCGTTTGGTAGCACTGTATTTGTGGAAACTAAAAAGGAATATTTGGGAGCACATAGAGGCCTCAGGTGAAAAAAGAAAATTGTTCCAGTAAAAACCGGAGGGAAGCTTTTGGAGAAACTCCTCAGTGATGGGTGCATTCATATCATAGGGCTTAATGTTTCTGTTAAGGGAGCACTTTGGCATCACTGTTGTTGTGGGGTCTCAGAAGAGATATTTGGCAGTGCATTGAAGCCTACAGTGGAAAAGGAAATATCCTCAGATAAAAACTAGAGAGAAGCTTTCTGAGAAAGTTCTTTTGGATGGGTGAATTCATCTCAAAGAGATACACTGATGTTTTCATTGAGCAGTTTGATGACCCTTTTTGTGTGGAATCTGCAATAGGATATTTGGGAGTGCACTGAAGAATATGGTGACAAAGGAAATATCCTCAGACAAAAACCAAAAAGAAAATTTCTGGGAAACTGCTTTGTGATGTGTGAATTCATGTCACATATTTACATCTTTTTTTTCATGGACCAGTTTCCTAACACTATTTTCGTGGAATCTGCAAAGAGATATTCGCGAGCGCAGTGAGGCCTGTGGTGAAAAAGGAAATATCCTCAGACAAAAACTAGAAAGAAGCTTTCTGAGAAACTGCTTTGTGATTTGTGAATTCATCTCAGAGAGTTACAATGTTGTTTTCATTGAGCAGTTTGCTAACATTGTTTTCTTGTAATGTACAATTGGATATTTTGGAGTGCATTGAAGCTTATGGTGACAAAGCAAATATACTCTGATAAAAAATAGAAAGAAGCTTTCTGAGAAACTGGTTTGTGATTTATTAGTTCATCTCACAGAGTTACACCATTCTTTTCATTGAGCAGTTTCATAACACTGTATTTGTTGAATATTCAGTAGAATATTTGGGAGTGCATTGAAGCCTATAGTGACAAAGAAAGTATCCTCAGACAAAAACCAGAAATAAGCTTTCTGAGAAACTGCTTTGTGATGTGTGAATTCATCTCACCGAGTCACACTCATCTCTTCAATGAGCAGGTTGTCAACACTGTTTCCTTGGAAACTGCAATGTGATATTTCGGAGCGCATTGAAGCTTGTGTTGACAAAGGAGATATCCACACATAAAAACTAGAGAGAAGCTTTCTGAGAAACTGTTTTGTGGTTTGTGAATTCATCTCACAGAGATACATGATACTTTCCATGTAGCAGTTTGGCAGCACTGCTTTTGGGTAATCTGAGAAGGGATATTTTGGATTGCATGGAAGCCTATGGTTACAAAGAAAATATCTTCAGATAGAAACTAGAGGGGGGCGGAGCAAGATGGCCGAATAGGAACAGCTCCAGTCTCCAACTCCCAGCGCCAGCGACACAGAAGACCGGTGATTTCTGCATTTTCAACTGAGGTACTGGGCTCATCTCACTGGGGAGTGCTGGACGATCGGTGCTGGTCAGCTGCTGCAGCCCGACCAGCGAGAGCTGAAGCAGGGCGAGGCACTGCCTCACCTGGGAAGCGCAAGGGGGAAGGGAATCCCTTTTCCTAGCCAGGGGAACTGAGACACACAACACCTGGAAAATCGGGTAACTCCCACCCCAATACTGCGCTTTAAGCAAACAGGCACACCAGGAGATCATATCCCACACCTGGCCAGGAGGGTTCCACACCTACGGAGCCTCGCTCATTGCTAGCACAGCAGTCTGCGATCTCGCGGCAAGGCAGCAGCGAGGCTGGGGGAGGGGCGCCCGCCTATGCTGAGGCTTAAGTAGGTAAACAAAGCTGCTGGGAAGGTTGAACTGGGTGGAGCTCACAGCAGCTCAAGGAAACCTGCCTGTCTCTGTAGACTCCACCTCTGGGGACACGGCACAGTAAACAAAACAAATGCAACAGAAACCTCTGCAGACGCAAGTGACTCTGTCTGACAGCTTTGAAGAGAGCAGTGGATCTCCCAACACAGAGGTTGAGATCTGAGAAGGGACAGACTCCCTGCTCAAGTGGCTCCCTGACCCCTGAGTAGCCTAACTGGGAGACATCCCCCACTAGGGGCAGTCTGACACCCCACACCTCACAGGGTGGAGTACACCCCTGAGTGGGAGCTTCCAAAGCAAGAATCAGACAGGTACACTCGCAGTTCAGAAATATTCTATCTTCTGCAGCCTCTGCGGCTGATACCCAGGCAAACGGGGTCTGGAGTGGACCTCAAGCAATCTCCAACAGACCTACAGCTGAGGGTCCTGACTGTTAGAAGGAAAACTATCAAACAGGAAGGACACCTACACCAAAACCCCATCAGTACATCACCATCATCAAAGACCAGATGCAGATAAAACCACAAAGATGGGGAAAAAGCAGGGCAGAAAAGCTGCAAATTCAAAAAATAAGAGTGCATCTCCCCCGACAAAGGAGCGCAGCTCATCGCCAGCAACGGATCAAAGCTGGATGGAGAATGACTTTGACGAGATGAGAGAAGAAGGCTGCAGTCCATCAAATTTCTCAGAGCTAAAGGAGGAATTACGTACCCAGCGCAAAGAAACTAAAAATCTTGAAAAAAATGTGGAAGAATTGATGGCTAATTAATGCAGAGAAGGTCATAAACGAAATGAAAGAGATGAAAACCATGACACGAGAAATACGTGACAAATGCACAAGCTTCAGTAACCAACTCAATCAACTGGAAGAAAGAGTGTCAGCGATTGAGGATAAATGAATGAAATGAAGTGAGAAGAGAAACCAAAAGAAAAAAGAAGAAAAAAAAATGAACAAAGCCTGCAAGATGTATGGGATTATGTAAAAAGACCAAATCAACGTCTGACTGGGGTGCCTAAAACTGAGGGGGAAAATGGAAACAAGTTGGAAAACACTCTTCAGGATATCATCCAGGAGAACTTCCCCAACCTAGTAGGGCAGGCCAACATTCAAATCCAGGAAATACAGAGAAGGCCACAAACATACTCCTCGAGAAGAGCAGCTTCAAGACACGTAATTGCCAGATTCACCAAAGTTGAAATGAAGGAAAAAATCTTAAGGGCAGCCAGAGAGAAAGGTCGGGTTACCCACAAAGGGAAGCCCATCAGACTAACAGCAGATCTCTCGGCAGAAACTCTCCAAGCCAGAAGAGAGTGGGGGTCAATATTCAACATTCTTAAAGATAAGAATTTTCAACCCAGAATTTCATATCCAGCCAAACTAAGTTTCATAAGTGAAGGAGAAATAAAATCCTTTACAGATAAGCAAATGCCTAGAGATTTTGTCACCACTAGGCCTGCCTTACAAGAGACCCTGAAGGAGCACTCAACATGGAAAGGAACAACCGGTACCAGCCATTGCAAAAATGTGCCAAAATGTAAAGTGCATCGAGGCTAGGAAGAAACTGCATCAACTAACGAGCAAAATAACCAGTTAATATCATAATGGCAGGATCAAGTTTACACATAATAATCTTAACCTTAAATGTAAATGGACTAAATGCTCCAATTAAAAGACACAGACTGGCAAACTGGATAAAGAGTCAAGACCCATCAGTCTGCTGTATTCAGGAGACCCATCTCACATGCAGAGACATACATAGGCTCAAAATAAAGGGATGGAGGAAGATCTACCAAGAAAATGGAGAACAAAAAAAAGCAGGGGTTGCAATACTAGTCTCTGATAAAACAGACTTTAAACCATCAAAGATCAAAACAGACAAAGAAGGCCATTACATAATGGTAAAGGGATCAATTCAACAGGAAGAGCTAACTATCCTAAATATATATGCACCCAATACAGGAGCACCCAGATTCTTAAAGCAAGTCCTTAGAGACTTACAAAGACACTTAGACTCCCATACAATAATAATGGGAGACTTCAACACTCCACTGTCAACATTAGACAGATCAACGAGACAGAAAGTTAACAAGGATATCCAGGAATTGAACTCAGCTCTGCAGCAAGCAGACCTAATAGACATCCATAGAACTCTCCACCCCAAATCAACAGAATATACATTCTTCTCAGCACCACATCGTACTTACTCCAAAATTGACCACGTAATTGGAAGTAAAGCACTCCTCAGCAAATGTACAAGAATAGAAATTATAACAAACTGTCTCTCAGACCACAGTGCAATCAAACTAGAACTCAGGACTAAGAAACTCAATCAAAACCGCTCAACTACATGGAAACTGAACAACCTGCTCCTGAATGACTACTGGGTACATCACGAAATGAAGGCAGAAATAAAGATGTTCTTTGAAACCAATGAGAACAAAGATACAACATACCAGAATCTCTGGGACACATTTAAAGCAGTGTGTAGAGGGAAATTTAAGCACTAAATGCCCACAAGAGAAAGCAGGAAAGATCTAAAATTGACACTCTAACATCGCAATTAAAAGAACTAGAGAAGCAAGAGCAAACATATTCGAAAGCTAGCAGAAGGCAAGAAATAACTAAGATCAGAGCAGAACTGAAGGAGATAGAGACACAAAAAACCCTCCAAAAAATCAATGAATCCAGGAGTTGGTTTTTTGAAAAGATCAACAAAATTGACAGACCACTAGCAAGACTAATAAAGAAGAAAAGAGAGAAGAATCAAATAGAGGCAATGAAAAATGATAAAGGGGATATCACCACCGACCCCACAGAAATACAAACTACCATCAGAGAATACTATAAACACCTCTACGCAAATAAACTGGAAAATCTAGAAGAAATGGATAATTTCCTGGACACTTACACTCTTCCAAGACTAAACCAGGAAGAAGTTGAATCCCTGAATAGACCAATAGCAGGCTCTGAAATTGAGGTAATAATTAATAGCCTGCCAACCAAAAAAAGTCCAGGACCAGATGGATTCACAGCTGAATTCTACCAGAGGTACAAGGAGGAGTTGGTACCATTCCTTCTGAAACTATTCCAATGAATAGAAAAAGAGGGAATCCTTCCTAACTCATTTTATGAGGCCAATATCATCCTGATACCAAAGCCTGGCAGAAACACACAAAAAAAGAGAATTTTAGACCAATATCCCTGATGAACCTCGATGCAAAAATCCTCAATAAAATACTGGCAAACCGGATTCAGCAACACATCAAAAAGCTTATCCACCATGATCAAGTGGGCTTCATCCCTGGGATGCAAGGCTGGTTCATCATTTGCAAATCAATAAACATAATCCAGCATATAAACAGAACCAAAGACAAGAACCACATGAATATCTCAATAGATGCAGAAAAGGCTTTTGACAAAATTCAGCAGCCCTTCATGCTAAAAACGCTCAATAAATTCGGTATTGATGGAACGTACCTCAAAATCATAAGAGCTATTTATGACAAACCCACAGCCAATATCATACTGAATGGGCAAAAACTGGAAAAATTCCCTTTGAAAACTGGCACAAGACAGGGATGCCCTCTCTCACCACTCCTATTCAACATAGTGTTGGAAGTTCTGGCTAGGGCAATCAGGCAAGAGAAAGAAATCAAGGGTATTCAGTTAGGAAAAGAAGAAGTCAAACTGTCCCTGTTTGCAGATGACATGATTGTATATTTAGAAAATCCCATTGTCTCAGCCCAGAATCTCCTTAAGCTGATAAGCAACTTCAGCAAATTCTCAGGATACAAAATTAATGTGCAAAAATCACAAGCATTCTTATACACCAGTAACAGACAAACAGAGAGCCAAATCAGGAATGAACTTCCATTCACAATTGCTTCAAAGAGAATAAAATACCTAGGAATCCAACTTACAAGGGATGTAAAGGACCTCTTCAAGGAGAACTACAAACCACTGCTCAGTGAAATCAAAGAGGACACAAACAAATGGAAGAACATACCATGCTCATGGATAGGAAGAATCAATATCATGAAAATGGCCATACTGCCCAAGGTTATTTATAGATTCAATGCCATCCCCATCAAGCTACCAACGAGTTTCTTCACAGAATTGGAAAAAAACTGCTTTAAAGTTCATATGGAACCAAAAAAGAGCCCGCATCTCCAAGACAATCCTAAGTCAAAAGAACAAAGCTGGAGGCATCACGCTACCTGACTTCAAACTATACTACAAGGCTACAGTAACCAAAACAGCATGGTACTGGTACCAAAACAGAGATATAGACCAATGGAACAGAACCGAGTCCTCAGAAATAATACCACACTTCTACAGCTATCTGATCTTTGACAAACCTGAGAGAAACAAGAAATGGGGAAAGGATTCCCTATTTAATAAATGGTGCTGGGAAAATTGGCTAGCCATAAGTAGAAAGCTGAAACTGGATCCTATCCTTACTCCTTATACGAAAATTAATTCAAGATGGATTAGAGACTTAAATGTTAGACCTAATACCATAAAAATCCTAGAGGAAGACGTAGGTAGTACCATTCAGGACATAGACATGGGCAAAGACTTCATGTCTAAAACACCAAAAGCAACAGCAGCAAAAGCCAAAATTGACAAATGGGATCTCATTAAACTAAAGAGCTTCTGCACAGCAAAAGAAACTACCATCAGAGTGAACAGGCAACCTACAGAATGGGAGAAAATTTTTGCAATCTACTCATCTGACAAACGGCTAATATCCAGAACCTACAAAGAACTCAAACAAATTTACAAGAAAAAAACAAACAACCCCATCAAAAATTGGGCAAAGAATATGAACAGACATTTCTCAAAAGAAGACATTCATACAGCCAACAGACACATGAAAAAATGCTCATCATCACTGGCCATCAGAGAAATGCAAATCAAAACCACAATGAGATACCATCTCACACCAGTTAGAATGGCCATCATTAAAAAGTCAGGAAACAACAGGTGCTGGGGAGGATGTGGAGAAATAGGAACACTTTTACACTGTTGGTGGGATTGTAAACTAGTTCATCCATTGTGGAAAACAGTATGGCAATTCCTCAAGGATCTAGAACTAGATGTACCATATGACCCAGCCATCCCATTACTGGGTATATACCCAAAGGGTTATAAATTATGCTGCTATAAAGACACATGCACACGTATGTTTATTGTGGCAGTATTCACAATAGCAAAGACTTGGAATCAACCCAAATGTCCATCAGTGACAGAGTGGATTAAGAAAATGTTGCACATATACACCATGGAATACGATGCAGCCATAAAAAAGGATGAGTTTGTGTCCTTTGTAGGGACATGGATGCAGCTGGAAACCATCATTCTTAGCAAACTATCACAAGAACGGAAAACCAAACACCGCATGTTCTCACTCATAGGTGGGAACTGAACAATGAGATCACTTGGACTCAGGAAGGGGAACATCACACACCGGGGCCTATCATGGGGAGGGGGGAAGGGGGAGGGATTGCATTGGGAGTTATACCTGATGTAAATGACGAGTTGATGGGTGCTGACGAGTTGATGGCTGCAGCACACCAATATGGCAAAAGTATACATATGTAACAAACCTGCACGTTATGCACATGTACCCTAGAACTTAAAGTATAATAATAATAAAAAAAAATTAAAAAAATTTAAAAAATTAAAAAAAAAGACACTAGAAGGAAGCTTTCTGAGAAATTTCTTTGTGAGGTGTGAGTTCATTTCACAGAGTTACACGATTTTTTTCTTTCACAAGTTTCATTAAACTGTTTTTGTGGAATCTGCAATAGGATATTTGGGAACGCCCTGAAGCCTATGGTGACAAAGGAAATATCTTCATAGATAAAACAAAAAGAAGATTTCTGAGAAACTGCTTTGTGTTGTGTGAATTCATCTCACAGACTTACACCTTTGTTTTAATGGAGCAGCTTACTAACACTATTTTTGTGGAATTTGCAAAGGGATATTCACGAGTGCTTTGAGACCTATGGTGAACAAGAAAGTATCCTCAGAAAAAACCTTGAAAGATGTTTTCTGAGAAACCACTTTGTGGTGTGTTAATTCGTCTCACAGACTGACACTTTTCTATTCATGGATCAGTTTGGTAGCATTGTTTATGGGGAATCTGAGAAGGGATATTTTGGATTGCATTGAAGCCTATGGTTACAAAGGAAATATCCTGAGACATAAACTAAAAAGAAGTTTTCTGAGAAATTTCCTTGTGATGTATGAATTCATCTCAAAGAGTTAAATGATTCCTTTCTTGGAGCAGTTTGCTAACACTGTTTTCGTGGAATCTGCGTTAGGATACTTGGGAGTGGTTTGAAACATTTGGTGACAAACGAAATACCCTCAGTAAAAAAGCAAAAAGAAGCTTTCTGAGAAACTCCTTTGTGATGTATGAATTCATCGCACAGAGTTACATGATTCTTTTCATGGATCAGTTTGGTAGCACTGTTTTTGGGGAATCTGAGAAGGGATACTTCGGATCGCATTGAAGACTATGGTGACAAATGAAATATCCTCATATATAAACTAGAAAGAAATTTTCTGAGAAAGTTATTTATGGTGTGTGAATTCATCTCACAGAGTTATACCTTTCTTTTCATTGAGCAGTTTGCTAACACTGTTTTCTTGGAACCTGCACAGGAATATTTGGGAGTGCATTGAGGTCTATGGTGAAAAAGGAAATATTCTCAGATAAAAACTAGAAAGAGACTTTCTGAGAAACTGCTTCATGATGTGTGAATTCATCACACACTGTTACACGGTTATTTTCATTGAGCAGTTTGCTAACACTGTTTTCTTGGAATCTGCCATGGGATATTTTGGAGTGCATTGAAACTTATGGTGACAAAAGAATTATCCTCAGATAATAACTAGAAAGAAGCTTTCTGAGAAACTGCGTTGTGATGTGTTAATTCAAATCACAGAGTTACACGATTCTTTTCATGGTTCAGTTTGGTACCACTGTTTTTGGGGAATCTGAGGAGGGATATTTTGGATCACATTGAAGCCTATGGTGTCAATGGAAATAAGCTCAGATAAAAACTAGAAAGATGTTTTCTGAGAAAGTTCGTTGAAAGAAGCTTTCTGAGAAACAGCTTTGAGATGTGTGAATTCATCTCTCAGAGTTACACCTCAGTTTTTATGGAGTTGTTGGGTAGCACTATTTTTGGGTGTCCGAGATGGTATATTTTGAATTGCATTGAAGTCTACGGTGAAAAGGAAATATCCTCAGATTAAAATTAGAAAGAAGCCTCTGTTGAACTCCTTAGTGATGTGTGGTTTCATCTCACAGATTTAAACTGTGCTTTTCATTGAGCGGTTTTCTAACACTGTTTTTGTGGAATCTGCAAAGCCATATTTGGGAGTGCATTGAGGCCTATGGTGAAAAAGGAAGTATCCTCCAATAATAACTAGACAGAAGCTTTCTGAGAAACTCCTTTGTGATGTGTTAATTCATCTCACAGGGTTACACCATTACTTTCATGGAGCTGTTTGATAACACTGTTTTCCTGGAATATGCAATGGAATATTTGGAGCGCTTTGAAGCCTATGGTGTCGAAGGAAATATCCTAAGACAAAACTAGAAAGAAGCTCTCTGAATACATGCTTTGTGATGTGTGAATTCCTCCCTCAGGGTTACACTGTTCTTTTCATTGAGCAGTTTAATAACAGTTTTTGTGGAATCTGTGAAAGGATATTTGGGAGTGTATTGAGGCCTACAGTGAAAAATGAAATATCCTCAGATGAAAACTAGAAAGACAATTTCTGAGAAACTGCTTTTTTGTGCATGAATTCATCTCACAGAGTTAAACCTTTCTTTTCGTTGTGCTGTTTGATAACACTGAATTCGTGGAATCTTCAAGGGGATATCTGGGAGCCCATTGAATCCAATTGTGACACAGGACAGATACTCAGATAAACACAAAAAGAAGCTTTCTGAGAATCTCCTTTGTGATGTGTTCATTCATCTAATAGTGTTACACGAAACTTTTCATGGAGCAGTTTGCCAACTCTGTTTTTGTGAAATCTGGAATAGGATATTTGGGGGCACATTGAAGCTTATGGTGACAAAGGAAATATCCTCAGATAAAAACTAGAAAGAAGCTTTCTGCAGAAATGCTTTGTGATGAGTGAATTCATCTCAAAGAGTTAAACCTTTCTTTTCATGGAGCAATTGGCTAACACTGCCTTCCTGGAATCTGCAAAGGGATAATTGGGAGCACATTGAGTCCTATGGTTAAAAAGGAAATATCTTCAGATTAAAACTAGAAATAAGTTTTCTGATAAACTGCTTTGTGATGTGGGAATTCATTTCACAGAGTTACACCACTCTTTTCTTTGAGTAGTTTGCTAACACTGTTTTCTTCGAATCTGCATTGGCATATTTAGGAGTGACAGAAGCTTATGGTGACAAAGGAAATATCCTCATATAAAAACTAGAAAGAAGATATTTGAGAAACCACTTTGTGATATGTTAATTTATCTCACAGAGTTAAACGATTCTTTTGATGGATCAGTTTAGTAGCACTGTTTTTGGGGAAGCTAACAAGTGATATTTTGGATTGCATTGAAGCCTATGTTGACCTAGTAAATCTTCTCAGATAAAAAGTGGAAAGAAGCTTTCTGAGAAATTCCTTTGTGATGGGTGAACTCATCTAACAGAGTTACACAATTATTTTATTGGAACAGATTGCTAACACTGTTTTCGTGGAATCTGCAATAGGATATTTGGGAGCACATTGAAGCCTATGTTGATAAATGAAACATCCTCAGACAAAATCCAAAAAGAAGCTTTCCGAGAAACTGCTTTGTGATGTGTTTATTCATCTCACAGATTTACAACATTCCTCTCATGGAGCAGTTTGCTGACACTATTTTTGTAGAATCCACAAAGAGATTTTTGCGAGTGCATTGAGGCCTGTGGTGAAAAAGTGTATATCCTCAGAAAAACACTTGAAAGAAACTTTCTGAGAAACTGCTTTCTGAGGTGTGAATTTACCTCAAATAGTTAAAATTTTCCTTTCATGGAGCACTTTGCTCACACTTTTTTCGTGGAATTTGCAATGGGATATTCTGGAGTGCATTGAGGAATGTGGTGAAAATGGAAATATCCTCAGATCAAAACCAGAAAGAAGCTTTCTGAGAAACAGCTTTGTGATGTGTGAATTAATCTCACAGAGTTACATCATTCTTTTCATGGAGCCATTTCATAGCACTGTTTTTCGGATATCTGAGAAGGGATAAATTTGATTACATTGAAGCCTATGGTGACAAAGGAAATATCCTTAGATAAAAACCAAAAAGAAGAGTTCTGAGAAATTGCTTTGTGATTCCTGATTTCATCTCACAGGTTTACACCTTTTTATTCATGGATCCATCTGCTAACACTTTTTTGGTGGAATCTGCAATGGGATATTTGGGAGCGCTTTGAGGAATAGAGTGAAAAAGGAAATATCCTCAGATAAAAGCTAGAAAGAAGCTTTCTGAGAAACAGAATTTGGTGTGTGAATTCATCTCACAGAGATACACCATTCTTCTCATGGAGCAGTTTGGTAGGCCTGTTTTGGGGAATCTGAGAAGGGACATTCTGGATTGCATTGAAGCCTATGTTGAAAAAGGAAATATCCTCAGATAAAAACTAGAAAGAAGCTTTCTGAGAAACTGTTTTGTGATATGTGAATTCATCTCACAGAGTTACAAGATTATTTTCTTGGAGCAGTTTGCTAACACTGTTTTTGTGGAATCTGCAATAGGATAGTTGGGAGTCCATTGAAACCTATGGTGACAAAGGAAATATCTTCAGACAAAAACCAAAAAGAATCTTTCTGAGATACCGGTTTGTGGTGTGTGAATTAATCTCACAGATTTACATCTTTCTTTTCATGGAGCAGTATGCTAACGCTATTTTCATGGAATACGCAAAGGGATATTTGCGAGCACCTTGAGGCCTATGGTGAAAAAAGAAATATCCTCAGATTAAAAAAAAAAAGAAAGAGTGTTTCTGAGAAACTGCATTGCAATGTGTGAATTCATCTCACAGAGTTGCACTGTTCTTTTCATTGAGCAGTTTTTTGTTTTTTTTTTTTTTTTTTTTTTTTTTTGAGGCGGAGTCTCGCTCTGTCGCCCAGGATGGAGTGCAGTGGCGCGATCTTGGCTCACTGCAAGCTCCGCCTCCTGGGTTCCCGCCATTTTCCTGCCTCAGCCTCCCGAGTAGCTGGGACTACAGGCGCCGCCACCACGCCCAGCTAATTTTTTTTTGTATTTTTTTTTTTAGTGGAGACGGGGTTTCATTGTGTTAGCCAGGATGGTCTCGATCTCCTGACCTCGTGATCCGCCCGTCTCGGCCTCCCAAAGTGCTGGGATTACAGGCTTGAGCCACCGCGCCCGGCCTCATTGAGCAGTTTGTTAACTCTGTTTTCTTGGAATCTGCAATGGGATATTGCAGAGTGCTTTGAAGTCTAATTTGACAAAGGAAATATCCTTATATAAAAACTAGAAAGAATCTCTCTGAGAAAGCACTTTGTGATGTGCTAATTCATCTCACAGAGTTACACGATTCTTTTCATGGATCAGTTTGATAGCACTATTTATGGCGAATTTGAGAAGGGACATTTTGGATTGCATTGAAGTCTATGGTGACAGAGGAAATATCCTCAGATAAAAACTAGAAAGAAGTTTTCTGAGAAACTTCCTTGTGATTCATATATTCATCTCACAGAGTAACGCCTTTCTTTTCATGGAGCAGTTTGCTAATACTTTTCGTGGAATCTACAAAGGGATATTTGGGAGCGAGTTGAGGCCTCTGGTGAAAAAGGAAATATCCTTAGGTAAAAACTAGATGAAACTTTCTGTGAAATGGCTTTGTGATGTGTTAATTCAACTAACAGAGTTACACCACTCTTTTCATGGAGCAGTTTGGTAGAACTGTTTTTGTTGAATCTGAGTAGGAATACTTTGGATCGCATTGAAGCATATGGTGTCAACGGAAATATCCTCAGATAGAAACTAGAAAAATACTTTCTGAGAAACTGATGTGTGATATGAGAATTCATCTCAGAGAGTTACACCATTCTTTTCATGGAGCAGTTTGGTAGCACTGTTTATGGGGAATCTGAGAAGAGATATTTGGATTGCATTGAAGCCTATGGTGACAGAGGAAATATCCTCAGGCAAAAACTGAAAAGAAGCTTCCTGAGAAACTGCTTTGTGATGTGTAAATTCATCTCACAGATTTACACCTTCCTTTCATGGAGCAGTTTGTTAACACTGTTTTCATGGAATCTGCAAAGGGATATTCACGAGCATATTGAGGCCTATGGATAAAAAGGAAATATCCTCAGATAAAAATTAGAAAGAAGCTTTCTGAGAAACTGCTTAGTGATGTGTGAATTTATCTCACAGAGTGACACTGTTCTCCTCATATAGAAGTTTACTAACACCGTTTTCTTGGAATCCACAATGTGACAATTCTGAGCTCATTGAATCTTATGGTGACAAAGGGTGTATCCTTAGAGAAAACCTAGAAAGAAGGTGTCCGAGAAACTGATTTCTGATTTGTGAATTCATCTCACAGAGTTACAGCTTTTTTTTCATGGATCAGTTTGGTAGCATTGTTTTTGGGGAATCTGAGAAGGGATATTTTGTATCAAAATGACTCCTATGGTGACAAAGGAAATACCCTCAGATAAATACTAGAAAGAAGCTTTCTGAGAAAGTTCTTCGTGATGTGTGAGTTCATCTCATAGAGTTACACCTTTCTTTTCATGGAATAGTTTGCTAACACTGTTTTTGTGGAATCTGTGAAGGGGTATTTGGGAGAACATTGAGGCCTATTGTGAAAAAGGAAATATCCTCAGATAAAAAATAGAAGTTTTATGAGAAACTGTTTTGCAATGTGTGAATTCATCTCACACAGTTACATCATTCTTGTAATTGTGCAGTTTGATAACACTGTTTTCATGGAATCTGCCGCAGGGTATTTGGGAGCACATTGAAGCCTATGGTGACAAAGGAAATATTCTCAGATAAAAAGATGTAAGAAATTTTCTGTGAAACTGCTTTGTGATGTGTGAATTCATCTCACAGATTTCCACTATTCTTTTCACTGAGAAGTTTCCTAACCCTTTTGTCATGGAATCTGCAAGGGGATATTCCAGAGCGTATTGAGAAATACAGTGAAAAAGAAAATGTCCTCAGATAAAAACTAGAAAGAAACTTTCTAATTTGGGAATTCATCTCACAGAGTTATACCGTTCTTCTCATTGAAAACTTTGCTAACACCTTTTTCATGGAATTTGCAATGGAATATTTGGGAGTGCATTGAGAAATGTGGTCAAAGAGAAAATATCCTCAGATAAAAACAAGAAAGAAGCTTTCTGAGAAATAGCTTTCTGATGTGGGAATTCATCTCACAGAGTTACGTCATCCTTTTCATGTAGCAGTTTAGTACTACTATTTTTGGTGAATATGAAAGTGGATAATTTGGATCATATCGAAGCCCATGGTGACAAAGGAAATATCCTTAGATTAAAACTAGAAAGAAGCTTTCTGAGAAACTGCTTTGCAATGTGTCTTACAGTGCATCTTACAGTGTTACACCATTCCTTTCATTGAGCAGGTTGATAAGAGTGTTTTCGTGGAATCTGTGGTAGGATATTTGGGAGTGCATTGAGTCCGGTAGTGACAAAGGAAATATCCTCAGATAAAAACTAGAGAGAAGCTTTCTGAGAAACTGCTTTGTGATGTGTGAATTCATTTTATGGAGTTACACCGTTCTTTTAATGGAGCAGTTTGATAAGACTGTTTTCGTGGAATCTGCAATATTATATTTTGGGTGCTTAAAGCCTATGTTGACAAAGGAAATATCCTCAGATTAACCAAAAAGAAACTTTCAGTGAAACTGCTTTCTGATGTGTGAATTCATCTCACAGAGTTACACCATTCTTTTCATTGAGAAGTTTGCTAACGCTTTTGTCTTGGAATCTGCAATAGAATATATGGGAGGTCAATGAAGCCTCTGTTGACCAAGGATATAGCCTCATAGAAAAACCAAAAAGAAGCTTTCTAAGAAACTGCTTTGCAATGTGTGAATTCAGTTCACAGAGTTACACTGTTCTTCTCATTGAGCAGATTATTAGCACTGTTTTCTTGGAATCTGCAATGAGATATTTCAGAGTGCATTGAAACTTACTGTGGATAAGGAAGAATCCTCAGACAAAACCTAAAAAAATACTTTCTGAGAAACTGCCTTGTGATTTGTGATTTTATCTCACAGAGTTACATGATTGTTTTCTTGGATCTGTTCGATTGCACTGTTTTTGGGGAATCTGAGAAGGGATATTTTGGATCACATTGAAACCTATAGTGACTAAGGAAATATAATCAGATAAAAACTAGAAAGCGGCTTTCTGAGAAACATTTTTGTGATGTGTGAATTCACTTCACAGAGTTACACCTTTCTTTTCATGGAGCAGTTTGCTAATACTGTTTTCATGGAATCTGCAAAGGGATATTTTGGAGTGCATTGAGGACTATGGTGAAGTAGGAAGTACCCTCAGATAAATACTAGAAGGAACCTTTCTCAGAAATGGCTTTGTGATGTGTGATTTCATCTCACAGAGTTACACCACTCTTTTCCTTGAGCAGTTTGGTAACACTGTTTCCATGGAATCTGCAATAGGGTACTTGGGAGTGCATTGAAGCCTATGGTGACAAAGGAAATACCCTCAGATAAAAACCATAAAGAAACTTCTGAGAAACGGCATTGTGATGTATGAATTCATCTCAGAGTTACACCTTAATTTTCATGGAGCCATTTGCTAACACTGTTTTTGAGTACTCTGCCAAGGGATATTTGGGAGTACATTGAGGCAGGAGGTGAAAAAGGAAATATCCTCAGATAAAAACTAGAATGAAGGTTTCTGAGAAACCACTTTGTGATGTGTTAATTCATCACAAGGAATTATACAATTCTTTCATTGATCAGTATGTTAGTACTGTTTTTGGAAAATCTGAGAAGGAATATTTTGGATCACATTGAAGCCTATGGCAACAAAGGAAATATCCTCAGAGAGGAACTAGAAAGAAGCTTTCTTGGAAAGGTCCTTGTGATGTGTGAATTCATTTCAGAGTTACAGTGTTCTTTTCAATGAACAGTTTGCTAACACAGTTTTCTTGTAATCTGCAGTGGGATATTTGCTAATGCATTGAAGCTTGTGGTGACAAATGAAAATCCTGATATAAAAACTAGAAAGAATCTTTCAGAGAAACAGCTTTGTGATGTGATCATTCATCTCACAGAGTTGCACAATACTTTTAATGGAGCAGTTTGGTAACACTGTTTTTGGGGAATCTGAGAATGGATATTTTGGATCACATTGAAGCCTCTGGTGACAAAGGAAATATCCTCAGTTAAAAACTAAAAGAAGTTTTCTGAGAAAGGTCTTTGCGATGTCTGAGGTCATCTCACAGAAGTACACCATTCTTTTCATGGAGCAGTTTGCCAAAACCGTTTTCGTGGAATATGCAATAGGGCATTTGAGAGCACATTGAGGCCTATAGTGACAAAGGAAATATCCTCAGTTAAAAACTAGAAAGAAGTTTTATGGGAAACTGCTTTGTGATATGTGAGTTCATCTCAAAGAGTTACATGATTCTTTTCATGTGGGAGATTGGTTGCACTGTTATTGGGGAATCTGAGAAGGGACATTTTGGATTGCATTGAATCCTATGGTGACAAAGGAAATATCCTCAGAAAAAAACTAGAAAGAAGTTTTATGTGAAAGTTCTTTTTGATGTGTGAATTCCCCTCACCAAGTTACAGCTTTCTTTTCATTGAGCTGATTGCTAACACTGTTTTTGTGGAATCTGCAAAGGATATTTTGGAGTGTATTGAGGCCTATGGTGAGAAAGGAAATATCCTCTGATTAGAACAAGAAGGAAGCTTTCTGAGAAAGTGCTTTGTGATGTGTGAATTCATCTCACAGAGTTACACTGTTCTTTTCATTGAGCAGTTTGCTAACACTGTTTTGTTGGAATCTGCAATGGAATATTTTAGAGCACATTGAAGCTTATGATGACAATGGAAATTTCCTCAGATAAAAAACAAAAAGAAGCTTTCTGTGAAACTTTGCGATGTGTGAATGCATCTAACAGGTTTAGACCTTTCTTTTGATGGAGCAGTTTGCTAACACTATTTTCCTGGAATCTACAAAAGAATATTTGTGAGTACATTTAGGCAAATGGTGAAAAAGAAAATATCCTCAGACAAAACTAGAAAGAAGTTTACTGAGAATCTGCTTTCTGATTTGTGAATTCATCTCTCAGAGTTACATGATTCTTTTCATGCAGAAGTTTGGTAGTACTGTTTTTGGGGAATCTGAGAAGGGATAATTTGATCACAGTGAAATCTGTGGTGACAAAAGGAAATATCCTCAGATAAAATCTGAAGCAATCATTCTGAGAAACTTCTTCATGATGTGTGAATTCATCTCACATAGTTACACCTTTCTTTTCATGGAGCAGTTTGCTAACACTCTTTTTGTGGAATCTGCAAAGGGATATTTTGGAGTGCATTGAGGCCTATGGTGAGAAAGGAAATATCCTCTGATTAAAACCAGAAAGAAGCTTTCTGAGAAAGTGCTTTTTGATGTGTGAATTCATCTCACTGAGTTACACTAACATTCTCATTGAGCAGTTTTCTACCACCGTTTTCTTGGAATCTGCAATGGGATATTTCAGAGCACATTGAACCTCATGGTGACAAAGGAAATAAGCTCATATAAAAACTAGAGGGAAGATTTCTCAGAAACCACTTTGTGCTGTGTTAGTTCGTATCACAGAGTTACATGACTCTTTTCATGAATCAGTTTAGTAGCACTGTTTTTGGTTAATTTTAGAAGGGGTATTTTGTATAGCACTGAAATTGAGGGTGACAAAGAAAATATCCTCAGATAAAAATTAGATATAAGCTTTCTGAGAAAGTTCTTTGTGATGTTTGAATTCATCTTACAGAGTTACACCATTCTTTTCATGGTGCAGTTTGCTAACACTGTTTCCCTGGAATCTGCAAAGGGATATTTAGGAGCACGTTCATGCCTGTAGTGAAAAAGGAAATATCCTCAAATAAAAACCAAAAAGAAGCTCTCTGAGAAACTGCTTTGTGATGTGTGAATTCATCTCACAGAGTTACACTGTTCTTCTCATTGAGCAGTTTGCTAACTCTGTTTTGTTGGAATCTGCAATGGGATATTTCGGAGCACACTGAAGCTTATGGTGACAAAGGACATATCCTCAGACAAAGACAAGTAAGAAGCTTTCTGGAAACTGCTTTGTGATTTGTGAATTCATCTAACAGAGTTGCACTGATGTTTTCATTGAGCAGTTTTCGAGCACTGTTTTCTTGAAATCTGCAATGGAATATTTCAGAGCATTTTGTACCTTATGGTGACAAAAGAAATAACCTCATATAAAAATTAAAGGGAAGCTTCCTCAGAAACTGCTTCATACTGTGTTATTTCGTATCACAGAGTTACAAGACACTTTTCCTGGATCAGTTTGGTAGCACTGTTTTTGGTTAATTTGAGAAGAGATATTTTGGATAGCATTGAAACCTAGGGTGACAAAGGAAATATCCTCAGATGAAAGTTAGATAGAAGCTTTCTGAGAAAGTTCTTTGTGATATTTGAATACATGACACAGAGTTACACCATTCTTTTCATGGTGCAGTTTGCTAACAGTTTTTCCCTGGAATCTGAAAAGGACCAGGGACCACATTCAGGCCTGTAGTGAAAAAGAAAATATCCTCAAATAAAAACCAAAAAAAGCTCTCTGAGAAACTGCTTTGTGATGTGTGAATTCGTCTCACAGAGTTACACTGTTCTTCTCATTGAGCAGTTTGCTAACACTGTTTCGTGGAATCTGCAATGGGATATTTCGGAGCACATTGAAGCTCATGGTGACAAAGGAAATATCCTCAGACAAAAACTAGTAAGAAGTTTTCTAAGAAATTGGTCTGTGATTTGTGAATTCATCTCACAGAGTTACACATGTCTTTTCATGTACCAGTTTAGTAGCACTGTTTTTGGGGAATCTGAGAAGGGATAATTTGGATTGCATTGAAGCCTATGGTGACAAAGGAAAAACCCAGATAAAAACTAGAAAGAAGCTTTCTGAGAAACTGCTTTGTGATATGTGGTTTCATCTCACAGATTTACACCTTTCTTTTCATGGAGCATTTTACTAACACTGTTTTCATGGAATCTGCAAAGGCATATTCCGGAGCACCTTGAGGGTTGTAATGAAAAAGTAAATATCCCTAGATAAAAGCTAGAAAGAAGCATTCTGAGAAACAGTTTTGTGATGTGTAAATTCATCTTAGAGTGCTACACTGTTCTTTTCATTGAGAAGTTTGCTAATACTTTTTTCATGGAATTTGTTATGGGATATTCCAGAGGGCATTGAAGAATATGATGAAAAACGAAATATCCTCAGATAAAAACTAGAAAGAAGATTTCTGAGAAACAGCTTTGTGATACGTGAATTTATCTCACAGAGTTACACCATTGTCTTCATGGAACAGTTTGGTAGCCCTGTTTTTGGGGAATCTGAGAAGGGATATTTTGGATCGCTTTGAAGCCTATGGTTACCAAGGAACTATGCTCAGATAAAAGATAGAAAGAAGCTTTCTGAGAAACTTCTTTGTGATGTGTGAATTCATCTCAAGCAGATACAGGATTCTTTTGTTGGAACAGTTTGCTAAAACTGTTTTTGTGAAATCTGCAATAGGATATTTGGGCATGCTTTGAAGCCTATGGTGATGATGGAAATATCCTCAGAGAAGAACCAAAAAGAAGCTTTCTGAGAAACTGCTTTGTGAAGTGTGAGTTCTTCTCACAGATTTATACCTTTCTTTTCATGGAGCAGTTTACTATATTCGTGGAATCTCCAAAGGGATATTTGGGAGCGCTTTAAGGCCAATGGTGACAAAGGAAATATCCTCAGATAAAAAATAGAAAGAAGTTTTCCAAGAAACTGCTTTGTGATGTGTGAATTGATCTCAAAGAGTTACACTGTTCTTTTCATAGAGAAGTTTGCTAACACTGGTTTCTTGGAATCTGCAGTGGGATATTTCAGAGCACATTGAAGCTTATGGTGACAAAGGAAATATCCTCATATAAAAACCAGAAAGAAGCCTTCTCAGAAACTGCTTTGTGATGTGTTATTTCCACTCACAGAGTTACATGATATTTTTCATGAATCAGTTTGGTAGCACTGTTTTCGTGGAATCAGCAATAGGATATTTCAGAGTGCATTGAAGCCTATGGTGACAAAGGAAATGTCCTCAGATAAAAATTAGAAAGAAGCTTTCTGAGAAATTTATCTGTAATGTGTGAATTTATCTCACAGAGATACACCTTTGTTTTCATACAAGAGTTTGCTAACACTGCTTTCATGGGATCTGCAAAGGGATATTTGAGAGCGCATTGAGTCCTACGGTGAAAAAGAAAATATCCTCAGATATTAACTAGAAAGAAGCTTTTTGAGAAAGTACTTTGTGACGTTTTAACTAATCTCACAGACTTACAACATTCTTTTCATTGAGCAGTATGCTAAAACTGTTTTCTTGGAATCTGCAATGGGAAATTTTGGAGTGCATTGAAGCTTAGGGTGACAGAGGAAATATCCTCAGACAGAAACTAGAAAGAAGAAAGAAGCTTTCTGAGAAACTGATTTGTGATTTGTGAATTCACCTCAATGCCTTACTTGATTCTTTCATTGAGCAGTTTGGTAGCACTGTATTTGGGAAATCTGAGAAGGGATATTTTGGATCGCATCGAAGCCTATGGTGACAAAGGAAATATCTTCAGATTAAAAACTAGATAGAAGCTTTCTTTGTGATGTCTGAGTTCATCTCACAGACTTACACCTCTCCTTTCATGGAGCAGTTTGCTAACACTCATTTCATGGAATCTGCAAAGGGATAATTGGGAGTGCATGGAAGCCGATGGTGGAAAAGGAAATATCCTGAGATAAAAACTAGAAAGAAGCTTTCTGAGAAATTTCTTTGTGATGGGTGAATTCATCACACAGAGTTACACCTTTGCTTTCTATGAGCAGCTTGTTGGCACTGTTTTTATGGAATTTGCAAAGTTATATTCCGGAGCTCCTGGAAACTTAGGATTAAAAAGTAAATACCTTCAGGTAAAAACTGGAGAGAGTCTTTTTGAGAAACGGTTTTGTGATGTGTGTATTCATCTCATAGAGTTTAACCATTTTTTTTTTAAGGAGCACTTCAGTATCACTGTTTTTGTGGTAACTGAGAGGAGTTGTTTGCGAGCACATTGAAGTCTTTGGTGACAAAGAAAATATCCTCAGATAACAACCAAGAAAAAGCTTTCTGTGAAATTGCTTTGTGATGTTTGAATTCGTCTCACAGAGTTTTACCATTCTTTTCATTGAGAGGTTTGCTAACAGTGTTTAAGTTTAATCTGCAATGGATAATTCAGGAGTGCATTGAGGAATATGGTGAAAAAGAAATATCCTCAGATAAAACCTAGAACGGTTTCTGAGAAACATATTTGTCATTTGTGAATTCATCTCCCAGAATCACACGATACTTTTCATGGATGAGTTTGGTAGCACTGCTTTTAGGGAATCTGAGAAGGGATACTTTGGATCACATTGAAGCCTATGTTGACAAAGGAAATATCCTCAGATTTAAACTAGAAAGAAGCTTTCTGAGAAACTTCTTTGTAATGTGTGAATTCATCTTACAGAGTTACACCATTCTTTTAATTGATCAGTGTGTTAACACTGTTTTCGTGGAATCTGCAAAGGTATACATTGGAGAGCATTGAGACCTATGGTGAAAAAGAAAATATTCTCAGATAAAAAGTAGAAAGAATCTTTCTGAGAAACTGCCTTGTGATGTGTGAATTCATCTCACAGTATTATCCTGTAGTTTTCATTGAGTTGTTTACTAACACTAACACTGTTTTCTTGGAATCTGCAATGGGATATTTTGGACTGCATTGAAGCTTATGTTGACAAAGGAAATATCTTCATATAAAAACTAGAAATAACCTTTCTCAGAAACCACTTTGTGGTGCATTAATTCATCTCACAGAGTTACACAACACTTTTCATGGATCAGTTTGGTAGCAGTGTTTTTGGGGAATCTGAGAAGGGATATTTTGAATTGCATTGAAGCCTATGGTTACAAAGGAAATACCATCAGATGGAAACTAGAAGGAAATTTTCTGAGAAATTTATTTCTGATATGTGAATTCACATCACAGTGTTACATGATTCTTTTCTTCCAGCAGTGTGCTAACACTGTTTTCATGGAATCTGCAATAGGATATTTGGGAACACATTGAAGCCTATGGTGACAAAGGAAATATCCTCATAGATAAACTGAAAAGAAGATTTCAGAGAAACGTCTTTGTAATGTATAAATTCATTTCACAGATTTACACCTTTGTTTTCATGGAGCAGTTTGCTTACACTATTTTTGTGGAATCTGCAAAGGGATATTCATGAGTGCTTTGAGGCCTGTGGTGAACAAGAAAATATCCTCAGAAAAAAATATAAAGAAGCTTTGTTAGAAACAGATTTGTGATGTGTTAATTCATTTCACAGAGTTACACTTTTCTTTTCATGGATCAGTTTGATAACATTGTTTATGGGGAATCTGAGAAGGGATATTTTGGATCGCATTGAAACCTGTGGTGACAAACAAAATATCCTGAGATATAAACTAAAAAGAAGCTTTCTGAGAAATGTCCTTGTGATGTGTGAATTCATCCCACAGAGTTGCACTTTTCTTTTCATGCAGCAGTGTGCTAACACTGTTTTTGTGTAATCTGCAAAGGAATATTTGGGAGTGAATTTAGACCTCTAGTGAAAAAGGTAATATCTGCAGATAAAAACTAGAAAGAAGCTTTCTGAGAAACTGCTTTGTGGTGTGTGAATTCATCTTACAGAATTACACAGTACTTTTCATTAAGCAGTTTGATAATGCTGTTTTCATGGAATATGCAATAGGATATTTGGGAGCATGTTGAAGCCTATGGTGACAAAGGAAATATCCTCAGAAAAAAAGCCAAAAGGAAGCGTTCTGAGAAAACTCTTTGTGATGTGTGAATTAATCTCACTGCATTACACTGTTCTTTTCATTGAGAAGTTTGCTAACACTTTACTCGTGGAATCTGCAATGGGATATTCTGGAGCACATTGAGGAATGTGGTGAAAAAGAAATATCCTCAGATAAAAACTAAAAAGAATCTTTCTGAGAAACAGCTTTGTGATGTTTGAGTTCATCTCACAGAGTTACACCACTGTTTTCATGCAGCATGTTGGTAGCACTGTTTTTGGGGAATCTGATAAGGGATATTTTGGATCGCATTGAAGCGTGTGGTGAAAAAGGAAATATCCTCACATAAAAAGTGGAAAGAAACTTTCTGAGAAACTGCTTTGTGATGTGTGAACTCATCTTACAGAATTACACTGTACTTTTCATTAAGAAGTTTGATAACACTGTTTTCATGGAATATGCAATAGGATATTTGGGAGCACGTTGAAGCCTATGGTGACAAAGGAAATATCCTCAGATAAAAGCCAAAAGGAAGCATTCTGAGAAAGCTCTTTGTGATGTGTGAATTCATCTCACTGTGTTAGACCGTTCTTTTCATTGAGAAGTTTGCTAACACTTTACTCATGGAATCTGCAATGGGACATTCTGGAGGGCATTGAAGAACGTGGTGAAAAAGAAATATTCTCAGATAAAAACTAAAAAGAATCTTTCTGGGAAACAGTTTTGTGCTGTTTGAGTTCATCTGACAGAGTTACACCACTCTTTTCATGCAGCATGTTGGTAGCACTGTTTTTGGGGAATCTGATAAGGGATATTTTGGATCGCATTGAAGCGTGTGGTGAAAAAGGAAATATCCTCACATAAAAAGTGGAAAGAAGCTTTCTGAGAAACTGCTTTGTGATGTGTGAATTCATCTCAAAGAGTTACATGATTCCTTCCTTGGAACAGATTCCTAAAATTGTTTTCATGGAATCTGCATTAGGATATTTGGGAGTGGTTTGAAACATATGGTGACAAATGAAATATCCTTGGACAAAAAGCTAAAAGAAGCTTTCTGAGAAACGGCTTTGTGATGTGTGAATTAATCTCACAGAGTTACACGATTCTCTTTATGGATCAGTTTGGTAGCACTGTTTTTGGGGAATCTGAGAAGGGATATTTTGGATTGTATTGAAGCCTTTGATGACTAAAGAAATACACTGGAATAAAAACTAGAGAGAAACTTTCTGAGGAAGTTCTTTGTGATGTGTGAGTTCATCACACTGAGTTACACCTTCCTTTTCATTGAGCAGTTTGCTAAAATTGCTTTCCTGGAATTTGCAAAGGGATATTTGGGAGCACCTTGAGGCCTATGGTGAAAAAAAGAAATATCCTCAGATAGAAACTAGAAAGAAGCTTTATGAGAAACTGCTTTGTGATGGGTGAATTCATCTGATAGAGTTACACCTTTCTTTTCATTGAGCAGATTGGTAGCACTGTTTTTGGGGAATCTGCAGTGGGATAATTCGGAGTGCATTGAAACTTATGGTGACAAAGGAATTATCCTTATATAAAAACTAGAAGGAAACTTTCTGAATAACTGCATTGTGTTGTGTTAATTCAATTCACAGAGTTACATGGTTCTTTTCATAGTTCAATTTGGTAGCACCATTTCTGGGGAATCTGAGAAGGTATATTTTGGATCACATTGAAGTCTACAGTGTCAAAGAAAATAACCTCAGATAAAACTTGAAAGAAGTTTTCTGAGAAAGTTCTTTGAGATGTTTGAATTCATCTCACAAATGTACACCTTTCTTTTCATGGAGCAATTTGCTAACGCCATTTTCGTGGAACTTGCAAATGGATATTTGGGAGTGCATTGAGGCCTATAGTAAACAAGGAAATGTCCTCAGATAAAAACTAAAAAGAAACTTCCTGAGAAACTGCTTTGTGATGTGTTCATTCATGTTACAGAAACACACAATTCTTTTCATTGAGCAGCTTGATAACACTTTTCGTGGAATCTGCAATGGGATATTTGGGAGTACATTGAAACCTATAGTGACAAAGGAATTATCCTCAGATGAAAACCAAAAAGAAGCTTTCTGTGAAACTGCTTTGGGATGTGTGAATTCACCTCACAGAGTTACACCTTTCTTTTCTTTGAGAAGTTTGCCAACACTTTTTTCGTGGAAACTGCGTTGGGGTATTCCATAGCGCATTGAGGATTGTGGTGAAAAAGAAAATAAAATCTGTGAAAAACTAGAAAGAAGCTTTCTGAGAGAGAGCTTTGAGATGTGTGAATTTATCTCTCAGAGTTACACCACAGTTTTTATGGAATTATTTGGTAGCACTGTTTTTGGGGGTGTGAGAAGGCATATTTTGAATTGCATTGAAATCTACAGTGAAAAATAAATACCCGCTAATTGAAATAAGAAAGAAGTCTTCTGTGAAACTCCTAAGTGATGTGTGAATTCATATCACAGAGTTAAACGGTTTTTTTCATTTAACAGTTTGCTAACACTGTTTTCTTGCAACCTGCTATGTGATATTTCAGACCACATTGAAGCCTATGGTGACATTGGAAATATCCTCATATAAAAACTAGAAAGAGGCCTTCGGATATCTGCTTTGTGATGTGTTAATTCATCTCACAGCTTTGCATGATGCTTTTCATGGATCTGTTTGTTAGCACTGTTTTTGTGGAATCTGAGAGAGGATATTTTGGATCACTTTGAAGCCAATGGTGACAAAGAAAATATCCTCAGATAAAAACTAGAAAGAAGCTTTCTGAGAAAGTTCTTTGTGATGTGTGAATGCATCTCACAGATTTACACCTTTCTTTTCATGGAGCAGTTTGCTAACATTATTTTCATGTAATCTTCAAAGAGATATTCATGAGCCCATTGAGGCCTATGGTGAAAAAGGAAATATCCTCAGAGAAAAATTAGAAAGAAGCTTTCTGAGAAACTGCTTTCTGATTTCTGAATTCATATCACAGAGTAGCACCATTCTTTTCATGGAGCAATTTGGTAGCACTGTTTTTGGGGAATCTGAGAAGGGACATTTAGGATCACATTGAAGCCTAAGGTGACAAAGGAAATATCATCAGATAAAAACTAGAAAGAAACTTTCTAAGAAATTTCTTTGTGATGTGTGAATTTGTCCCACAGAGTTACACTTTTCTTTTCATGGAGCAGTGCTAACACTGTTTTCTTGGCATCTGCATAGGCATATTTGGGAGCGTATTGAGGCATATAGTGAAAAAGGACATATCCTCAGACATGAAATACAAAGAAACCTTCTGAGAAGCTACTTTTTGATGTGTCAATTCATCTCACAGAGTTACACTTTTCTTTTCATTTAGCAGTGTATTATCACTGTGTTTGTGGAAACTGCAAAGGGATATTTGTGAATGCCTTCACGCCTATAGTGAAAAAGGAAATAGCTTCAGATAAAAATCAAAAAGAAACTTTTTGAGAAACTGCTTTGTGATGTGTGAATTCATTTCACAGAGTTACACTGTTCTTTTCATTGAGCAGTTGGCTAACACAGTTTTCTTGGAATCTGCAATGGGATATTTTGGAGCACATTGGGGCTTAGGGTGAAAAAGGAAATATCCTCATGTAAACACTAAAAAGAAGATTTCTGAGAAACCACTTTGTAATGTGTTAATTCATCTCACAGAGTTGCATGATAATTTTCATGGATCAGTTTGTGAGCAGTGTTTTTGGGAAATCTGAGAAGGGATATTTTGGATCGCATTGAAACCTATGGTGACAAAGGAAATATCCTCAGATGAAAACTAGAAAGAAGCTTTCTGAGAAAGTTCTTTGTGATGTGTGAATTCATCTCACAGAGTTACACCTTTCTTTTCATGGAGCAGTTTGCTAACACTGCTTTTGTGGAATCTGCAACGGTATATTTGGGAGGGCTTTGAGGCCTATGGTGAAAAAGGAAATAGCCTCAGATAATAACTGTAAAAAAGCTTTCTGAGAAACTGCTTTGTGATGTGTGAATTCATCTCACAGAGTTACAACTTTCTTTTCATTGAACAGTTTGGTAGCACTATTTTTGGGGTATCTGCAAAGGGATTTTCGGGAGCTCATAGAGGCCTATGGTGAAAAACAAAGTATCTTCAGATAAAAACTGGAGAGAAGGTTTTTGAGAAACTTTTTTGTGATGTGTGTATTCATCTCATAGAGATAAACCATTTTGTTGATACAGCAGTATGGCCTCACTGTTTCTGTGGTTTCTGAGAAGGGATATTTGGGAGCGCATTGAGACTGAGGGTGGAAAAGTAAATATGCAAAGTTTAATACTGGAAAGGATCTTTCTGAGAAATTTCTTTGTGATGGGTGACTTCATCTCCCAGAGGTAAACCATTCTTTTCATTGAGCAGTTTGGTTACCTTGTTTTTGTGGAAACTACAAAGTGATATTTGGAGTACAGAGATGCCTATGGTGAAAAAGGAAATACCGTCAGAAAAAAACTAAAAAGAAGCTTTCTGAGAGACTGTTTTGTGATGGGTGAATTCATCTCACAGGGTTAAATCTTTCTCTTCATTGAGCAATTGGTTAACACATTTCTTTTGGAATACAGAAAGGGATATTCGAGAGCAGATAGATGCCAATGTTGAAAAAGGAATATCTTCAGGTTGAAATTGGAGAGAAAGTTTCTTATAACTCCTCTGTGATGCATGCATTCATCTCATAGAGGTAAAGCTTTCTGTTGGGAGAGCAGTTTGACATCAATGTTTTTGTGGTGTCTGAGAAGGGGTATTTGGGAGTGCATGGAAGCCAATAGTGGAAAAGGAAATATTCTCATATTTAAACTAGAAATAAACTTCCTGAGAAAATACTTTTGGATGGGTGAATTCATCTCACAGTGGTACGCTGTTGTTTTTATTGAGCAGTTTGATAACACTGTTTTCATTGTATCTGCAATCGAATACTTGGAGCTCATTGAAGCCTATGGTGACAAGGGAAATACCTTCAGGTAAAAACCAAAAAGAAGCTTTCTGAGAAACTGCTTTGTGATGTGTGAATTCATCTCAGAGAGTTACACTGTTCTTTTCATTGAGCAGTTTGCTAACACTGTTTTCTTGGAATCTACAATGGCATATTTCGGAGCGCTTCCTAGAAGGCTTCCTAGAAGGAAGCCTAAGGTGACAAAGGAAATATCTTCATATAAAAACTAGGAAAAAGCATTCTGAAAAACTGCTTTGTGATTTGTGATTTTATCTCACAAAGTTACACGACACTTTACATGGAGCAGTTTGGTACCACTGCTTTTATGGAATCTGAAAAGGGATATTCTGGAACTCCTGGAGGCATACGATGAAAAAGGAAATAACTTCAGATAAAAATTGGAGAGAAGCTTTTCGAGTAATTGTTTTTGATGTGTTTATTCACCTCATAGAGTTTAACCTAATTCTTGATTGAGCTGTGTGGCATCACTGTTTTTGTGGTATCTGAGAGGATATATTTAGGAGCACATTGAAGTCTACTGTGAAAAAGCAAATATCGTCAGATTTAAACTAGAAAGAAGCTTTCTGAGAAACTGCTTTGTGTTTGGTGAATTCATCTCACAGAGTTACACCTTTCTTTTCACTGAGCAATTTGGTAGTACTGTTTTTGTGGAATCTGCAGAAGGATATTTGGGAGCACATTGAGGCCTAAGGTGAAAAAACAAATTTCTTCAGGTAAAAACTGGAGAGAAGCTTTCTGAGAAACTATTTTATGATGTGTGCATTCATCTCATAGAGCTAAACATTTCTTCTGAGAGACCACTTTGGCTTCACAATTTTTGCGGTGTCTGAGAAGGGATATTTGTGAGCCCATTGAGGCCAATGGTGACAAAGGAAATATCCTCAGATAAAACCTTGAAAGAAGCTTTCTGAGACACTGCTTTCTACTTTGTTAATTCATCTAACAGAGTTACAATTTCCTTTCATGGAGCAGTTTGTTAACAATGTTTTTGTGGAAACTGAGAAAAGATACTTTGGATCGCATTCTAAGCCTATGCTTACAAAGGAAATATCCTCAGATAAAAACTAGAAACAAGCTTCCTGAGAAACAACTTTGTGATGGATGAATTTATCTCACAGAGTTAAACCTTTCTTTTCAATGTACAGTTTGGTAGCACTGTTTTTGTAGAATTGGCAGAGGCATATATGAGAGCACATAGAAGCCTAAGGTGAAAAAAGGTAATTCTTCAGGTAAAAACTGCGGAGAAGCGTTCTGAGAAACTCCTTTGTGTGGTTTACATTCATCTCTTAGAGTTAAACATTTCTGTTGAGGGAGCACTATGGTATCACTGTTTTTTGTGGTGTCTCAGAAGGGATATTTGCGAGTGCATTGAAGCCTAAGGTGGAAAAGGAAATATCCTGATATAAAAACTAGAAAGAAGCTTTCTGAGAAGCTGCTTTGAAATGTGTTAATTCATCTCACAGAGTTACACAATTAGCAGTTTGGTAGTTCTGTTTGGGGGGAATCTGAGAAGGGGTATCTTGATTCACATTGAAGCCTATGGTGACAAAGGAAATATCCTCACATAAAAACTAGAAGGAAGTTTTCTGAGAAAGTTCTTAGTGACATGTGAATTCATCTCACAGAGTTACACCCTTTAAGATGTGTCCATTCATCTGGCAAAGTTAAACCTTTCTTTTGATTCAGCAGTTTTGAAACCCAAACAGACAATAACTGTCCATTCTGCAAATGGACAATTTGGAGCTCATTAAGGCCAATGGTGAAAAAGCAAATATCCCAGGATATAAACTAGAAGGAAGCTATCTGAGAAACTACTTTGTGATGTGTGCATTTGGCTTGCAGAGTTAAAATTTTCTTTTCATTATGCACTTTGGAAACCCTGTTTTTGTAGTGTCTGTGAAGGGATATTTGGGAACCCATTTAGGACTATGTAGAAAAAGAAAATATCTTCAGGTAAAAACTAGTAAGAAGCTTCATGAGGAACTGTTTTGTGATGTGTGTATTCATCCAACAAAATTAAAACTGACTTTTGATTCAGCAGTTTGGAAACCCTGTGTTTGTACATTCTGCCAATGGACAATTGAGAGTGCATTAAGCCCTATGATGAAAAGGAAAATATCTTCATGTAAAAACTAGAAAGAACTTTCTGAGAAACTGCTTGGTGTTGTGCATTTATGTCACAGAGTTAAACTTTTCTTTTCATTCAGTAGTTTGGAAACATTGCTTGTGTAGAATTTCATAGCACATTGAGGTCTATGGTGAGAAAGAAATCATCTTCAGATAAAAGCTAGAAAGAAGCTTTCTGAGAAACTAACTGTTTTGTGATGTGTGCATTCCTCTCATTGAGTTAAACCTTTCTGTTGATTGAGCAGTTTGGCATCACTGTTTTTGTGTAATCTGAGAAGGGATATCCGGGAGCCCTTTGAAGCCTATGGTGAAAAAGGAAATATCCTCAGATAAAAACTAGAAAGAGGCTAGGCACGGTGGCTCATGCCTGTAATCCTAGCACTTTGGGAGGATGAGATGGATGGATCACGATGTCAGGAGATCGAGACCATCCTGGCTAACACATTGAAACCCCATCTCTACTAAAAAAAATAACAGGAGGCGGAGCAAGATGGCCGAATAGGAACAGCTCCAGTCTCCAACTCCCAGCGCGAGCGACACAGAAGACCGGTGATTTCTGCATTTTCAACTGAGGTACTGGGTTCATCTCACTGGGGAGTGCCGGACGATCGGTGCTGGTCAGCTGCTGCAGCCCGACCGGCGAGAGCTGAAGCAGGGCAAGGCATTGCCTCACCTGGGAAGCGCAAGGGGGAAGGGAATCCCTTTTCCTAGCCAGGGGAACTGAGACACACAACACCTGGAAAATCGGGTAACTCCCACCCCAATACTGCGCTTTAAGCAAACAGGCACACCAGGAGATCATATCCCACGCCTGGCCGGGAGGGTCCCACACCCACGGAGCCTCCCTCATTGCTAGCACAGCAGTCTGTGATCTACCGGCAAGGCAGCAGCGAGGCTGGGGGAGGGGCGCCCGCCATTGCCGAGGCTTAAGTAGGTAAACATAGCCGCTGGGAAGCTCGAACTGGGTGGAGCTCACAGCAGCTCAAGGAAACCTGCCTGTCTCTGTAGACTCCACCTCTGGGGACAGGGCACAACTATACAACAACAAAAGCAGCAGAAAACTCTGCAGACGCAAACGACTCTGTCTGACAGCTTTGAAGAGAGCAGTGGATCTCCCAACACGGAGGTTGAGATCTGAGAAGGGACAGACTCCCTGCTCAAGTGGGTCCCTGACCCCTGAGCAGCCTAACTGGGAGACATCCCCCACTAGGGGCAGTCTGATACCCCACACCTCACAGGGTGGAGTACACCCCTGAGAGGAAGCTTCCAAAGCAAGAATCAGACAGGTACACTCGCTGTTCAGAAATATTCTATCTTCTGCAGCCTCTGCTGCTGATACCCAGGCAAACAGGGTCTGGAGTGGACCTCAAGCAATCTCCAACAGACCTACAGCTGAGGGTCCTGACTGTTAGAAGGAAAACTATCAAACAGGAAGGACACCTACACCAAAACCCCATCAGTACATCACCATCATCAAAGACCAGAGGCAGATAAAACCACAAAGATGGGGAAAAAGCAGGGCAGAAAAGCTGGAAATTCAAAAAATAAGAGCGCATCTTCCCCGGCAAAGGAGCGCAGCTCATCGCCAGCAACGGATCAAAGCTGGACGGAGAATGACTTTGACGAGATGAGAGAAGAAGGCTTCAGTCCATCAAATTTCTCAGAGCTAAAGGAGGAATTACGTACCCAGCGCAAAGAAACTAAAAATCTTGAAAAAAAAAGTGGAAGAATTGATGGCTAGAGTAATTAATGCAGAGAAGGTCCTAAACGAAATGAAAGAGATGAAAACCATGACACGAGAAATACGTGACAAATGCACAAGCTTCAGTAACCGACTCGATCCACTGGAAGAAAGAGTATCAGTGATTGAGGATCAAATGAATGAAATGAAGCGAGAAGAGAAACCAAAAGAAAAAAGAAGAAAAAGAAATGAACAAAGCCTGCAAGAAGTATGGGATTATGTAAAAAGACCAAATCTACGTCTGATTGGGGTGCCTGAAAGTGAGGGGGAAAATGGAACCAAGTTGGAAAACACTCTTCAGGATATCATCCAGGAGAACTTCCCCAACCTAGTAGGGCAGGCCAACATTCAAATCCAGGAAATACAGAGAACGCCACAAAGATACTCCTCGAGAAGAGCAACTCCAAGACACATAATTGCCAGATTCACCAAAGTTGAAATGAAGGAAAAAATCTTAAGAGCAGCCAGAGAGAAAGGTCGGGTTACCCACAAAGGGAAGCCCATCAGACTAACAGCAGATCTCTCGGCAGAAACTCTACAAGCCAGAAGAGAGTGGGGGCCAATATTCAACATTCTTAAAGAAAAGAATTTTAAACCCAGAATTTCATATCCAGCCAAACTAAGTTTCATAAGTGAAGGAGAAATAAAATCCTTTACAGATAAGCAAATGCTTAGAGATTTTGTCACCACTAGGCCTGCCTTACAAGAGATCCTGAAGGAAGCACTCAACATGGAAAGGAACAACCGGTACCAGCCATTGCAAAAACATGCCAAAATGTAAAGACCATCGAGGCTAGGAAGAAACTGCATCAACTAACGACCAAAATAACCAGTTAATATCATAATGGCAGGATCAAGTTCACACATAACAATCTTAACCTTAAATGTAAATGGACTAAATGCTCCAATTAAAAGACACAGACTGGCAAACTGGATAAAGAGTCAAGACCCATCAGTCTGCTGTATTCAGGAGACCCATCTCACACGCAGAGACATACATAGGCTCAAAATAAAGGGATGGAGGAAGATTTACCAAGCAAATGGAGAACAAAAAAAAGCGGGGGTTGCTATACTAGTCTCTGATAAAACAGACTTTAAACCATCAAAGATCAAAAAGAGACAAAGAAGGCCATTACATAATGGTAAAGGGATCAATTCAACAGGAAGAGCTAACTATCCTAAATATATACGCACCCAATACAGGAGCACCCAGATTCATAAAGCAAGTCCTTAGAGACTTACAAAGAGACTTAGACTCCCATACAATAATAATGGGAGACTTCAACACTCCACTGTCAACATTAGACAGATCAACGAGACAGAAAGTTAACAAGGATATCCAGGAATTGAACTCATCTCTGCAGCAAGCAGACCTAATAGACATCTACAGAACTCTCCACCCCAAATCAACAGAATATACATTCTTCTCAGCACCACATCGTACTTACTCCAAAATTGACCACGTAATTGGAAGTAAAGCACTCCTCAGCAAATGTACAAGAACAGAAATTATAACAAACTGTCTCTCAGACCACAGTGCAATCAAACTAGAACTCAGGACTAAGAAACTCAATCAAAACCGCTCAACTACATGGAAACTGAACAACCTGCTCCTGAATGACTACTGGGTACATAACGAAATGAAGGCAGAAATAAAGATGTTCTTTGAAACCAATGAGAACAAAGATACAACATACCAGAATCTCTGGGACACATTTAAAGCAGTGTGTAGAGGGAAATTTATAGCACTAAATGCCCACAAGAGAAAGCAGGAAAGATCTAAAATTGACACTCTAACATCACAATTAAAAGAGCTAGAGAAGCAAGAGCAAACACATTCGAAAGCTAGCAGAAGGCAAGAAATAACTAAGATCAGAGCAGAACTGAAGGAGATAGAGACACAAAAAACTCTCCAAAAAATCAATGAATCTAGGAGTTGGTTTTTTGAAAAGATCAACAAAATTGACAGACCACTAGCCAGACTAATAAAGAAGAAAAGAGAGAAGAATCAAATCTACGCAATTAAAAATGATAAAGGGGATATCACCACCGACCCCACAGAAATACAAACTACCATCAGAGAATACTATAAACACCTCTATGCAAATAAACTGGAAAATCTAGAAGAAATGGATAATTTCCTGGACACTTACACTCTTCCAAGACTAAACCAGGAAGAAGTTGAATCCCTGAATAGACCAATAGTAGGCTCTGAAATTGAGGCAATAATTAATAGCCTACCAACCAAAAAAAGTCCAGGACCAGATGGATTCACAGCTGAATTCTACCAGAGGTACAAGGAGGAGTTGGTACCATTCCTTCTGAAACTATTCCAATCAATAGAAAAAGAGGGAATCCTCCCTAACTCATTTTATGAGGCCAACATCATTCTGATACCAAAGCCTGGCAGAGACACAACAAAAAAAGAGAATTTTAGACCAATATCCCTGATGAACATCGATGCAAAAATCCTCAATAAAATACTGGCAAACCGGGTTCAGCAACACATCAAAAAGCTTATCCACCATGATCAAGTGGGCTTCATCCCTGGGATGCAAGGCTGGTTCAACATTCGCAAATCAATAAACATAATCCAGCATATAAACAGAACCAAAGACAAGAACCACATGATTATCTCAATAGATGCAGAAAAGGCTTGTGACAAAATTGAACAGCCCTTCATGCTAAAAACGCTCAATAAATTCGGTATTGATGGAACGTACCTCAAAATAATAAGAGCTATCTATGACAAACCCACAGCCAATATCATACTGAATGGGCAAAAACTGGAAAAATTCCCTTTGAAAACTGGCACAAGACAGGGATGCCCTCTCTCACCACTCCTATTCAACATAGTGTTGGAAGTTCTGGCTAGGGCAATTAGGCAAGAGAAAGAAATCAAGGGTATTCAGTTAGGAAAAGAAGAAGTCAAATTGTCCCTGTTTGCAGATGACATGATTGTATATTTAGAAAACCCCATTGTCTCAGCCCAAAATCTCCTTAAGCTGATAAGCAATTTCAGCAAAGTCTCAGGATACAAAATTAATGTGCAAAAATCACAAGCATTCTTATACACCAGTAACAGACAAACAGAGAGCCAAATCAGGAATGAACTTCCATTCACAATTGCTTCAAAGAGAATAAAATACCTAGGAATCCAACTTACAAGGGATGTAAAGGACCTCTTCAAGGAGAACTACAAACCACTGCTCAGTGAAATCAAAGAGGACACAAACAAATGGAAGAACATACCATGCTCATGGATAGGAAGAATCAATATCGTGAAAATGGCCATACTGCCCAAGGTTATTTATAGATTCAATGCCATCCCCATCAAGCTACCAATGAGTTTCTTCACGGAATTGGAAAAAACTGCTTTAAAGTTCATATGGAACCAAAAAAGAGCCCGCATCTCCAAGACAATCCTAAGTCAAAAGAACAAAGCTGGAGGCATCACGCTACCTGACTTCAAACTATACTACAAAGCTACAGTAACCAAAACAGCATGGTACTGGTACCAAAACAGAGATATAGACCAATGGAACAGAACAGAGTCCTCAGAAATAATACCACACATCTACAGCCATCTGATCTTTGACAAACCTGAGAGAAACAAGAAATGGGGAAAGGATTCCCTATTTAATAAATGGTGCTGGGAAAATTGGCTAGCCATAAGTAGAAAGCTGAAACTGGATCCTTTCCTTACTCCTTATACGAAAATTAATTCAAGATGGATTAGAGACTTAAATGTTAGACCTAATACCATAAAAATCCTAGAGGAAAACCTAGGTAGTACCATTCAGGACATAGGCATTGGCAAAGACTTCATGTCTAAAACACCAAAAGCAACGGCAGCAAAAGCCAAAATTGACAAATGGGATCTCATTAAACTAAAGAGCTTCTGCACAGCAAAAGAAACTACCATCAGAGTGAACAGGCAACCTACAGAATGGGAGAAAATTTTTGCAATCTACTCATCTGACAAAGGGCTAATATCCAGAACCTACAAAGAACTCAAACAAATTTACAAGAAAAAAACAAACAACCCCATCAAAAAGTGGGCAAAGGATATGAACAGACATTTCTCAAAAGAGGACATTCATACAGCCAACAGACACACATGAAAAAATGCTCATCATCACTGGCCATCAGAGAAATGCAAATCAAAACCACAATGAGATACCATCTCACACCAGTTAGAATGGCGATCATTAAAAAGTCAGGAAACAACAGGTGCTGGAGAGGATGTGGAGAAATAGGAACACTTTTACACTGTTGGTGGGATTGTAAACTAGTTCAACCATTATGGAAAACAGTATGGCGATTCCTCAAGGATCTAGAACTAGATGTACCATATGAGCCAGCCATCCCATTACTGGGTATATACCCAAAGGATTATAAATTATGCTGCTATAAAGACACATGCACACGTATGTTTATTGCGGCACTATTCACAATAGCAAAGACTTGGAATCAACCCAAATGTCCATCAGTGACAGATTGGATTAAGAAAATGTGGCACATATACACCATGGAATACTATGCAGCCATCAAAAAGGATGAGTTTGTGTCCTTTGTAGGGACATGGATGCAGCTGGAAACCATCATTCTTAGCAAACTATCACAAGAACAGAAAACCAAACACCGCATGTTCTCACTCATAGGTGGGAACTGAACAATGAGATCACTCGGACTCAGGAAGGGGAACATCACACACCGGGGCCTATCATGGGGGGGGGGGGGAAGGGGGAGGGGGGGGGAGGGGGGAGGGATTGCATTGGGAGTTATACCTGATGTAAATGACGAGTTGATGGGTGCAGCACAGCAACAAGGCACAAGTATACATATGTAACAAACCTGCACGTTATGCACATGTACCCTACAACTTAAAGTATAATAATAATAAATAAAAAAAAAAAAAAAAAAAAAAAACAAAAAAAAATAAAAATAAAAATAAAAAAAAAAAAAAAAAAAAAAAAAAAAAAAAAAAATAACAAAAAAAGATTAGCCAGGCGTGGTGGCCAGTGCCTGTAGTCCCAGCTACTTGGAAGGCTGAGGATGAGGCAAGAGAATGGCATGAACCCGGGAGGTGGAGCGTGCAGTGAGCCGAGATCGCACCACTGCACTCCAGCCTGGGCGACAGAGCGAGATTCCATCTCAAAAAAAAAAAAAAAAAAAAAAAAACTAGAAAGAAGCATTCTGAGAAAATTCTTTGTGATGGGTGAATTCATCCCACAGAGTTAAACCTTTCTTTTCATTGAGCAGTTTGGTAGCACTGTTTTTGTGGAATATGCAATGGGATATTGGGGAGTACTGGAGGGAAGCTCTCTGAGCAACTACTTTGTGATGTGCATATCCCTCTCAGAGGGTTCTACCTTTCTTTATATAGAAGAGTTTGGGAAAATTGTTTGTGTAAATTCTACAAAGGGATACTTGGGAGCACATTGAAGCTTAAGGTGATGAAGGAAGTATCTTCAGAAGAAAACTAGAAAGAAGCTTTCTGAGAAACTGCTTTGTGATGTGTGAATTCATCTCACAGAATTACACTTTTCTTTTTATTGAGCAGTCATATAACACTGTTTTTGTGGAATCTGCAGTGGGATATTTGGGAACGCATTGAGGCCCACTGTGAAAAAGTAAATATCCTCAGATAAAAACTGGAGAGAAGGCTTCTGAGAAACTCGTTTGTGATGTGTGCATTCATCTCAAAGAGTTAAACCTTTCTGTTTAGGGGGTTGTTTGGCATCAATGCCGTTGTGGAATCTGAGAACGGATATTTTGGAGTGCATTGAAGTCTATGGTGGTAAAGGACATATCCTCAGATTACAACTGGAAAGAAGCTTTGTGAGAAACTGCTTTGTGAAGGTTCAACCTTTCTTTGGATTCAGCAGTTTGGAAACACTGTTTTTGTTCATTCTGAGAACTGACAGGAGCTCATAGAGGTCAATGGTGAAAAAGTGAATATCGTAAGATAAAAACTAGAAGAAAGCTATCTGGGAAACTGCTTTGTGATGTATGCATTCATCTGGCTGAGTTAAACCTTTCTTTTCATTCAGCACTTTGGAAACACTGTATTTGTATCTGTGAAGGGATATTGAGGAGTGCATTTAGCCCTATGGTGAAAAAGAAAATATCTTTAGAAAAGAATTAGAAAGAAGCTTTTGAGTAACTGATTTGTGAAGTGAGCATTCATCTCGCAGAGTTAAACCTTTCTTTTCATTCAACAGTTTGGAAACACTGCTTTTGTAGAATCTGCAAAGGGATATTTGGGAGCCTATTGATGCCTATGGTGAAAAATAAAATGTCTTCAGAGAAAACTAGAAAGAAGGTCTCTGAGAAAGTGCTTTGTGATATGTGCATTCACCTCAGAGAGCTAAAGCTTTCTTTTGATTCAGCAGTTTGCAAACACTGTTTTTGTCCATTCTGCAAATGTACATTTTGGAGCTCTTTGAGGACAATGGCAAAAAGTGAATATCCCAGGATAAAAATTGGAAGGAATGTATCTGGGAAACTGCTTTGTGATGTGCACACTCATCTCACAGAGGTAAAATTTTCTTTTGATTCAGCACTTTAAAAACGTTGTTTTTGTCCATTCTGTGAATGCACATTGGGGAGTTCATTGAGGCCAATGTCAAAAAAGCGAATATCCCCGGATAAAAACTAGAAGAAACTTATCTGGGAAACCGCTTTGTGATGTGTGTATTCATCTCGCAGAGTTAAACCTTTCTTTTGATTATTCAGTTTTTTAAAATGCTCTTTTTCTTCATTCTGCAAATGGACACTTGGGAGCTCATTGAGGGCATTGGTGAAAAAGCAAATATTCCAGGGTAAAAACTAGAAGAAAGCTATCTGAGAAACTGCTTTGGATGTTGGCGATCATCTCTTAGAGGTAAACCTTTCTTTTCATTCCACAGTTTGGAAACACTTTTTGTCAAATCTGGGAAGGCATATTTGTGAGCACATTGAGGCCTATGGTGAAAAAGAAAATATCGTAAGATAAAAACGAGAAAGAAGCCTTCTGAGAACCTACTTTGTGATGTGTGCAGTCATCTCAAGGCACTAAGCCTTTCTTTTTATTCCGTAGTTTGGCAACTCTCCTTTTGTAGAATTTTCAAAGGGATATTCGGGAGCGCATTGAGGCCTATGGTGAAAAAGGAAATATCTTCAGATGTAAACTAGAAAGAAGCTTTCTGAGAAACTACTTTAAGATGTGTCCATTCATCTGGCAAAGTTAAACCTTTCTTTTGATTCAGCAGTTTTGAAACCCAGTTATTGTTCGTTCTGCAAATGGACGTTTTGGAGCTCATTGAGGCCAATGGTGAAAAAGCAAATATCCCAAGATACAAACTAGAAGGAAGCTATCATAGAAACTGCTTTGTGATGTATGCATTTGCCTTGCAGAGTTAAACCTTTCTTTTCATTATGCACTTTGGAAACCCTGTTTTCGTAGTATCTGTGAAGGGATATTTGGGAACGCATTTAGGACTATGTAGAAAAAGAAAATATCTTCAGGTAAAAACTAGAAAGAAGCTTCATGAGGAACTGTTTTGTGATGTGTGCATTCATCCCACAAAATTAAAACTGTCTTTTGATTCAGCAGTTTGGAAACCCTGTGTTTGTACATTCTGCAAATGGACATTTGAGAGCGCATTAAGGCCTGTAACGAAAAAGAAAATATCTTCATGTAAAAACTAGAAAGAACTTTCTGAGAAACTGCTTGGTGTTGTGCATTTATGTCACAGAGTTAAACCTTTCTTTTCATTCAGTAGTTTGGAAACACTGCTTGTGTAGAATTTCGTAGCACATTGAGGTCTACGGTGAAAAAGAAATCACCTTCAGATAAAAGCTAGAAAGAAGCTTTCTGAGAAACTGCTTTGTGATGTGTGCATTAATCTCACAGACTTAAATGTTTATTTTGGTTCAGCAGTTTGTAAACCCTGTTTTTGACCATTCTGCAAATGGACTTTTGGAGCTCAATGAGGCCAATGGAGAAAAAAGGGAATATCCCAGGACATAAACTAGAAGGAAGCTATGTGAGAAACTGCTTTGTGATCTGTGTATTCATCTCGCAGAGTTAAGCCTTTGTTTTCATTCAGCAGTTTGGAAACACTGTTTTTGTAGAATCTGCAAAGGAATATTTGGGAGAACTTTGAGACTTATGGTGAAAAAGAAAATATCTTCAGATAAAAAACAGATAAAAAAATCTCTTCAAATGTAGCTCTTTCTTAATTGAAAATTTTCCAAGAAATATTTAGTTTGTTAGTGTAAAATCAGTGCAGATATCAAACATCTGATGGTGGAAAAGAAAGATTCTATTTAGCTTTAACTCAGAATTTTTTGGAGAACTGGATTTACATTTACTTATGCTCACTTTGAATTTTAGTATGTTGATGAAAAAGAAGAGAAATATTTGAAGATAGCAATCATAAAGATAACAGGAATTGAAACCAAATAACATTTGTTGTTAAAATACAAATGATTTGTAAATACTTACCAGCCAATATACATGAAACTATATTATCCAGTCGATTTACTGACTCTAAAAAAGTTGAAAATATCTAGTATAAACAAACACTTCTTAGTACTACCAAGACATTCTAATTCAAATTAAAATAGAATTTAAATCAATAGAGTCGAATTCAGAGAGACATATTTCTGCATTGTACGTGTTACTATACCATTCAACCTGTCACAGAAAGTCTTTCCATTTCCATATCTAGCCAATGACTAAACCATGTTAGCATAACAAAAGCTTACATTTTAAAAATAACTTAGTTAACATAATAAAAGGAGGCACTTAATATGTTCTGGAAACAAAAATTAATTTCTTGTTGCAATTTCAAGATTGCCAGAAAGACTGCCATGTCCCCAAATCCATCTCTACAGGTTTACTGGCAGCTAGACTTCTTATATAGGACTTTATAATCCTTCAGTTCATTCCTTTATTTTTATTAAAATAAAAATTTCCCTAGAATGGGTTATACTTTGAGAAATTATCAGATAAATGGCTTTCAGAATGAGGGTGTTTCAAACCTTATTAAGAATGTAATTTGAGGCTGGGCCAGTGGCTCACACCACTACTCCCAGCACATTGGGAGGTTCGGGGGTGGGGGGGCAAATCATGGGGTCAGGAGTTCAAGAGCAGGCTGGCCAATATGGTGAAACCCCGTCTCTACTAAAAATACAAAAATTAGACAGATGTGGTGGTACACACCTGTAGAACCAGCTATTCTGGAGGCTAAGGCAGAAGAATTGCTTGAACCTAGGAGGTGGAGGTTGCAGTCAGTGAAGATCACACCACTGCGCTCCAGCCTGGGTGACAGAGCAAGACTCAATCAAAAAAAAAAAAAAAAAGAAAGAAAGAAAAAGAAAAAAAAAGGAATGTAATTTGAACGGAAAATATATAAACATTCTGGGATCTAATTTGGAAAGAAGTATAACTAGGAAAAGAATGAGGAGCAACTTCTGAGAGGGCATCCAAAAGCCTTATTAAATACCCATATGGGAGTTCACTAAATCTGAAGAAATACATAGAAGAAAATAAAACAAATTGCTAAGGACTACTAGGTGTATTACAAATTTAGAGACACTTAAAATATCAAACCTAAAAATATATTATTTAGTACTAAATATCTGTGTTAAAATGATTTTTTATAAGGAGTAAAGAAGAGATCCAGTTTCAGCTTTCTACTTACTGCTAGCCAGTTTTCCCAGCACTGTTTATTGCATAGGTAATCCTTTCCCCAATTCTTGTTTTTGTCAGGTTTATCAAAGATCAGACGGTTGTAGATGTGTGGTATAATTTCTGAGGGCTCTGTTCTGTTCCATTCGTCTCAGAACATAGCCATGGGCAAGGACTTCACATCTAAAGCACTGAAAGCAATGGCAACGAAAGTCAAAATTGACAAATGGGATCTAATTAAACTAAAGAGGTTCTGCACAGCAAAAGAAACTACCATCAGAGTGAACAGGAAACCTACAGAATGGGAGAAAATTTTTGCAATCTACTCATCTGACAAAGGGCTAATATCCAGAACCTATAAAGAACTCAAACAAATTCACAAGAAAAAAAAACAACCCCATCAAAAAGTGGGCAAAGGATATACAGACTGGGTTGAGAAAATGTGGCACATATACACCATGAAATACACCATGAAATACTATGCAGTCATCAGCAAAAAAGGAAGAATGTTCTCACTCATAGGTGGGAATTTCGTGGACACAGGAAGGGGTCCTGTTGTGGGGTGTGGGGAGGGGGGAGGGATAGCTCTAGGAGATATACCTAATGAAATGATGAGTTAATGGGTGCAGCACACCAACTTGGAAAAAGTGCATAGTTAGTGTCAATGTTACTGACAAAATAATTAATCTTAAATTGGATGGTGGATTTCAGGTATTGATTTCATTTCATGTTTCCAGAATTTACATCTGTTTCATATACCCTTTGGTAGGAGTAAAAATATATGCCACAGACTAAGAGAAAACTTTTCAAAACTCATATCTGACAAAGACTGATATCAAAAATATACAAAGAATATATACATACAAAGAACGTCGAAAACTCAATGACAAATTAAATTTTTAAATGACAATTTAAAAAACTGTTCAGGCAAAATAAACTCTTCAGGGCTGAGCGCAATGGTTTATGCCTGCAATCCCAAAGCTTTGGGAGGCTGAGGCAGATGGATCACCTGAGGTCAGGAATTCAAAACCAGCCTGGCCAACATGGTGAAACCCCATCTCTACTAAAAATACAAAAATTAGCCAGATGTGGTGGTGCACGTCTGTAATCCCAGCTACTCAGGAAGCTGAGGCAAGAGAATGGCTTGAACTCAGAGGCAGAGGTTGCAGTGAGCTGAGATAACACCACTGCACTCCAGCCTGGGCAACAGAGCAAGACTCAGCCCCCCACCGCCGCCCCCCCAAAATAAAAAACTCTTCAGCAAAGAACTCTTCACCAAAGAAGATATACCAATGGCATATAAGCACATGAAAAGATGCTCAATGTCTTATGACATTAGAGAATTGCAGATTAAAACAGCAATGACATATCTCTACACACCAATTAGAATAACAAAAATCCAAAATGCTGACAACACCCACTACTGTAAAACAGGTGTAGCAATAGAACTGTCACTCACTGCTGGTAGAAATGCAAAATGGTATAGACACTTTGGGAGAGGGTTTGACAGTTTCTTACAAAACTACAAATACAAACTAAACTTAAAGCAATTGCATTCCTTGGCATTTACCCAGGAGTTGAAAAACTTTTACTCACAAAACTTGTACATGGATGTATATAATAGTGTTATTCATAATTGATTAACTTTGGAATCAACCAAGAAATCTTTCAGTAGGTAAATGGATAATTAAACTGTGGTACATTCAGATAATGCTATATTATTCATTGCTGAAAAGATATGAGCTATCAACCCATGAAAAGACACAGAGAAACTTTAAATGTATATTATTAAGTGAAAGAAGACACTCTGAAAAGTGTACGATTCTGCATAGTGTATGATTCCAACTATATGACATTTGGAAAGGGTAAAACTATGAATACAGTTAAAAAAATTAGTTGTTGCTGGGAGTTGGAGGAGAGGGGAGAATAAATAGTCATAGCATAGAAGACTTTTAGCACAGTGAAAATATTCTACGTGATACTACAGTGGTGTCAAAACTCATAGAATACACAACACTACAAATAAACCATAATATAAACTATGGACGTAGGGTCATAATGATAGGTCATTGTAAGTTTATTGATCAAATCAATGTTTTACCCTAGTGGGGGATGTTGATAGTGGGGAAGGCTTTACATGTGTGGGGGCAGGTGAACTCTGAATTTTCCATAAAATTTTGTTGTGTACCTAAATCTGCTCTAAAAAAAAATATGTCTAGTTTTATAAAAATAAACCTGAAAGCCCTAAGACTTGGGAAATTCCAAGAAATCAGAAAATAGAGAATGGGAGTATGTTTGGCATCAGAAACATGGACAAGCAAGCTGTACAAACGTTTCAGGCAAATATACATTCTAATACTAAATTGTCAACATTCTGTCCAGCAAGGAAGCAGATTGCTGTCTGGAAAGAAGCAGACTTAAGGGTGAGAGCATCTATATGAAAGAAGATGAGCTGCATTTAAAAAATTATTGTATCATTAACTGGCTCAGTTGAAAAATATGAGGACATAAATAGAGGTAGATGTAGATCTGGTGGTCATCACCCCTTAAAAAATATCCAGGCTTAAGACAGTAGAATTCCATGGAATAGCACTCAGAAATCCAAAGATTTAAACAGCTGGAACTAATTAACCTTTTAATATTGCCATTGTAATGTGCATACAGGAAGCAGCTTACTGGATTGAGCAGCTTTGTCAGACGATTAGAAGAATAAATGTCAACCTTCTTCCAGGATACGGCAATTCTTGTGATCCTATTCATCTCAGAGATCTTAATTGCTCTGAATAAGATTAAATCTTCCAGTGTAGGACATTAGATATATTGTCAGTATGAGAGGGTGGATTTGCTATGGTACACCTAACAACAAAGAGTGTTAGAAAAGCTCTTTTCAAATGGCGATCCAAATATAAAAGTATGGGAAAACACTTGTTTTGGTTTTAATCTGCTCAGTGACTGAATCAAAGAGAGCTGTCACAAAAACCTAAATCCTGCCCTTTAAAAGATGCCATTTTTTGGCAAGGCATCGTTTTTCTGAATTTTGTTGTGACCGAACATCTAATTCCTGAGCACATTCTTTCAAGCTTCTCTGCCTCTGCTGCTTACTGCCTCTGGCTTCTGTTCCCAAGCCAGTTATATCCTCCAATTTGGTTACTGTCATCTTCCATTCTGACACTCAAAAAACCTACCATTGTATCCAAGATATAATATGAATCTACTTTTGACCTAACAAATTCAATCCATTCCCTTACTCATCATTATTTACTCATGATTATTCAATTGTTTACTTAAAGGAGAGCATGGGCATTTACCTCATGAGATAGTAAGCATCAAAAATATCCATGGATCTATTTAATAGCTGCTAGTAAATCAGTAAGTCTTTGATTTTCCCTTTAGATTCTTCCTGCTATACTAAGAAATGTACTGTGCATTTGCTATGTAACCCAATCTAAGATTATAATAAAATGTTTGAATAGGATTTTGCTCAAATATGCTATGATTTTATCATTTTCTTATTTACACTCAATTAGAAACATAGGACCTAATATGAAGATTGTAGGCTAATTGTTAAGGCAGAACTGTGTTCAAGACAGTACAATCCATACAGCCACACTGTTCTATTGCTGCTGATTCTTTTTACCTAAAAAAAAAGATGGTAAATGTAAGAGTCACAATTTGCTTTTTATAAAAAATATTATTTATGGTAGGCATGGTGGTTCAAAACACCTCTAATCCCACCATTTTGGGAGGCTAAGGCAGGAGGATCATTTGAGACCAGGAGTTTGAGACCAGCCTGGGCAACATAGAAATATTCCATTGCTACAAAAAAATTAGCTGTGCATGGTGGTTTGACCTGCAGTCTCAGTTACTCTGTAGGCTGAGGTGGGAGAATAATCTGAGCCCAAAATGTCAAGGTTGCAGTAAGCCATGATCCTGTTGCTACACTCCAGCCTGGGCAATAGAGAGAGACGTTATCTCAACAAACAAACAATAATGAAAAAAAATTATTTGTCAAAACAACAGAATTTAAGTAAGACTGCTCAAATCAGGTTTAACTGTAATACTTCAAGAACAGAGATGAAGGAAACAATTGTAACTTGGTGTCTTTAAGAGCTGTTTAGTCATTATTAATCACAGCTTAAGTAAATGGCAGTCTTATTCCTTGATTCTAAGTCTTGTGTTACAGTTAAACATATACATTGATTCTGAGAAATTCTTGCTCTTACAGCCTATGGCTGCTGTTCTTTTAAAAATGTGTCCTCAAAAACATTTTCCACCTTTCCAAAATGAAACAATATGAATGAGACAGTAATTTCTAATGCATGTAATGCCATCAAGAACATAAAACCTCTCATGATTGATGATTTCAACACCTACACAATTTCTCAATCAATTTTATTATTTTATAACAATGAAGTATCCAATACTTAAGGACTACATGTACACACATTATACATGTGTATGTGTGTGTATATATATGTATGTATGTGTATATATATACACACACACATACATTACATGTATAGGGAGAGAGAGAGAGAAACTTAGAGAAAATAGTAATGATCACTTCATAGTGTAGAGTATGATTAGAACTGACATTTACAGAACATTCCATCCAGTGATTGTAGAATACACATTCTTTTCTACAAAACTACTAGCTACAAAACAAGCCCATAAATTTAAAAAGACTGCAATAATACAAAATAAGCTCTCTGATCAAAACAGAATGAAATTAGAGCTTTACAACAGAAAATACTGAAAAACACACAAATATTTCGCAACTAAACAAGACTTCTAAATAACCCAAGAATCAAAGAAGAAATTGCAGGAAATTTTTTAAAATATTTTGAGCTGAATTAAAATGAAAGCAAAATATATAAAATGTGTGGTGTGGAATAAAGCTAAAGTAGTGTTTATAAAGAAATTTATAGTGTGTATATATGTGTGTGTGTGTGTGTATGTGTGTGTGTGTGTGTCTGTGTATTAGGCATGATCGTGTTTTAAGTCTGAATATGTAAGAAGATTTTGCAAGAATTAAAAACAATCTCTCTTTGAAAATTCTTAGCTATGTGGTTAAAACAAAATCAGATTCACATACAATAATTATCTGTGGTAAAAATTTATTTCTTTTTATTTATTTTTTTGCCTTTTTATTTTTTATTTATTATTATTATTATTATTATTATTATACTTTAAGTTCTAGGGTACATGTGCATAACGTGCAGGTTTGTTACATATGTATACTTGTGCCATGTTGCTGTGCTGCACCCATCAACTCGTCAGCACCCATCAACTCGTCATTTACATCAGGTATAACTCCCAATGCAATCCCTCGCCCCTCCCCCCTCCCCATGATAGGCCCCGGTGTGTGATGTTCCCCTTCCTGAGTCCAAGTGATCTCATTGTTCAGTTCCCACCTATGAGTGAGAACATGCGGTGTTTGGTTTTCTGTTCTTGTGATAGTTTGCTAAGAATGATGGTTTCCAGCTGCATCCATGTCCCTACAAAGGACACAAACTCATCCTTTTTGATGGCTGCATAGTATTCCATGGTGTATATGTGCCACATTTTCTTAATCCAGTCTGTCAATGATGGACATTTGGGGTGATTCCAAGTCTTTGCTATTGTGAATAGTGCCGCAATAAACATACGTGTGCATGTGTCTTTATAGCAGCATGAGGTTTTTTAAAAAAGACAGAGACACAATCTAAAGTACCTAAGAAACACCAGGTCTTTTTCAATGAATTATGAGTAGTTGGTTATTTCCCCATGTAACTGTGAACAGATTATAAAATATAATCAACTTCAGCCTCTATTTGTCATGCAGCACAGATGGAAACCTCAGACACAAATGTAATATTAGTCATGACTCAGGTCATCTGGAAAAGTATCTTCTGGAGCTGGAAAGAGTGAGTCAGAAGTTCAGGTCAAATGCAATTGGGCAGTAGTAAGTAGAATGATGTCACTGGTTAAGTCAGCTGAGACAGGTAGTCTGAAGGCTGCACCTTAATTCTCATACTGTCTTCATAACTGTCAGATAAAATTAATGATACATTCCAAACAACAAAAGACTGTTGTTTGGTACAAATTACTTTGCAAGGTCACTGCATGTGAACACCACATACTTTATTAACCTCAGGCTCAGATAATCAAGAGGAAAATAATGAGTTTGATTCCAACAAACCCCCAAAAATGACAAAGTTTTAAATTTTTTCATTCAATTACCATCATAATTCATATATATATAAGTACAATTATTTGCCTTCATAGAACTGAGGCATTAATTTGATTGTAAAAAATACAGACCCATGCAAATAATAATTTTAGGGCAAAATGCATATGTGGATGACCAGAATAAATAGATGAATAATGAACTTTTTAATGATTATACAATATCCAGTCATGAGAGCAACAGTTTTACACATACTATATCATTTAATCTTCAAAACTATGAGAAGATAATACTATCATCGTATCCATTTTGCAGACAAAGAGCTAAGGTTCAGTGAGATAATATCTTGCCCAAGATTGTTGCCGATATTGTCAGAACACCTAGGTTTGACTCTCAACCTGATCACCTACTAACTGGATATACTGAAAAACACAGAAAGCTGTTCAATATTTTAAATATTTTAAATATTTAAATAACATATCACAATAATATTCTTCCAGTGTATGAATGTGGGGAGAGAGGGAGAGAGAGAGAGAGAGAGATTGTGCCTATATGGAAGGGCAAGTTTTCCCTTCTTCTAACTAATACCATCTTGAAGAAGATGTATTTTGACAAAGGTAATGCCCTCCAGTTATATTTCATTGAAGAGGTCAGTGGCTGAGCAAACCCAAATGACTGTACAGCCATGCAATTTACCAGAAGTTTCAAAATCATTTTTAGATGGTATGTCAAATTGTATTTTAATGAACTAGGCTTTATTAGGCATCTTTATTGCTTTGCTTATTGATGTGATGGACACCGCATGACATACCGCCTGAAAATGTCACAAAGATAGCAGAAGAAATTTAAATAATGGTTGAAGAAGATATGAAAAATACAGCAGAAGCTGGTTGTATAAGAAGTATTGACTGATATATCCTATATGTAGAGTGTAATGGCAATTTTTGTAACAACTTACATAGGAAAGCGTCCAATATTTTAAATTATTTCAGTAATATCAAAATTTCTTAACACAATATGTTTAATTTGCCAGAACTATACTATTTAGTAGAAAGCTTATGGTACTTCAATTTTAGTAACAGATAGCTTTATTCTCTTTGTGGATTAGCATGAATTCCATGGGAGGTTTGTTATATCGAATGACCAAGAGACTAAACACTGGAGTCATATAATGGGTTGGAGGGCTGGCAGCATGTTGTTTTTCAGCTGTGTGATCTCAGAGGTATTGTTTACGTTCTCTGAAAGCCAGGTTTTCTATCACAAATGATAGCACTTGATTGTATACTGCTAAAAAAGTGAAGAAAAAAGTAATATAAAGCAAGGAAAGGACTTACCACAGTATCATGTACATGGTAAATACCAGTTGTAAAATATTATATTTTATTAAAATTTAATATTATTTTCCAGTTCCAGGTATGCTGTGAGTACCTTCCATCCTGCCTCTCCCACTGACTGCGCCTAAAAATCTTGGACATAATGTATGGAGCTGCTATTCAAGAACTCTGAAAAGTAGTGGCAGACATATTGTGGAAGAAAAACCAGAATAGAAGTTCTCTGAATGGTTAATGAGTTTATCCTTTTTATTTCTCCCCAGTATTTATCAACCTAGTTTCAATAAATCCTCAGATCTGCAAGTGGGCATCAGAACAAACAGAAGAGCTGAGGAGAAGCCTTCAGCTCCAGCTCAAGGATTAGGAACGGAGTTTCATAAAGCTCAGAGAGAAAAATGGAGAGCCGTCATTTGTTTTCTCTTCATTGCTGTCTCTTACCCCAGACTATGATGACCCACGGGTGCTTAAAACACTGGGAAAGGAAAATTGCCTCCCTGTTAAGAGGAACTGTGACTACAAAATGAGGGGAATACCCTACTGCTTTTTATGTCTCCCTATTCTCCCACTGCTTGACTCCAAACATGAGCACATTCAAGGGAAATGAGTGTCAGTACTGAGTAAATAAAATCCCATATTTCCAACTAGATGAGTCACAGTGAATCCAAAAGTATTCATGACATTGCAAAGAGGGAGAAGCTTGGGAAAGTGACCCTATAGTTTATAAGCTGATGAATCCACCATCGAGCTCTACATTTGTGGTTTTAACCCTAGGCAGTATACCATAGACTTCAAAACTGAACTAAGATGTAGATCACTATTCAGGTCTCACAATGGCCACTTGGGAGCGCATAAGTGGGGAAGATCCATAAGGTACTGAAAAGACTTTGATAACAGAAATAACATTGTAACTACAACCAACAGAAAGCTGGTTCGAACCTGTGGCCTGAATGTCATTGGATGTTTTGCCTATTAAAACACAAAGTCAGCATTCTACATAGAATTTAATAAGACTCAAAGTCTCATAATGCAATATACAAAATTTTCAGGATACAATCCCAACTTACCTAGAATATGAAGAACCAGGAAAAGCTCCATTGGCATGGAAAAAGATAATAAATAAAGACCAGCACTGAGCTGGTCAGAAATGCAAAAATTGTTTTATAAGGACTTTAATAGAGCTATTTTTTAAATGCTGCAAAAAGTAAGGACAAAAACTCTTGAAATGAATGGAAAGTTGGAAAGATAATTATGAAGAAGAATTAAGTAAAAATTCTCAAGCTAAAATAATAATAAAAAATTTAAAATATCACTTGATGGACTTAATAGCAGAATGGAGCTAACAGAAATAAATAAATAAACTTGAAAAGAAATCAACAGAAAAAAATGTAATCAACACAGAAAAAAATTTTTTTAAATAAATGAACTCAGAAACCTATGGATAAATACCAAAAGACTTGATGTTTGCATAAACAAAATCTTAGAAAAAGAAAAGTGTGGTGTAAAAAATAAATTTAAAGAAATAATAGATAAAAACATCCCAAATTTAGTGAAAACTTAACCTACCTATTCAAGGAGCTTTTTAAAGCCCAAATAGGATCAACATAAAGAAATCCATACCCATGACACATCACAATCAAACTGTTGCAAACCAAAGGTAAATAATTAATCCTGAAAGTGGCCAAAGGAAAATATCACACTACTTCTAACAGGAAATGATTTCAAGAAACTGGAGATTTCTCATCAGAAACAACAAATGCCAGAAGGAAGTGGAACAACTTTTATAAAGTGAAAAAAAAAAATTGATCATCAGACTTCTATACACAGCAAAAATATTTTAAAGAAATGAGAATGAATTGGAGACTAAAGAAGGAAAAAATAGAATACTCAGAGCTAGCACAATTGCTTTAAAATAATTACTGAAGAAAGCTCCCCAGGCAGAAAGGAAATTATAACAGAAGGAAGTTTTGAATATCAAGAATGAAAAGAGCATAATAGAAAGGTTAATATATAAGTAAACATAATAGACTATTTTTCTCTTCATATCTTTAACATACATTTGATGGCTGAAAGAAAAAATAACATTTTCCGATGGAGTTTTTGAAGTATGTAGATATAATATGTAAGACAACTACATTGACAAGAAGGGTAAAAAAAGCCTGTATGGTAATATAAATTTTATGTCACACTTAAAGTAGTAAAATTTTGATCCCTAATAAGCTGTGAAAATTGTATGTATTTGTAACCTCTAGAGCAGCCAGTAAAGAATGGCTCAAAGAAATATAGTAAAATACAATAGATAATATAGTAAAATATATTGAAATAACTCAAGAAAGCTAAAAAAGGGGAGACATTGAAGCAAATAATAAAACTAACTTTCAGAAAATATATTATATAATGGTGTACCTAATTCCAAACATGTCAATCATTACATTAAATGTAAACAAAATAAACGCATAAATTAAAAGTCAGTGGTCAACATGGATTTGAAATAAAGCGATACATATATATATACACACACACACACACACACACACACACACACACACACATATCTACCATGAAAAATGAATCAAAGGAAAGCTAGAGTGGTTACATTAATATCAGAAAAAGTAGACTCTAGAGCAAACAAAAGTTTTAGGAATAAATAGGGACGTTATGTGATGATAAAAAGAATCAATACATGATGATAAAAATAGTTCAGCAAAAGACTTAATGAATATAAACGTGAATTCATCTAACTAAACATTCAAATACACAAAGTAAAAACTGACAAAACGAAAATGAAAAGGAGTCAATATCACCAATATAGCTGGAAACTTCAGCATTACTCTCTCAGTGATAAATTGAACTAGTAAATAGAAAATCAACAAGGTTGTAAAACTGAACAATGTGATCAATCCACAGAATACAAGTGACATTTTTGAACACTCTTTTCAATAAAAACACAATGTCCATTTTTTCAAATACATATGGATAACTGCTAAGATAGAACATATCCTAAATGGTAAGGTAACTGTTAACAGACTTAAATGGAATAAAATTATACAAAGTATAATGGAATTAAACTAAAATTAATAATATATATCAAGTAAAATTTCCAACACTTAGGAACTAAACAACCCATTTTTAAATGAACCATTATTCTAGGCATGACCTTCAAAGAAAATAAGAAAGTAATTTAAGTTAAATGGAAATAAATAACATATTATAATTTACCAAATGCAGGTAAGGAAAAGCTTAAAGGAATATTTATACTGTCAAATGCTTATAGTAGAAAAAGAAAAACTCAAATCAATAAACTAAGCATCCACCTGAATAAACTAAAGAAAGGAGAACAATATAAACCAAATATAAACCAAAGAAAGCAGGAGAAAGTAAATAATAAAAATAAAAGTAGAAGTCAATGAAATAAACACCAGAAGTCAAACAACTTCTGTAAAGTGATGAAAGAAATAAAGAATTGGAAACCAGATAATCAGAAGTAGAGAAATAGAGAAAACCTAGGAAACAAAATCTGGGTCTTTGAAAAAGTTAATAAAATTGATAAAGTTCTAGAAAGACTGACAAAGAAAAAAGAGAGAAGGCACAAATTACCAGTACTGGAAATGAACAAGGGGCGATAACTACAGAGCATTCAGACATTAAAATGGCAATAATGGAATATTATAAACAACTCTATATACATAAAATCAACAACTTAGATGAAACGGACTACAAGCTACCAAAACTCAACCAAAATGAGGTAAATAATCTGAATAGTTTTGTAATTATTTAAAATCTCAAATCTATAATTAAAATCTTCTGAATAAGAGGTCTACAGGCCAACATAGTTTCTCTGATGATTTCTACCAAAACTTTAAGGGAAATCTTAAGAAAATAAAATGTAAAATAAACTTTAAAAAGTAAAAGAAATAATTTTTTAAATCTTAATACTTCTTAAGAAAATAGAAGAACAGAAAATACTTCCTAACTCATTTTATGAACACATCATTGACCTGACACTAAAACCAGCCAAAGATAGAGTAAAAAAAGGACAGCTACTTAACAATATCTCTCATAAATAGGCAAACATCCTCATCAAAATATTTGCAAATAGAATCTGGCAATATGTAAAAAGAATAGCAAACCAGAACAACATAGGAATTATCTTTAGAGTGTAAATCTGGTTTAATATTTAAAAATCAGTCAATATAATCTACCACATTCAACAGTCTAGGGAAAAAGCACATTATGATATTATTCGCAGAAAAAGCATTTGACAAAATTCAAAATTCATTCATGATAAAAACTCTCAGCTAACTGAGAGCAGGAAGAAAATTCTTCAATCTAATAAAAGCCCTCTACAAACAAACATAAAACCAGTATCTTACATGACGGTGAAACGATGAATGATTTCCCCTTAACATTGTGAACAAGGCAAGGATTTCCACTCTCAGCATTCCTATTCAATATCATAACAGCAGTCCTAGCCAGTGCAGTAGGGCAACAATAGAAATTAGAGTTATGCAGATTGAAAAAAAGGAAGTAAAAATCTTCCTATTAATAGATAGTGTGAATTTATGCAGAAAATCCTATTTTTAAAAATCTTAGAACTAATTAGTGTGTTGAGTAACATCACAAAACACAAGAAAAACACATATCAATCCTAGTTTTAATTGGAGCAATTGGAAACCAAAATTTTTAAATAATAATAATTATAATACTCCAAAAATATGAAATTATTAGGAATAAATATAAAACTTTTGTATGGTGGAAACTAAAAAATATTAATGAGAAATTTAAAATTACCTAAATAAATGAAGAGATATATGGTGATTTTTGTGTATTAAAATTATTTAAAATATAAATTTTCCAATGGTATCAAGTGTTTTGGATGTGGAATTGGACTGCTCAGCCACGGCTGGTTAAGAATACAAAATGAAACAATCATTCTGGAACACAATTTGGTTGTTTCTCAAAAAGTAAAATATATATTTACCATATGAACCAACATTCCCACTTCTGAGTATTTACTGTAAAGTAATGTAAACACATACTTACACAAAAATCTTTACACAAATGTTTTCAGCAGCTCTACTCATAATTGTGCAAAATTGGAAACGACGAAATGGACTTTAATAAATAAATGATTAAGCACATGGTGTTACATCCACACAGTGAGCTAAAGAATGGGAAGGAACAACTAAATACATTCAAGAACTTGGATGAATTCATGGTGAATAAAATAAACCAGTTTCAAAAGGTTACATATTGTACAATTCAATTTTTGTGACAGTCTCAAAAAGACAAATCTGTAGCGGCAGGGAAAAGGTCAGTGAGTACCAGGATTTAGAAGTAGTGGAGCATGACACTGCAAAGAGATAGCAGGAGGGAGATTTTGATGGAGCTGTTCTATACCCTGATTGTGATAGTAGTTAACATGAATCTCTACAGCTATTAAAATTTATAGAATGGTACAACAAAAAGTTAATTTTAGTGCATGTTAATTAAAAATTAAAAATTTTTAATAGACCAATGGATGCTTTTTTGTATTAGGGATATTCTCAACCTCAAAAAGAAAATAGGAAGCTTAAAACTAACATTGACTTACTCAAATAGTTGTTTCTTTTTCATGGCTAAGAAGCACAAAATTAGGTAGCTCTTTGTGCGATTAGCTGCTCAAGAATGCTGTTTGACTTCACAAGCAGTTGTGTTTCAGTTTGTTCTCCTTAACCTGTTGACTTTTCATCCTCAGGCTTGTCTCCTGGTCAAAATATGGCCACCACAGCTTCTGGGATGAAGATCTTGCTTAAAGCTAGAGGGAAGAATTTAAGAAGAAAGCTGTATTTGCCCTTCTTAGCAGGAAACCAAAGCCTTTCCAGAAGACCACCCACTTCCAACAGTCTTCTCCTTTCCCTTCATTGGCCAGTACTGGTTCACTTCACACCCTAACCCAATCATTGGTGAAAGACTGAGAGAATGCCTTGATTAAGTCAATAAATCAGAGTTCACCATTACGGTCTGGAGTAGAGGGCTACTCCCACAAAAGTAAGAAAACCACACAAGCAACTATCTGCTCTGTTATTTAAGAATATGAGTTTGCTTTCCCAAATGATATGTGGAATTGTGTAAAAAGACTACTGCACTTTTAGAGTATAATCGTATTCTCTAATTAAAACGATCATTACAAATCCTTATCACAAGTGTTCTAATGTATCTAGCCTGTACAATGGAGATTGTATCTTGGACAGGCTTAAATTTATTTTATATCAATAACTTTAAAAATACATGAAAAACAAGTTTCCATGAAAGAACATGCAGAGAAACTATTGCTTTTTTAAAAAACAAATTCATAATAGAATGATTTGTAATCCTTTGGGTATATACCTAGTAATGGGATTCCTGAGTCAAATGGTATTTCTGGTTCTAGATCATTGAGGAATCGCCACACAGTCTTCTACAGTGCTTGAACTAATTTACACTCCCACCAACAATGTAAAAGCATTCTTATTTCTCCACAGCCTCACCAGCATCTGTTGTTTCCTGACTTTTTAATGATCACCATTCTAACTGTCATGAGATGGTATTTCATTGTGCCTCTGATTTGCATTTCTCTAATGACCAGTTATGGTGAGTTTTTCATCATGTTTGTTGGTCGCATAAATACACACATATGTTTACTGCAGCACTCTTCACAATAGCAAAGACTTGGAACCAACCCAAATGCTCATCAATGATAGACTGGATAAAGAAAATGTGGCACATATACCCCCTGGAATACTACACAGCCATAAAAAACAATGAGTTCATGTCCTTTGTAGGGACATGGATGAAGCTGGAAGCCATCATTCTCAGCAAACTAACAGAGGAACAGAAAACCAAACACCGTATAGTCTCACTCAAAAGTGGGAGTTGAACAGAAAGAACACGCAGACACAGTAAGGGGAACATCACACACTGGGGCCTGTCAGGGGTTGGGGGGCAAGGGGAGGGAGAGCATTAGGACAAATACCTAATATATGCGGGGATTAAAACTACATGACAAGTTGATGGGTGCATGGGTGCAGCAAACCACCATGGCACGTGCATACCTATGTAACAAACCTGCACGTTCTGCACAGTGTAAAACTGTTCCTATTTCTTCATGTCCTCTCCAACACCTGTTGTTTCCTGATTTTTTAATGATTGTCATTCTAACTGGTGTGAGATGGTATCTCATTGTGGTTTTGATTTGCATTTCTCTGATGGCCAGTGATGATGAGCATTTTTTCAAGCGTCTGTTCGCTGTATGAATGTCTTCTTTTGAGAAGTGTCTGTTCATATCCTTTGCCCACTTTTTGATGGGGTTGTTTCTTTTTTTCTGGTAAAACTGATTGAGTTCTTGGTAGGTTCTGGATATTAGTCCATTGTCAGATGAGTGGATTGCAAAAATTTTCTCCCATTCTGTAGGTTGCCTGTTCACTCTGATGGTAGTTTCTTTTGCTGTGCAGAAGCTCTTTAGTTTAATTAGATCCCATTTGTCAATTTTGGTTTTTCTTGCCGTTGCTTTTGGTGTTTTAGACATGAAGTTCTTGCCCATGCCTATGTCCTGAATGGTATGCCCTAGGTTTTCTTCTACGGTTCTTGTGGTTTTAGGTCTAACATTTAAGTCTCTAATCCATCTTGAATTAATTTTCATATAAGGAGTAAGAAAAGGATCCAGTTTCAGTTTTCTACTTATGGCTAGCCAATTTTCCCAGCACCATTTATTAAATAGGGAATCCTTTCCCCATTTCCTGCTTTTGTCAGGTTTGTCAAAGATCAGATGGCTGTAGAACTGTGGCATTCATTATTTCTGAGGGCTCTGTTCTGTTCCATTGGTCTATATCTCTGTTTTGGTACCAGTAACATGCTGTTTTGGTTACTGTAGCCTTGTAGTATAGTTTGAAGTCAGGTAGCATGATACCTCCAGCTCTGTTCTTTTGGATTAGGATTCTCTTGGCAATGGGGGCTCTTTTTTGGTTCCATATGAAATTTAGGGCAGCATTTTCCAATTCTGTGAAGAAAGTCATTGGTAGCTTAATGGGGATGGCATTAAATCTATAAATTACCTTGGGCAGTATGGTCATTTTCACGATATTGATTCTTCCTATCCATGAGCATGGCATGTTCTTCCATTTGTTTGTGTCCTCTTTTAGTTCACTGAGCAGTGGTTTGTAGTTCTCCTTGAAGAGGTCCTTTACATCATTGTAAGTGGATTCCTAGGTATTTTATTCTCTTTGAAGCTATTGTGAATGGGAGTTGATTCATGATTTGGCTCTCTGTCTGTTACTGGTGTATAAGAATGCTTGTGATTTTTGCATATTGATTTTGTATCCTGAGACTGCTTAAGTTGCTTATCAGCTTCAGGAGATTTTGGGCTGAGACAATGGGGTTTTCTAAATATACAGTCATATAATCTGCAAACAGGGACAATTTGACTTCTTCTTTTCCTATGAATACACTTCATTTCTTTCTCTTGCCTGATTGCCCTAGCCAGAAATTCCAACACTATGTTGAACAGGAGTAGTGAGAGAGGGCAACCTTGTCTTTTGCCAGCTATCAAAGGAATGCTTCCAGCTTTTGCCCATTCAATATGATATTGGCTGTGGGTTTGTCATAATTAGCTATTATTATTTTGAGAAACGCCCCATCGATACCTAATTTATTGAGACTTTTTAGCATGAAGGGCTGTTGAATTTTGAAAAAGGCCTTTTCTGCATCAATGCGATAATCATGTGGTTTTTGTCTTTGTTCTGCTTATATGCTGGATTACATTGACTGATTTGCATATGTTGAATCAGCCTTGCATCCCGGGGATGAAGCCCACTTGATCATGGTGGATAAGCTTTTTGATGTGGTGCTGGATTCGGTTTGCCAGTATTTAATTGAGAGGTTTTGCATCGATGTTCAACAAGGATATTGGTCTAAAATTCTCTTTTTTTCTTGTATCTCTGCCAGGCTTTGCTATCAGGATGAAGTTGGCCTCATACAATGAGTTAGGGAGGATTCCCTCTTTTTCCTTTGATTGGGATAATTTCAGAAGGAATGGTGCCAACTCCTCCTTGTATCTCTGGTAGAATTCAGATGTGAATCTGTCTGGTCCTGGATTTTTTGGTTGGTAGGCTATTAATTATTGGCTCAATATCACAGCCTACTATTGGTCTATTCAAGGATTCAACTTCTTCTTGGAAAGTGTAAGTGTCCAGGAAATTATCCATTTCTTCCAGGTTTTCTAGTTTATTTGCATGGAGGTGTTTATAATATTCTCTGATGGTAGTTTGTATTTCTGTGGGTCGGTGGTGATATCCCCTTTATCATTTTTTATTGCATCTATTTGATTCTTCTCTCTTTTCTTCTTTATTAGTCTTGCTAGCAGTCCATCAATTTTGTTCTTTTCAAAAAACCAACTCCTGGATTCATTGATTTTTTGGAGGGTTTTTTGTGTCTCTATCTCCTTCAGTTCTGCACTGATCTTAGTTACTTCTTGACTTCTGCTAGCCTTAGAATGTGATTGCTCTTGCTTCTCTAGTTCTTTTAATTGTGATGTTAGAGTGTCAATTTTAGATCTTTCCTGCTTTCTCTCATGGGCATTTAGTGCTATAAATTTCCCTCTACACACTGCTTTAAATGTGTCCCAGAGATTCTGGTACATTGTATCTTTGTTCTCATTAGTTTCAAAGAACATCTTTATTTCTGCCTTCATTTCGTCATGTACCCAGTAGTCATTCAGGAACAGGCTGTTCAGTTTCCATGAAGTGGAACGGTTTTGATTGTGTTTCTTAGTCCTGAGTTCTAGTTTGATTGCACTGTTGTCTGAGAGACAGTTTGTTATAATTTCTGTTCTTGTACATTTGCTGAGGAGTGTTTTACTTCCAACTATGTGGTCAATTTTGGAATAAGTGTGATGAGATGCTGAGAAGAATGTATAGTCTGTTGATTTGGGGTGGAGAGTTCTGTAGATGTCTATTAGGTCCTCTCGGTGCAGAGTTGAGTTCAATTCCTGGATATCCTTGTTAACTTTCTGTCTCTTTGATCTGTCTAATGTTGACAGTGGGGTGATAAAGTCTCCCATTATTATTGTATGGGAGTCTAAGTCTCTTTGTAAGTCTCTAAGGACTTGCTTTATGAATCTGCATGCTCCTGTTTTGGGTGCATATATATTTCGGATATTTAGCTCCTCCTGATTAATGATCTCTTTACCATTATGTAATGGCCTTCTTTGTGTCTTTTGATCTTTGATGGTTTAAAGCCTGTTTTATCAGAGACTACGATTGCAACCCCTGCCTTTTTTTTTTTTTTTTCCATTTGCTTGGTAGATCTTCCTGCAAACCTTTATTTTGAGCCTATGTGTGTCTCTGCATGTGAGATGGGTCTCCTGAATACAGCAAACTGATGGGTCTTTACTCTTTATCCAGTTTGCCAGTCTTTGTCTTTTAATTGGACCATTTAGTCCATTTACATTTAAGGTTAATATTGTTATGTGTGAACTGGATCCTGTCATTATGATATTAACTGGTTGTTTTGCTCGTTAGTTGATGAAGTTTCTTCCTAGCATCGATGGTCTTTACATTTTGGCATGGTTTTGCAATGGCTGGTACTGGTTGTTCCTTTCCATGTTTAGTGCTTCCTTTAGGAGCTCTTGTAGGGCAGGCCTGGTGGTGTCAAAATCTCTCAGCATTTGCTTGTCTGTAAAGGATTCTATTTCTCCTTCACTTATAAACTTAGTTTGGCTGGATATGAAATTCTGGGTTGAAAATTCTTTTCTTTAAGAATGTTGAATATTGGCCCCCACTCTCTTCTGGCTTGGAGAGTTTCTGCCAAGAGATCTGCTGTTAGTCTGATGGGCCTCCCTTTGAGGGTAACCCCACCTTTATCTCTGGCTGCCCTTAACATTTTTTCCCTCATTTCAACTTTGGTGAATCTGACAATTATGCATCTTGGAGTTGCTCTTCTCGAGAGCATCATTGTGGTGTTCTCTGTATTTCCTGAATTTGAATGTTGGCCTGCCTTGCTAGGTTGGGGAAGTTCTCCTGGATGATATCCTGCAGAGTGTTTTCCAACTTGGTTCCATTTTCCCCGTCACTTTTAGGCACATGAATCAGATGTTGATTTCATCTTTTTCACATAATCCCATATATCTTGGAGGCTTTGTTTATTTCTTTTTACTCCTTTTTCTCTAAACTTCTCTTCTTGCTTCATTTCATTCATTTGATCTTCAATCACTGATACTCTTTCTTCCAGTTGATTGAGTTGGTTATTGAAGCTTGTGCATTTGTCACATAGTTCTCGTGTTATGGTTTTCATTTCTATCAGTTCTTTTAAGGACTTCTCTACATTGGCTCTTCTAGTTAGCCATTTGTCAAATCTTTTTTCAAGGTTTTTAGTTTCTTTGCACTGGTTACATAGTTCCTCCTTTAGCTCTGAGAATTTTGATCGACTGAAGCCTTTTTCTCTCAGCTTGTCAAAATCATTCTCTGTCCAGGTTTGTTCCGTTGCTGGAGATGAGTTGTGTTCCTTTGGAAGGGGAAATGCACTCTGATATTTTGAATTTCCAGCTTTTCTGCACTGCTTTTTCCCCATCCTTGTTGTTTTCTCTGCCTTTGGTTTTTGATGATGGTGACATACTGATGGGGTTTTGGTGAGGGTGTCCTTTCTGTTTGTTAGTTTTCCTTCTAACAGTCAGGATTCTCAGCTGCAGATCTGTTGGAGTTTACCCAGACCCTGTTTGCCTGGGTGTCAGCAGCGGAGGCAACAGAAGATAGAATATTGCTGAACAGCAAGTGTTGCTGTCTGGTGCTTGCTGTGGAAGCTTTGTCTCAGAGGTGTACCCAGCCGTGTGAAGTGTGAGGTGTCAGTCTGCACCTAGTGGGTTATGTCTCCCAGTTAGGCTACTCAGAGGTCAGGGACCCACTTGAGCAGGCAGTCTGTCCATTCTCAGATCTCAGCCTCCATGCTAGGAGAACCACTGCTCTCTTCAATGCTATCAGACAGGGACATTACATCTGCCAAGGTTTCTGCCGCTTTTTGTTTAGCTATGCCCTGTCCCCAGAGGTGGAGTCTACAGAGGCAGGCAGGCCTCCTTGAGCTGTGTTGGGCTCCACCGAACAAGGTTCCCAGTGGCTTTTTTTACCTAAAGCCTCAGCAATGTCGGGTGCCCCTTCCCCAGCCTCACTGCTGCCTTGCAGTTAGATCTCAGACTGCTGTGCTAGCAATGAGGGAGGCTCTGTGGGCCTGGGACCCCCCGGGCCATGTGTGGGATATAATCTCCTGGTGTGCCATTTGCTTAGATCCTTGATAAAGTGCAGTATTAGTGTGGGAGTTACCCGATTTTTCAGGTGTCGTGTGTCTCACTTTCCTTTGGCTAGGAAAAGGAATTCCCTTCCCCCTTGCACTTCCCATGTGAGGTGATGCCTCGCCCTGCTTCCACTCTCACTGGCCAGGCTGCACCTGCGGACCAACACCAACTGTCCGATATGCCCCAGTGAGATGAACCCAGTACCTCAGTTGAAAATGCAGAAATCACCCATCTTCTGTGTCACTCACCTTGGGAGCTGGAGGCTGGAGCTGTTCCTATTCAGCCATCTTGGGTGCACCCCTCTCTATACTCTTAAATACACACACACACACACACACACACACACACACATATATATATACACATTTTTTTTTTTTTTTGAGATGTAGTCTCACTCTGTCACCCAGGCTGTAGTGTAGTGGTGCAATCTCAGCTCACTGAAAGTTCTGCCTCTCAGGTTCATGCCATTCTCCTGCCTCAGCCTCCTGAGTAGCTGGGACTACAGAGGCCTGGCACCATGCCAATTTTTTATATTTGTAGTAGAGACAGGGTTTCACCATGTTAACCAGGATGGTCTCGATCTCCTGATCCCATGATCTGCCTGCCTCAGCCTCCCAAAGTGCTGGGATTACAGGCATGAGTCACCACGCCTGGCCCACTCTTAAATATTTTTTAATTTTTTCTTTCAATAAATTTTTCCAATCACATTAAGACCAAAGATTTTCTTCAAAAACTCTTCACTGCTAATGTTATTTGCTTAAGGACTACATGATAATTTGTCAGGTGAAGAGTGTCTGGAAGAAGTCAATAAAGTCATGAGAACATAGTGAAAAATTCACATTTCCTATTTATTTAAAAAGTCTGCAAGTGTTTTTTCTATCAGTTCCTGCTCATTCCTGATGTCATTTTCATTTTTCAGGTGCTGTGCAAAATTTCCAACCAGAGAAAAACATTTGGTACATTGGGCTCTTTGTCCTTTTATAGCCTTGCTGATCTTTGTGTCTGGCACTTCCTTACATTCTATAGTTTCCCATGGAGTTTGCAAAATCCAAGGAAAGGTTTATTTTAGTCCAAGATGGTGTCAAAGAACAGTTTCAAGTGTTCATAAAAGTGCCTGCCAATAGATCAGCATTCAAGAAGCTCAGGTGGAAATTCAAGTAGAATTTACTTTCTTTAGTTCTACTTTGTAAGTGGTCTTGCTAACTTAATGCAACATTTTTAAATGCTAAGCTCTACTGAGCTTTGGGAAGACAAACCAAATATAAGCTACTAAATGACATGCACTGTACCAGTTGTGTAAAGACAGGTATGGTGTCTGACTCATTACTAGTTTTCCCTTAGGTAATAAGAAGAAGCAGTTGCTCTGAGCAATTTCTATTGACTCACCAGGCCTTTTTGGGAGATGACAAGTTTCTTTAGAAGAGCATACCATAAGGTTGAGGTGGAGGTGATTGTGAAATTTCACTCATCATCTAGAAGAAAGCAAAAAATTAAAATCCCATCTTCCCCACTCTCAGCTCAACTCTGGCATTCGGTTGAGGTACTCAATTAAGAGAACTAAGTTGATGTTCTGCGTGTATGCACCCAAAGAAAGAAATTGACCTGACAAAAGATGTTCAATGAGTAGATAGATCCAGGTCATGTCATTGCAAGGAATGTAATCTAATATGATGGATTAGGTTTTCTTCAAGAAATATATTTTGCAAAGTTATAAAATTATTAGTTTCTGTTATTTATAAATCCAATAGTTCCCTTGAATGTGGAATTCATCAACTTCTAAGATGAATTTTAAAATACCCAGCACCCCTAAACCCTTCTTCCTTCACACTTGGATTAATTTAAATATTGCTTCATCAAGAAAATAGCATCTATAAGGTATAAATGTCCACAAATTGATTGCCTTTTATTTTTACCTGCATCTTTTCCCACCAAACTTGATCTTTGAGACTTTTGTCTCAAAGTGAGAAAGAAGTGGCTTTACTGCTTTGCATGTCAAATAAGCTTCTTTATAAGACCCAACCTTTCCTGAGATTTCAGTTAATATTTATATATCCAATATCAACCTCTCTGCTAAATTCCTTCTCTAAACTACCATGACTTAAATGATGTCCTTTCAAAACATAATATTAACTTGACATTGTTATCATTTCTTTTTTCTTTGAAATTTGGAATGAATTGTGAACATTCTTTGATTCAGCCATAAGATAAAATACTTTTCTCTGTTTTCATTATTCATAATAAACATTGTTGTCTGCTAAGTGCACACGTGTGTACGTGCACACACACACACACATACACACCCCTCACTCATGTCACTGTCCAGCATAGTTCAACACTATTCTTGACAGTAATTTGCAGACCTTTAAAGAAGGAGACCACTACTACTCCTGCTGCCCTCCTGCCCCCACCTTGCCTAGTTCACAAGACAGGAGGAAAGATAGAAAGAAACAAAAGTAAGATAAATAGCCAGACAAACTGGGCACCACCACCTGACCCTAGGAGTTAAAAAAAAGTAATAATATTAACATCAACCCCTGACTTAAACTACTTGTGTTATCTGTAAATCCCAGACAGTGTATGAAAAAAAAAAAAATCATTGTAAAACTTTTTATTCTGTTAGCTGATGCATGTAGGCCCCAGTCACATTTCCCATGCTTGCTCGATTTATCATGACCCTTTCACGTGGACCCCTAAAAGTTGTAAGCCTTTAAAAAGGCCAAGCATTTCTTTTTCAGGGAGCTCGGCTCTTAAGATGTGAGTCTGCTGACATTCCCAGCTGTATAAAAAACCTCTTCCTTCTTTAATCCAGTGTCTGAGGAGTTTTGTCTGTGGCTTGTTCTGCTACACCTTGACTCCTTCCATTTTGGAAAACAAACATGGAGAAAGAGATTCATACTGGATTTGAAAGTGAAGTTCCCCATTTACATGCAAATAATTCATTGATAAGGGTGGAATTTCAATAGCAAAACTCACAATTATTTTTGCATGAACCTAATGGTTCAGGAAAATATGAGATAAAGGAAAGAAGCACAAGAGACTTAGTGGTCATCACCATAAGGTGTAAGGTTCACACTGCCAAATCCACTAATCTCTGCATTCAAACCCGGGCTCCACTATTTACTAGCTGTGTGATCTTGAGTAAATTACTTATCACTGTAATTCTGTGTCATTATCCACAATGTAGGTATAGTAATAGCACTTATCTCAAAGGATTATCCTACAGATTAGATGGATTACTACATATAGGGTGCTTAAAAAGCACTGAGCATACAGTATACAATCTCCAAATAATAGATTTTGTTTCTATTTTATTGTTTTTATATCTAAGAACTGGCAATTAAAATCCGTTAACAGTGCCTGACAAAGAGTATTTGCTCAATAAATGTATATCAAATGTATAAATAACAAATATAAAATATCATGTTATATACATACAAATATAAATATATTGAATATACATATGCACATATATTTTTATGTAATGCTTGTGCAAGTCCCATAAGATGGAAATTTTTTCTGGATTTTAATAGAAGATAAGAAAGAAGGGGAGCACCCAAGACGGCTGAATAGGGACAGTTCCAGCCTCCAGCTAACAGCATGAGCAACACAGAAGACAGGTGATTTCTGCATTTTCAACTAAGGTACCAAGTTCATCCCACTGGGCATGTCAGTCAGTGCTGGTCAGTGGGTGCAGCCCAACCAGCAAGAGCTGAAGCAGGGTGAGGCATCACCTCACCTGGGACGTGCAAGGGGTAAGGGAATTCCTTTTCCTAGCCAACGAAACTCTGACACACAACACCTGGAAAATCAGGTAACTCCCACCCTAATACTGCACTTTACCAAGGGTCTTAGTAAATGGCACACAAGGAGATTACACCCCATGCCTGTCCCAGAGGGTCCCACACCCAGAGAGCCTCCCTCATTGCTAGCACAGCAGTCTGAGATCTAACTGCAAGGCAGCAGTGAGGCTGGGGGAGGGGTGCCCACCAATGCTGAGGCTTAAGTAGGTAAACAAAGCAGCTGGGAAGCTTGAACGGGGTGGAGCCCGACACAGCTCAAGGAGGCCTGCCTGCCTCTGTAGACTCCACCTCTGTGGACAAGGCATAACTAAACAAAAAGCAGCAGAATCCTTTGCAGAAGTAAATGTCCCTATCTGACAACTTTGAAGAGAACTGTGGTACTTCCAGCACGGAAGTTGATATCTGAGAACAAAGAGACTGCCTGCTCAAGTGGGTCCCTGACCCCTGAGTAGCCTAACTGGGAGACATCCCACACTATGTGCAGACTGACACCTCACACTTCACACGGCTGGGAACACCTCTGAGACAAAGCTTCCAGAGCAAGAATCAGACAGCAACACTTGCTGTTCAGCAATATTCTATCTTCTGCAGCCTCTGCTGCAGATACCCAGGCAAACAGGGTCTGGAGAGGACCTCAACTAAACTCCAACAGACCTGCAGCTGAGGGTCCTGACAGTTAGTAGGAAAACTAACTAACATAAAGGACACCCACACCAAAACCCCAACAGTATGTCACATCATCAAAGACCAAAGGCAGATAAAACAACAAAGATGGAGGAAAAGCAGTGCAGAAAAGCTGGAAATTAAAAAAATCAGAGCTCATCTCCCCCTTAAAAGGAACACAGCTCATCCCCAGCAATAGAACAAAGCTGAAAGGAGAATGACTTTGATGATTTGAGAGAAGATGGCTTCAGTCGATCAAACTTCTCAAAGCTAAAGGAGGAACTAGGTACCCAGTGCAAAGAAACTAAAAATCTTGAAAAAAGAATGCAAGAATGGATAACTAGAATCACCAATGCAGAGAAGTCCATAAACGAATTGATAGAGATGAAGACCATGACATGAGAACTACCTGACAAATGCACAAGCTTCAGTACTCACTCAATCAATGGAAGAAAGAGTATCAGTGATTGATGATCAAATGAATGAAATGAAGTGAGAAGAGAAGTTTAGAGAAAAAAGAGTAAAAAGAATTGAACAAAGCATCCAAGATATACGAGATTATGTGAAAAGACCAAATCTACGTATGATTGGTGTGCCTGAAAGTGATGAGGAGAACGGAATCAAGCTGGAAAACACTCTGCAGGATATCATCCAGGAGAACTTCCCCAACCTAGCAAGGCAGGCCAACATTCAAATTCAGGAAATACAGAGGACACCACAAAGACACTCCTCGAGAAGAGAAACTCCAAGACGCATAATTGTCAGATTCACCAAAGTTGAAATGAGGGAAAAAATGTTAAGGGCAGCCAGAGAGAAAGGTCGGGTTACCCACAAAGGGAAGCCCATCAGACTAACAGCAGATCTCTCAGTGAAACTCTCCAAGCCAGAAGAGAGTGGGGGCCCGTTTCAACATTCTTAACAAAAAAATTTTCAAACCAGAATTCCATATCCAGCCAAATTAAGTTTCATAAGTGAAGGGGAAATAAAATGCTTTACAGACAAGCAAATGTTGAGAGATTTTGTCACCACCAGGCCTGCCCTACAAGAGATCCTGAAGGAAGCACTAAACATGGAAAGGAACAACCAGTACCATCCATTGCAAAACCATGCCAAAATGTAAAGACCATCGATGCTAGGAAGAAATTGCATCAACTAACGAGCAAAATAACCAGCTAATATCATAATGACAGGATCCAGTTCACACATAACAATATTAACCTTAAATGTAAATGGACTAAATGGTCCAATTAAAAGACAAAGACTGGCAAACTGGATAAAGAGTAAAGACCCATCAGTTTGCTGTATTCAGGAGAGCCATCTCACATGCAGAGACACACATAGGCTCAAAATAAAGGGATGCAGGAAGATCTACCAAGCAAATGGAAAAAAAAAAAAAAAAGGCAGGGGTTGCAATCGTAGTCTCTGATAAAACAGGCTTTAAACCATCAAAGATCAAAAGACACAAAGAAGGCCATTACATAATGGTAAAGAGATCATTAATCAGGAGGAGCTAAATATCCGAAATATATATGCACCCAAAACAGGAGCATGCAGATTCATAAAGCAAGTCCTTAGAGACTTACAAAGAGACTTAGACTCCCATACAATAATAATGGGAGACTTTATCACCCCACTGTCAACATTAGACAGATCAAAGAGACAGAAAGTTAACAAGGATATCCAGGAATTGAACTCAACTCTGCACCGAGAGGACCTAATAGACATCTACAGAACTCTCCACCCCAAATCAACAGACTATACATTCTTCTCAGCATCTCATCACACTTATTCCAAAATTGACCACATAGTTGGAAGTAAAACACTCCTCAGCAAATGTACAAGAACAGAAATTATAACAAACTGTCTCTCAGACAACAGTGCAATCAAACTAGAACTCAGGACTAAGAAACACAATCAAAACCGTTCCACTTCATGGAAACTGAACAGCCTGTTCCTGAATGACTACTGGGTACATGACGAAATGAAGGCAGAAATAAAGATGTTCTTTGAAACTAATGAGAACAAAGATACAATGTACCAGAATCTCTGGGACACATTTAAAGCAGTGTGTAGAGGGAAATTTATAGCACTAAATGCCCATGAGAGAAAGCAGGAAAGATCTAAAATTGACACTCTAACATCGCAATTAAAAGAACTAGAAAAGCAAGAGCAATCACATTCTAAGGCTAGCAGAAGTCAAGAAGTAACTAAGATCAGTGCAGAACTGAAGGAGATAGAGACACAAAAAACCCTCCAAAAAATCAATGAATCCAGGAGTTGGTTTTTTGAAAAGAACAAAATTGATGGACTGCTAGCAAGACTAATAAAGAGAAAAGAGAGAAGAATCAAATAGATGCAATAAAAAATGATAAAGGGGATATCACCACCGACCCACAGAAATACAAACTACCATCAGAGAATATTATAAACACCTCTATGCAAATAAACTAGAAAACCTGGAAGAAATGGATAATTTCCTGGACACCAACACTCTCCCAATACTAAACCAAGAAGAAGCTGAATCCCCGAATAGACCAATAGTAGGCTCTGAAATTGAGCCAATAATTAATAGCCTACCAACCAAAAAAGTCCAGGACCAGATGGATTCACAGCCGAATTATACCAGAAGTACAAGGAGGAGCTGCTACCATTCCTTCTGAAATTATCCCAATCAACAGAAAAAGAGGGAAGCCTCCCTAACTCATTTTATGGGGCCAACATCATCCTGATACCAAAGCCTGGCAGAGACACAACCGAAAAGAGAATTTTAGACCAATATCCCTGACAATCATTGATGCAAAAACCCTCAATTAAATACTGGCAAACTGAATCCAGCAGCACATCAAAAAGCTTATCCACCATGATCAAGTGGGCTTCATCCCTGGGATGCAAAGCTGGTTCAACATATGCAAATCAATCAACATAATCCAGCATATAAACAGAACCAAGACAGAAAACACATGATTATCTCAATAGATGCAGAAAAGGCCTTTGACAAAATTCAACAGCCCTTCATGCTAAAAACGCTCAATAAATTCGGTATTGATGGAATATATCCCAAAATAATAAAAGCTATTTATGACAAACCCACAGCCAGTATCATACTGAATGAGCAAAAACTGGAAGCATTCCCTTTGAAAACTGGCACAAGATAGGGATTGCCTCTCTCACCACTCCTATTCAACATAGTGTTGGAAGTTCTGGCTAGGGCAATCATGCAAGAGAAAAAAATAAAGGGTATTCAGTTAGGAAAAGAAGAAGTCAAATTGTCCCTGTTTGCAGGTTACATGACTATATATTTAGAAAACCCCTTTGTCTCAGCCCAAAATCTCCTTAAGCTGTTAAGCAACTTCAGCAAAGTCACAGGATACAAAATTAATGTGCAAAAATCACAAGCATTCTTATACACCAATAACAGACAAACAGAGAGTCAAACCATGAATGAACTCCCACTCACAGTTGTTTCAAAGAGAATAAAATACCTAGGAATCCAACTTACAAGGGATGTGAAGGACTTTTTCAAGGAGAACTACAAACCACTGCTCAGTGAAATAAAAGAAGACACAAACAAATGGAAGAACATGCCATGCTCATGCATAGGAAGAATCAATATTGTGAAAATGGCCATACTGCCTAAGGTAATTTTTAGATTCAATGCCATCCCCATTAAGCTACCAATGACTTTCTTCACAGAATTGGAAAAAACTACTTTAAAATTCACACGGAATCAAAAAAGAGTCTGCATTGCCATGACAATCTTAAGCCAAAAGAACAAAGCTGGAGGCATCATGCTACCTGACTTCAAACTATACTACAAGGCTACAGTAACCAAAACAGCATGATACTGGTACCAAAACAGAGATATAGACCAATGGAACAGAACAGAGCCCTCAGAAATAATACCACAGTTCTACAGCCATCTGATCTTTGACAAACCTGACAATAACAAGAAATGGGTAAAGGATTCCCTATTTAATAAATGGTGCTGGGAAAATTGGCTAACCATAAGTAGAAAGCTGAAACTGGATCTTTTCCTCACTCCTTAAATGAAAGTTAATTCAGGATGGATTAGAGTCTTAAGTGTTAGACCTAAAACCATAAAATCCCTAGAAGAAACCCTAGGTAATACCATTCAGGACATAGGCATGGGCAAGGACTTCATGTCTAAAACACCAAAAGCAACTGCCACTGAAGCCAAAATTGACAAATGGGATCTAATTAAACTAAAGAGCTTCTGCACAGCAAAAGAAACTACCATCAGAGTGAACAGGCAACCTACAGAATGGGAGAAAATTTTTGCAATCTACTCATCTGACAAACGGCTAATATCCAAAACCTACAAAGAACTCAACCGAATTTACAAGAAAAAAACAAACAACCCCATCAAAAAGTGGGCAAAGGATATGAACAGACACTTCTCAAAAGAAGACATTTATACAGCCAACAGACACATGAAAAAACTCTCATCATTACTCGCCATCAGAGAAATGCAAATCAAAACCACAATGAGATACCATCTCACACCAGTTAGAATGGCAGTCATTAAAAAGTCAGTAAGCATCAGGTGCTGGAGAGGATGTGGAGATATAGGAAGACTTTTACACTGTTGGTGGACTGTAAACTAGTTCAACCATTGTGGAAAAGAGTGTGGCGATCCCTCAAGGATCTAGAATTAAAAATATCATTTGACCCAGCCATCCCATTACTGGGTATATTACCAAAGGATTATAAATCATGCTGCTACAAAGACACATGCACATGTATGTTTATTGTGGCACTATTCACAATAGTAAAGGCTTGGAATCAACTCAAATGTCCATCAGTGACAGACTGGATTAAGAAAATGTGGTGCATATACACCATGGAATACTATGCAGCCATCAAAAAGGATGAGTTCATGTTCTTTGTAGGGACATGGATGCAGCTGGAAACCATCATTCTCAGCAAACTATCACAAGAACAGGAAACCAAACACCGCATGTTCTCACTCACAGGTGGGAATTGAACAATGAGATCACTTGGACACAGGAAGGGGAACATCACACACTGGGGCCTATTGTGAGGATGGAGGAGGGATAGCATTAGGAAATATACCTAATATACCTAATGTAAATGATGAGTTAATGGGTGCAGCACACCAACATGGCACCTGTATACATATGTAACAAACCTGCATGTTGTTCACATGTACCCTAGCACTTAAAGTATAATAGAAAAATAAATAAATAAAAATAAAAATAAGGAGATAAGAAAGAAGAAAGATAGAAGAAAGGAGGGTTACGAGAGGCCATGTAATCTGCATAAAGTCATACAGCTAATCACAACTTCATTCCAGGTCTGTCTATCTTTCTGTGCCATCCCTCTGCACCACTTCCCACTGCCTAGAAGTAGGTAAGCCATTTATTCATACCACCACAATAGTGCTAATAGCAATTAACGGCAAGTGTTAGCAACATAGACCAAAGTGCATCTCCACTTTCAAGTAGATGGACTGGACATTCATTGGGTACATGACAGTTCTAGGATTAACTCTAAGAGGGGAGAAGTGCACTGTATTAAGGACCATGTTCAAATAAGCCCAATGATCCCAGGCTGGGTTACCATCTTGATAGGGAGATTGGCAAGAACAATTTGGAGAATCTCTTTGATGGCCAAATGGTCTGAACTTTTGAGGAGCGCCTTTATGTAAGTGAATGAAGCTAAGGAGAACATATGTATCTTTAGTTGAAACTCTTGAGTTAACTTGTGAGAATAAGAGGATTTCAACTTACAGAGCATGCTAGGTTCGTAGACTGAGTCACATAGAAAAACAACTGATTCTTAGTGAGATTAATTTTTAAAACAAGTGTTTGTCTAGTTTCTATAGTTGTCAAGCACTATTGACAACTACATATATGTAGTAACCGGTGATATACCAGTTAACAAAGCAAATAAGAAATTTCTGCACTTACGGCATGTACAAGCAATCAAACAGAGACAGACGACAAGTGAAAATTTAAGTAAAATAAAGGATATGTCAGTTGTTAATAAGGGCTACAAAGAAAGGTAACTTAGGGAAGGGCCAGAGAGGTAGGTTGAGGCTTATAATGTAAAATATGGTTGTCTGGGCATTGAGTACTAAGGAGAAATGAAAGGAAATAATGATACCATCATAAGCAAAGACCAGTTCATAAAAGGTTTTGTATGCCATGCAATAAACTTGGGCTTTTTGCTACTGAGAGTCACCAGAAGTTTTCCCAAAGCTGGGGAGTGCATAGTCTGGTTTGTATTTCAGAAAAGGCATGCTGACAGCAGTGGTGAATAGACGGCATGGAGCCCAGAGAAACGGCACTTTCCATATCCAGGTGAAGCAATAATGAGGGCACAAACTAAGCCACTAGAAGTGGAAAAGGAGAGAAAGGAAGATAACAAAATGATTTATGAGGTATGGTCAACTAATTTTTAAACAATTGGATATAGTTGGTATGGGGAGAGTCACAGATGACTCTAAGGTTTCCAGCTTTGTCATTTGCTAAGATTTAGAGCACTGGGAAAGAATAAAGTTTGGGAACAAAGATATGTAGATGGGGATGTCAAGTAAGCAGTAGGACAAATGGGCTCAAAGCTCACAAAGCTACATCTCCCCTAGATATAGATATAGAATTCATTATGGACAGGTAGAATAAAAAACATGCCAGAGGATGAGATCATTGAAGGTTGCAATTAGACTTCTTTCCTTACCATCATATCAAAAGTCACATAGACCTAATCTAGCATTTCTTACTCTTTCCAACATATTGCATACTTTTGTTGTATTCCTGGAAATAATTATTTAAAAATCCTACTTAATCCTTTTCCACCTCATTGCTTCTTCAGTCGGTTAATTATACTTTAAAGGGGAAAAATGTACATCACAGCTGTAGTAAACTACGTCCCAATTTTAAAAAGTGACCTTGTTTATTTTCATGTAAGATAAGAGATTTAAACTTAGAGAAGTCTCTAGCAACTTCTAAATGAGAAATAATGACCAATCATATCCTGGTAAGTAGAATGTTAAAAGACATTAGAGCCACTGAGAAACTAATCACTACTTTTCCTAAGTGGATATCTCTTTTATTGTCTGTCTAGGATCTGTTCCCTCTTCTGGTCACAATATGCCTGTTTTGCTTAAGAAAACAAAACAAACAAACAAACAAACAAAAACCTTTCCCCATTGCTAAAGCTTTAGTAAGACTATAAATCAAAAAGTTTACTTTTATCACAGCCACTGCATAAGTAAAAGACCCTACAGTGAATCTGGTTCGGAAAGCATAACCATTAAATATTGATAGAACTCAATCATTTCAGTGAAGTATATCTCTGATTTCTATCCTTTCAAAATGTTTCAGTTTCTTTTCTTTTAGTTTGTCAGTTTCCTAAAACAAAATCACAACCATGGGATGCCATGGTAAATCTGTTATGTTTTTCAATTGTAAGCATCAGAAATCACAACTGACTCATTGAGCCAATAAACAAATGAAAATCAACCAAACAAACAAAGACAGAGGTCAAGAAATGATTATGTAACTTCCCTGAAAATCTTATAGTCCCAGAGCTAGTTAACTGCAAATTAAGAATTAAAACTCAGACTTCCATTTCCCAGAATATTGCTCTATTCTGACTATACTCTTCACTTTCCTATGTGCTCTATAGATCACAAGATACATAAATCACAATATACAGCATGTTTCTTTCATTTACATGAAAAATAAAAAGCTCTACCATTTCAATTTATGACAAGTAGCTTTAAACAAGGACTGAAAGAGTAATAAACAAATACTTAACCTAAAAATAATGATGGTTTTAAAACAATATTTTAAATACTGGGTGGTGATATATAGGATCATGAAAAGGAGAGGCTTTCCAAAACATATGGCTGGCTCACAACCTGTATCTGTTTCCCCTGATATTTATGTAGGAGTGGTATGTTTATCATTAGAAACAAGTTATTTAAGTATTCTTTCTTTTAATTTGCCGGTAGACAACCTAGATTAAAGGAAAAGAAGTAAAAGCTAACTTCACCTATGTGATCTGTATATCTTGGAATTATCTTGTCCTTAATTGCTTTCAGGAAGATACTACACAAGAGAGTGTTCCTTTTTGGAGGGGGAGGGGGACGGAGTCTCGCACTGTCGCCAGAGCTGGAGTGTAGAGGCGCGATCTGGGCTCACTGCAACCTCCGCCCCTCCCAAGTTCAAGCAATTCTACTTGCCTCAGCCTCCCAAGTAGCTAGGATTACAGGCAACCGCCACCAGGTATGGCTAATTTTTTTTTGTATTTTTAGTAGAGACGGAGTTTCACTATGTTGGCCGAGCTGGTCTTGAATTTCTGACCTCGTGATCCATCCACCTCAGCCTCCCAAAGTGCTAGGATTACAGGGGTGAGCCACCACACCTGGAGGGAGAGTGTTTTCTTAAAGGAGTTTGGAGACTTCCTACAATCAAAGGAAAATATGAGCATCCAAACATGATATGTAGAAAACTACTAACATCTCTGCTACTCAACTACTACCTCCTTCATATCCATTGCCAATATACAATGGATGCACACATACCTATGCAAAACCATCTTTCCTTTAATATCTAGATTTTATTTCTATGCAGAATGTCTGAGGTGGTGGCACTCTTTTCTTATACTTAGCTATTATCCTGTTGGAAACCCCTATTGCTTATACTAATGCAGAGATGCTAAAGATGATTAAGTTTAGAGCCTTACTAAAGGATTACGGAGTAAATAATGACAATGGTTACTCCTAAGGTGGGGATAACACAAACTCCCCGCTGGCTTGTTGTGGAAGGCAAGAATGTGCTTGTCTTTAAACTTCCTGATGAGCCTGTAGTGATTTGAAGATTCCAGATTTCAATAATCCCTCCTCGGATGTTTATAAATATACCCTTGTTATTAAAGAGGTGGTTCGCTAAAGAATATTTTATTAAGACTTTTTTGAAAACGTTACTTTTCCTCCAACTCTTATATTGTTAAAAAAGAGACCTCTGTTTATTTCACTTGTCAAAGTGTATGTAACTTCTGTTACTAAAATGTCTTGCTCAGGATTCTGAGAGTTAAGCTGACTACAGACTAAACTTCATCTTATGGTTATTTAATTTTTTAGATAACCTTCAAAGCACTGAGCAAAAACCGGAAACTTTTGTGTGAGCCTAGGCAGACTGCTATAGATACATCCTGTAGTGCCAAAGTATATGGAAGTCAAATGCATTATAGCTACTTATTGCATTTTTGTTGAATTCCATTTCTTGAGATAATACATCTCATAAACCTTTATAGACACAAAAAAATGTTTGGACTGCATACAAACCCACAGCCCTCACTGGGCTATGCCCTCAAATCATCTGGTACTGTTTCTGTATGTAAATACCATGTTTCCCGGAAGGGATTGGTGGTCAAAAGGTTTTGTCCCTTAGATTGTATTTGTAGTTAAAATTGTTATTTAACATGCTAGTTTCCTTATTCTCAAGTTACTGATTCACAAAAGTAATGAAATAAATATTACTATCCTCTGGAAAAAAGATGCAGTATTACAGGAGATCAAGGGAAACTCCCTCCTGGGACTTTGCCTAGCATTTGTGTTACGCCTTAGCAGTAAGTGAGATGCTAACTAAATCTCACAGACATATTAAAGATTACAATGCTCATTTCTAGTTAGCCTTGTATCGGTTAAATTGTGACAATATTGAGGTACAGAGTCTTGCATGGATTAAATTATAATTTGGTTGTATTTGAGGAAATTGGAATGCTCTGTGGATCAATCTGGCTTAACATATTTGGTTTATTGAACAAGTTAAGTGAAGTATAATGGGATATGTGATTTCACATTAGAAACTTAACTTTCCTATGGAAAAAGGGAATTTTAAAAATTGAAAATATGTGCTAATATGTTTACCATGATTCAGTCAAAGGAATTCTGGGACTCACATGGCAGAAAGAGACATGAGGGACTCTAAACCCCAATGAATCCACTTATTTACTTTTTTTTTTTTTTTTTTTTTTTTTGAGAGAGAGAGACTCTGTCATCCAGGTGGGAGTGCAGTGGTGCAGTTATGCTCACTGCAGCCTTGAAATCCTGGCCTCAAGCAATCCTTCTCCCTCAGCCTCCCCAGTGGCTAGGAATACAAATGTGAGCCACCATGCCCAGATAATTTTTTATTTTTATTTTTCCTGTAAAGATGAGATCTTGCTATGGTGGCCAGGCTGGTCATGAATTCCTGGCCTCAAGTGATTCTCCTGCCTTGGCCTCCCAAAGCACTGGGGCTACTTACTTTGTCCAAAGGAAAGAATGAGCCACATATGTCTGAAGTAATTTGGCTAAAGTATTGCCAAAAAAGCCAGAGATTACTCAGTATCTTGTCACCCATATTATTTCTACCAGCCCAAAACATATCTGTACAATTGACTGTAAAAGTAAAAGTAACAAAAAAGAAGCTAACTCAAGTAGTTTCAGTTGCTTTTTTCCCCAGTTAATTTATTAAAATTTAATTTAATAATCTACTTAGGCATTTAGATTAATTACAGCTCTGGGAATATAACCAATACTTCAGAATGAGACATTTGATCATAATTCAAGATTTAGGAAACGCAGTTAAGAGAAATATCCTAACAATTGAGGAAGGGGTGTCTGAACACAGCAAGTCATCAATCATCTCTGTTTGTCAGTCCCTGGGGAACAAGTCTATTCATTTCTCACTCTGGGTAGAACATTCACCAGATGTTAAGGAATGTGGAAAATTGGCATGGAAAACTGCTAATTGTCCCTGTTTCTCAGTAATCAGCAAACAAATTTCAGGAGAAAGGATGATCAGATGGAAACTTAATGGTCTTTCCCTGGAGTAATACTAGTCCCTTATGAGGCAGCAAATGAGGATTGTTTTATGAAATAACCCTTATAACTCAAGGCTGACTTTCTACAAAATGTCTAAGATTTACTTTAGAGAAGCATTTTATATTTTCTCTCCTATTCCTTTATCTTTTTTATTCCCTTTTCCTGCATTTTTTTCTTTCTGTATTCAACACATATATCTTTGTATCTTTCTTTGTAAGAAGGGAGAATAATTTCTTAGGGAAAATAAAATAATTACCTCTACTTTATAAGTTTTCTTCCTATTTCTTTCAACTTCTTAGTTCTAAATGATACTGAAGAAAAAATAAGCTTAGAGTTTATTTTAAAAAAATACAATACCTAGAAAAAAAGCTATGACTCCCCATCCAAATTTAACCACCCTTCACATCTTGTCATTTTAGATCACTTTATCTTTTGTATTCACTCTCTCATTTCCATGGGTATTGCACATACTGATTATAAAGAATCAAACAATAGAGTATGTACAAAGGCAAACACTAAGAACTCACCCCAAAACAACCACTGAGAAATTATCCTCATTACCATTAGGTGACTGTCATTCTAACTTATTTGAATAAATAGAGATAACACAATGAAAATGTACAAGGGAGACTGGTTGGATTAATTGATAAGTAGATGGAAAGAAGATAGATGCTAGTAATATTTTTATAAAAATAAATCAGAATAAAGAGAGTTTTTTTTAAATTAAAAACACTCCAAATATTTCATTTATATTTATTAATTTAATAATGAAAAAACAAAACTAAAAAATTTGAACCTTGAGTTATTCTTTACTATGCAAAATATTGTTTCCTAAAGTATCTCATGAAGGTGTAAATGAAAAAAAAAAAAAAACAGAGCATGTATACTTTCGACTAGTTTGAACTATGTGTTTCTATTTCTACTGACCTCTTACTTTGACGGGTAGAGGATTTTAGCATTCTCCCCTGTCTTCTTGTCTTCCTTCCCTCAAGCACCTCAAACATTTGTATTTGCTATACTATCATATTAATATATCTCAGGTTTATATTATATCACGAGCATTATTTTCTGTTATATATCCGTTATTACCATTTTGCTCAGTATAAGTCCTGTGTTTCAATGGTTTCAATATTTTCAACTAGTCTTTATTAGACTACATGGCCTTAGTTTTGTTGCTTGTTTGTTTATAATCCTGAGATGTTATTATTAGTCCTATTCTAGGGATCCTATCTCACTAAGGTTGTCAGGTCTAGCAAGGAAAAATGCAGCATACACAGTTAAATTGGAACTTCAGATAAGCACTAATTTTATTTTAGTATAAGTATGTCCCATACAATATTTGAGATATACTAAAATAATATTCATTGTTTATCTGAAATTCAGATTTTTCTGGATGTCTTGTATTTTTATTTGCAACAAGATGTTTAGTTAACTTCAAATTTCAGATAAACAGTGTGTAATCCTTATTATTAATAAGTATTTAGTCTGGCAACTTTTACTCCATTGAGTTTGGAGTGAAAGTAGGGAGGAAGGATAGGCCATTGGTGGGAGAAATGGCATTAAAGTATGGATTATTTCCTCAGTTTGAGGTATCACTAGCGTTTCAATTCCGAAGGCCTATTAGTCTTTTTTTCCCTTGCATTTCTCCTATTAGAGATCTCCACTATGCTTCTTCAGAAGTAGAGGGGAAGAAGGATCAATACTATTTTGCACTAGGTTTCGGGATATTAGTGGAGATTCTCCTCACACTAAGAGGGTTTGTGGACTTGAGGATCGAATGAGGAACAACACCAGACTGTGCTTTTCTATTCTGTTTGGAAATGTATGTTTTATTCTTTACCAACAGTTTTGCTTTACTTTTCATTGTTTGTTTGCTGCCATTTAAAATTAATGTATGCTATTGACCCTATGGAGATAGTATTAGTAAATTTATTGAGTTGGTTCTTTGTTTCCGCCTTTTCCATTTGCTAATGTTTTTTAAGTTTTGGGAGGGCAAGTTGAGTCTATGAAGAAGTTGTAATCTGCTTTCTTAACCCAGAAAAACTATCTTTAGAATTTCCATTGAATCTATACAACCTGAAATTATTTCAGATAAAATCTTGTAGAAACAAACACAAGTTTTCAACACTTGGGTTGTAGTACAGAGTGCCTGCAACTTGGGCCCTTGAATCAAACTGAATTCAAAGCCCAGTTCTACCTTCCCTGTCTGAAAACCTGAGCATAGCACTACCGCATGATGCTTCACTTTCCCAGTTGGCAATAAGGCATAAGAGCAGACCTTTTTACAAGACATTTTCTGAAAATAAGATGAAATAAGGCATGTTTCTTAGAGAGTCTGGCATGTACAAAATGCTCATTAAACATTGACCACTTTTTTTTTTTTTCTTTTCTTTTCTTTTTTTTTTTTTTTTTTTTTTTTGAGATGGAGTCTTACTCTGTAGCCCAGGCTGGAGTGCAGTGGCGTGATTTCAGCTCACTACAACTTCCACCTTCCAGGTTCAAGCGATTCTCCTGCCTCAGCCTCCCTAGTAGCTGGGACTACAGGCACTCGCCACCATGCCCAGCTAATTTTTTGTATTTTTAGTACAGATGGGGATTCACTCTGTTAGCCAGCATGGTCTCAATCTCCTGACCTCCTGATCTACCCGCCTCAGCCTCCCAAAGTGCTGGGATTACAGGCATGAGCCATTGCACCCCACCAATGACTATTATTATTTCAACCAGTAAAGAATATCCTACTTTTAGAATTGCAAGATGTTAAAACTGGAAGAATCCTTCACACATACTAAAAACTTTTTAAATGCAAAATCTACTGTAACGAAAAAAACTCTTATTAGTTTATACTTTTAGGAAAATTTTAAATACTTGAAATATATTTTTTTTTTTTTTTTTTGAGACAGAGTCTTGCTCTGTCGCCCAGGCTGGAGTGCAGTGGCCAGGTCTCAGCTCACTGCAAGCTCCGCCTCCCGAGTTTACGCCATTCTCCTGCCTCAGCCTCCCGAGTAGCTGGGACTACAGGCGCCCACCACCACTCCCAGCTAGTTTTTTTGTATTTTTTAGTAGAGACAGGGTTTCACCGTGTTAGCCAGGATGGTCTCGATTTCCTGACCTCGTGATCCGCCCGTCTCAGCCTCCCAAAGTAAATACTTGAAATACATTTTAAGTCATTTAGAAATTTTTTGGTTATCTTCAAATTAGTTCAAATCCATGATTAAAATTCCAAAAGGAAAAATTTAATCTTCATTAAAAGCAACAAAGCTTACAAAGGAAAAACAGCTCTTTTGAAGGAAAATGGAAAATGGTTTCAAGTATCTTCTAAAATTTTTAATATAAAGTTTGTACAAATTACATGCATTTACAGGAGGCTAAAAAACATATGTCTGGACAACTGATGGCCACTTGAATAGACTTTAGTGTTCTGTACTGTAAATATGAAGCCTTTCTATATGATTTCACAATTATGATACTTTTTAAATTACATTTTTGATAAGTAGCCAGCTTTTTTAAGAGCTTTATTTATAAGATAAACATTTTCTAAAAGACTTTGAGTTAGTAATGGCAGCAATTACAACACTTTTCGTCAAAATTTTTCTTTTAGGGAATATGCAAATTATCCTTTATTGGACAAACATTTCTGGAAGGTATGGAGAATAGACAGTACTTTTGTGCATAGTTTCCCCTATAAAAGAAATTGGTCTTCTTAATTCCAAAATCAGGACCCTTCATAAACTTTGTTAAGGAAATACATTCTAGAATGCTGCACTCTGTGTAACCACATATCCTCATCTCAGCACATATGAAAGTCTTCTATAATATGAAACAGGTTGACATGATAGTATCGCACATCTAAAGTAACATACAATAAATTTACCTTTCATCCCAGAGTGTACTGAACGTATCTGGCTAGTTCACTTCAAAAAAAAAAAAAAAAACAAGCAAGCAAGTGAACAAGAACCACAACAAAACCTTGTTTATAAATACATTTATTGATTTCCATACAAAGACTAGTAATGTAGATCAATACATAATTGAGAAGTATTGCCCAATCTTCAAGCTGGATAACATTTCACAGATGCCAAGTTCTTAAATACTTTCAGCAGTGACCACACAGCTTAGTATCAGTGAGGGAAAGCCATACACAAAGGCTTACACAGTTCATCCTTGCAGTCAGACCAGGGGCCATACACTAAATGATAATTCCACCCAAAACACAGGTACTAATGGGAGTGGAAATGCATATCTGACAAATGGCTAAAAAGATACAAATATTTTTTAAGAGACTACACAAATTAAACAAATAAAATTCAGTAAAGAGAGCCACTGAAGTATAAAGCAATGACTCCCAACAGTGGAGAGTTGGGAAACAGCAGCAGCAGGAAACAGATTCATAGTTCTGGAGCCATCATCCATTCTTTCTCTTCCTCTCATCTTTCATGAAACAAAGAAAGAGAAAAGAGACAATCAAAAATGTTGGTCTTGTTGTGGCTACCATTCATCTATAGGCAAATAAAATTATTCCCATTAATTTTAGAAATTATGACATCTTTGAGTTAATAATGCAATATGAAATCTATTAAAAATTGCACTGCTGGATTAAGTATACATTTGACTTAAAATTTAATTTTCCCCTTTAAATATTTTATAATATGTTGGAAAATATTTTTGAAATATTAATAGTTTTTCTTTTTATTTTATTTTATACCCTTAATTTGCCTGTGCCATGTTCAAGCTTCCCAGGTTTTTTTGTTGTCGTTGTTGTTTGTTTTGCTTTTTTTTTAATTCTAATTTCTTCGGAAGAGGGAATATTAGGTAAGATAAAGCAGAGGATATGGATGACAATGGACAGGTGCTCAGCACCCCAGAGAGAACTGGAAAAGAATCAACACAGGACAGAGCATTTGTGGGATCTGAGAACAGGAGAGTCTGTGTGCTGCCTCGGGAGTGAAACATCGCATCTGGAAAACAGCAAGACCCAGTGGAAAGAATAGATATCAGTCATGCCTGGATAGCCAGGGCTGTGGACAGCATCCTCAGAGCGACCCCTCTGCTGGCAGTACAGGAAGGAGCCGAGCAATTCCCAGGCTCACAATGGCTTACCAACAGCAGGAAAACTCACTAGACCCAATGTAGTGTTAAAGACAGAAATAAAATGAAGTTATATATGTACTTTTTACACCTAACTTTGGTTGACTAAGATTTGTATCCAGCTAATTTTCAAAATAATCATCACTTTAAAATGTTGTCATCCATCCTTATGGCATTTCAGGGTTTAACAGTAGAGTTAAGAACATGGCATGTGACTGCATGATTTCAAATCCCAGCTCTGCTACTTATTAGTGAGCAAGTCACTTATCTATTTCGTGCCTGAGTTTCCTAATGTAACAAATATAGCACCTATCTTCAAAGGTTGCTATAAGGATTAAACAAGTCTATGTATGTACTACATAAGTGCTTGATAAGTGAAACAAGAAATAAAATATGAAAATCGATGGTATCACAAAAGAAGAAAGTAAGCCACTCTGCTTAAGGGTGAAACAAATGCTAAATAAGACATAATAAAGAGCAGGGGAGGGGAGGGCATGAGCCAAATTCCAACACCATGCCACTCAAACCACATTACTTTTCAAAAGATCACCATCTGCTATTACTATTATAATGTGATCAGACTGCGTCACCAAAAGAATCAGAAGTTCACCTTCAGCAAAAATCATTTTGAAAAATATTTGTTTTTAGTATCTACATTTTGTAGTAAAATATTATGCAATCTTGTAGAAATTAGAGAACTGTGAGAAAGTAAAAAGGTACAGAGATACAAAACATTTAGACATGATTACACCATCCATAAATAACTACTGCTAACAATGTGTCCTTTAACGTATACACTTTTAAAAATCATGATCTTTTTATATATATCACCACACTCATTTCATAAACAGACACATCTTGTTGTATTGCACTTCACAAATTTCATTCACTTTGCAAGTTGAAGGTTTGTAGTAACGCTGTATTAAGCAAGTTTATCAGCGCGATTTCTCCAACAGCAAGCACTTGCTTCGTATCTGTGTCACATTTCAGTAACTCACTCAATATTGCAAACTTTTTCATTGTTACTATGTCTGTTATATGGATCTGTGATCAGTGATGTTTGTTGTTACCATTGTAATTGTTTTGGGGCACCATGAGGATGTGCACCAAAAGTGGCAAGCTTTATCAATAAATGTTGTGTGTGTTCCGACTGCTCCACCAACCAGCCATTCCTGCATCTCTCTCCCTCTCTTCGGATTTCCCTATCGCCTGAGACACAACAATATTGAAATGAGTCCTATTACTAACCCTGCAATGCCCTCCAAGAGTTTAATGGAAAGGAAGGGTCTCACATTTCCTACTTTAAATCAAAAACTAGAAATGATTAAGCCAATGAGGCAGACATGTCGAAAGTCAGGATAGGTTGAATGCTAGGCCTTTTGCACCAAACAGTTTGCCAAGTTGTGAATGCAAAGAAAAAGTTATTGAAGAAAATTAATAGTGCAACTCCTGAGAACACACAAATAATAAGAAATCAAAACAGCCTACTGCTGAGATGGGGAAAGTTTGAGTGGTTTGGATAGAAGATCAAACCAGTCACAACATTCTCTTTAACCAAAGCCTAATCCAGAGCAAAGTTCCAATTCTCTTCAATTCTATGAAGACTGGGAGAGGTGAGGGTTGCAGAAAAAGGATTTGGGAGGTTGGTTCATTAGATTTTTAAAAAGAAGCCGTCTCCATAACATAAAAGGGCAAGGTGAAGCAGCAAGTGCTAATGGAGAAGCTGCAGCAAGATATCCATCAGATCTGGCTGAGATCATTGATGAAGGTATCTTGACAAAACAAAAGATTTTCAGTGTAGAAGAAACAGCCTCATATTGGAAGAAGATGTCATCTAGGAGTTTCATAGCTAGAGAGAAGTCAATGACGGTCTTCAAAACTTTGAACGATGGGTTGACTCTCTTGCTAGGAGCTAATGCACCTGGTGAATTTAAATTGAAGCCAATGATCATTTACCATTCTAAAAATCCTAAGGCCCTGAGAACTATGCTGAATCTACTCTTGCTGTGCTCCGTAAATGGAAAATGAAAGCCTGGGTGACAGCACACCTGTTTACATCATGGTTTACTGAATATTTGAGCCCACTGTTGCAACTAACTCTTCAGAAAAAAAAGAAAGAAAGAAAGAAAGAAAGAAAGAAAGAAAGAAAGAAAGAAAGAAAGAAAGAAAGAAAGAAAGAAAGATTCCTTTCAAAATAGTACTGCTGATGACAATGCATCTGGTCACCCAAGAATGTTGATGCAGTTGTATAAGGAGACTAATATTTCCATGACACAGCATCCATTCTGCAGTCCATAGACCAAGAAGTAAATCTGACTTTCAGATCTTACTATTTAAGAAATACATTTCATAAAACTACAGTAGCCATAGATAGTGATTCTTCTGATGGAACTGGGCAAACTAAACAGAAAACTTTCTGGAAAGGATTCACCATTCTAGATGATGTTAAGTACATTCATTATTCATGGAAAAACATCAATATCTCAACATTAACAGGAGGGTTGAATTTGATTCCAACCTCATGAATGCCGTTGAGGGGTTCAAGACTTCAGTGGAGGAAGTAACTGCAGATGTGGTGGAAATAGCTAAAGAAGGAGAATTGAAGGTGGAGCCTGAAGATGTGACTGAACTGCTGCAATCTCATGATTCAACTTGAACAAATAAGGAGTTGCTTCTTGTGGATGAGCAAAGAAAGTGGTTTCTTCAGATGGAGTCTACTCCCGGTGAAGATGTTGTGCACATTGTTGAAACAACAATAAAAGATTTTGAATACTCCAAAAACTTTAAGGATAAAGCAGTGGCAGTTTATGAGAATTGACTCCAATTTTGAAGAAATTCCGCTGTGGGGAAAATGCTGTCAATCAGCCTTGCATGCTACGGAGATATCTTTTATGAAAATCAGACTTCATTGTTGCCTCAATTTGTGAAATTGCCACCTACCCCAATCTTCAGCAGCCACCACCCTGATTGGTCAGCACCAACAATCTTCCATCAGCAAAAAGATCACAACTTGCTAAGTTGTGAAGATGACTTAGGAAGTCATCTCAATGACTAATAAGATTCAGATGCTTATTAGTATTTTCAGCAATAAAACATTTTTAAATTAAGGTATAAACATTGGTTGTTAGACATAATGCTGTTGCACACTTAATAGACTACAGTACAGTGTAAACATTAAACATAACTTTTATATGCATTTTACAATCAAAAAATTCATGTGGCTAACTTTATTGTGACATTCATTTTATTGAAGTGGTCTGGTACTGAAATTGCAATAGCTCCAAAGTATGACTATATATATATATATATATACACACACACACACACACACATATACAGTAGTATATAAATAGTGTATACTACTCTTTTCCAGTTGACTAAAGTTTATATAATAATTTTCATATTTTATGCATGACTTTTGACTTATTTTTTTAATTCAAACAGTATGAATTTTTTTTATCTCACTAAGAATAAATAATGGTACTTTTCAGACCTTACCATTTCACAATCAGTGGATATATAGTTCTTATCTAGAAGCATGTTTTAAGTGTTCTTATTGCAATCTCTAAGAAAGTGTATGTTCTGCTCCTTATATTCAACTTACTTTATTGAGTATCTCCAAAAAAAATCACAAAACTCCAATCATGTTTAATATTGCATAAGATAGTGTAAGTCTGCCACCTGCTGGCTACCTGTGAACTTGCACAATTTTTACCACTTGGAAACAAATTTTAATTTCAATTTACAAAACAAGCTGAATTGGGGCTTAGTACTGCCTTGTGAGGTTAAAAATCAGTAGTGATCTTTTTGTGGTCATTTCAGTTTCCAATTTCCTTATAAATTTTAAAATTTTAATTTTCTACCTTTTGATACAGTTAAATGATGGCTCTGTATTTTAAACAGAAGTTTTGAGAAACAGATTTAAACCTCAAATTATGTAACTCTATTTTATTTATTTATTTATTTATTTATTTATTTATTTATTTATTTATTATTATACTTTAAGTTGTAGGGTACATGTGCATAGCGTGCAGGTTTGTTACATATGTATACTTGGGCCATGTTGGTGTGCTGCACCCATCAACTCATCATTTACATCAGGTATAACTCCCAATGCAATCCCTCTCCCCTCCCCCCTCCCCATGATAGGCCCCTGTGTGTGATGTTCCCCTTCCTGAGTCCAAGTGATCTCATTGTTCAGTTCCCACCTATGAGTGAGAACATGCAGTGTTTGGTTTTCTGTTCTTGTGATAGTTTGCTAAGAATGATGGTTTCCAGCTGCATCCATGTCCCTACAAAGGACACAAACTCATCCTTTTTGATGGCTGCATAGTATTCCATGGTGTATATGTGCCACATTTTCTTAATCCAATCTGTCACTGATGGACATTTGGGTTGATTCCAAGTCTTTGCTATTGTGAATAGTGCTGCAATAAACATACGTGTGCATGTGTCTTTATAGCAGCATAATTTATAATCCTTTGGGTATATACCCAGTAATGGGATGGCTGGCTCATATGGTACATCTAGTTCTAGATCCTTGAGGAATCACCATACTGTTTTCCACAATGGTTGAACTAGTTTACAATCCCACCAACAGTGTAAAAGTGTTCCTATTTCTCCACATCCTCTCCAGCACCTGTTGTTTCCTGACTTTTTAATGATTGCCATTCTAACTGGTGTGAGATGGTATCTCATTGTGGTTTTGATTTGCATTTCTCTGATGGCCAGTGATGATGAGCATTTTTTCATGTGTCTGTTGGCTGTATGAATGTCTTCTTTTGAGAAATGTCTGTTCATATCCTTTGCCCACTTTTTGATGGGGTTGTTTGTTTTTTTCTTGTAAATTTGTTTGAGTTCTTTGTAGGTTCTGGATATTAGCCCTTTGTCAGATGAGTAGATTGCAAAAATTTTCTCCCATTCTGTAGGTTGCCTGTTCACTCTGATGGTAGTTTCTTTTGCTGTGCAGAAGCTCTTTAGTTTAATGAGATCCCATTTGTCAATTTTGGCTTTTGCTGCCGTTGCTTTTGGTGTTTTAGACATGAAGTCTTTGCCCATGCCTATGTCCTGAATGGTACTACCTAGGTTTTCCTCTAGGATTTTTATGGTATTAGGTCTAACATTTAAGTCTCTAATCCATCGTGAATTAATTTTCGTATAAGGAGTAAGGAAAGGATCCAGTTTCAGCTTTCTACTTATGGCTAGCCAATTTTCCCAGCACCATTTATTAAACAGGGAATCCTTTCCCCATTTCTTGTTTCTCTCAGGTTTGTCAAAGATCAGATGGCTGTAGATGTGTGGTATTATTTCTGAGGACTCTGTTCTGTTCCATTGGTCTATACTCTGTTTTGGTACCAGTACCATGCTGTTTTGGTTACTGTAGCCTTGTAGTATAGTTTGAAGTCAGGTAGCATGATGCCTCCAGCTTTGTTCTTTTGACTTAGGATTGTCTTGGAGATGCGGGCTCTTTTTTGGTTCCATATGAACTTTAAAGCAGTTTTTTTCCAATTCTGTGAAGAAACTCATTGGTAGCCTGATGAGGATGGCATTGAATCTATAAATTACCTTGGGCAGTATGGCCATTTTCACGATATTGATTCTTCCTATCCATGAGCATGGTATGTTCTTCCATTTGTTTGTGTCCTCTTTGATTTCACTGAGCAGTGGTTTGTAGTTCTCCTTGAAGAGGTCCTTTACATCCCTTGTAAGTTGGATTCCTAGGTATTTTAATCTCTTTGAAGCAATTGTGAATGGAAGTTCATTCCTGATTTGGCTCTCTGTTTGTCTGTTACTGGTGTATAAGAATGCTCGTGATTTTTGCACATTAATTTTGTATCCTGAGACTTTGCTGAAGTTGCTTATCAGCTTAAGGAGATTTTGGGCTGAGACAATGGGGTTTTCTAAATATACAATCATGTCATCTGCAAACAGGGACAATTCGACTTCTTCTTTTCCTAACTGAATACCCTTGATTTCTTTCTCTTGCCTGATTGCCCTAGCCAGAACTTCCAACACTATGTTGAATAGGAGTGGTGAGAGAGGGCATCCCTGTCTTGTGCCAGTTTTCAAAGGGAATTTTTGCAGTTTTTGCCCATTCAGTATGATATTGGCTGTGGGTTTGTCATAAATAGATCTTATTATTTTAAGGTACGTTCCATCAATACCGAATTTATTGAGCGTTTTTAGCATGAAGGGCTGTTGAATTTTGTCAAAAGCCTTTTTTGCATCTATTGAGATAATCATGTGGTTCTTGTCTTTGGTTCTGTTTATATGCTGGATTATGTTTATTGATTTGCGAATGTTGAACCAGCCTTGTATCCCAGGGATGAAGCCCACTTGATCATGGTGGATAAGCTTTTTGATGTGTTGCTGAATCCAGTTTGCCAGTATTTTATTGAGGATTTTTGCATCAATGTTCATCAGGGATATTGGTCTAAAATTCTCTTTTTTTGTTGTGTCTCTGCCAGGCTTTGATATCAGGATGATGTTGGCCTCATAAAATGAGTTAGGGAGGATTCCCTCTTTTTCTATTGATTGGAATAGTTTCAGAAGGAATGGTACCAACTCCTCCTTGTATCTCTGGTAGAATTCAGCTGTGAATCCATCTGGTCCTGGACTTTTTTTGGTTGGCAGGCTATTAATTATTGCCTCAATTTCAGAGCCTGCTATTGGTCTATTCAGGGATTCAACTTCTTCCTGGTTTAGTCTTGGAAGAGTGTAAGTGTCCAGGAAATTATCCATTTCTTCTAGATTTTCCAGTTTATTTGCGTAGAGGTGTTTATAGTATTCTCTGAGGGTAGTTTGTATTTCTGTGGGGTCGGTGGTGATATCCCCTTTATCATTTTTAATTGTGTCGATTTGATTCTTCTCTCTTTTCTTCTTTATTAGTCTTGCTAGTGGTCTGTTAATTTTGTTGATCTTTTCAAAAAACCAACTCCTGGGTTCATTGATTTTTTGGAGAGTTTTTTGTGTCTCCATCTCCTTCAGTTCTGCTCTGATCTTAGTTATTTCTAGCCTTCTGCTAGCTTTCGAATGTGTTTGCTCTTGCTTCTCTAGTTCTTTTAATTGTGATGTTAGAGTGTCAATTTTAGATCTTTTCTGCTTTCTCTTGTGGGCATTTAGTGCTATCAATTTCCCTCTACACACTGCTTTCAATGTGTCCCAGAGATTCTGGTATGTTGTATCTTTGTTCTCATTGGTTTCAAAGAACATCTTTATTTCTGCCTTCATTTCGTTATGTACCCAGTAGTCATTCAGGAGCAGGTTGTTCAGTTTCCATGTAGTTGAGCGGTTTTGATTGAGTTTCTTAGTCCTGAGTTGTAGTTTGATTGCACTGTTGTCTGAGAGACAGTTTGTTATAATTTCTGTTCTTGTACATTTGCTGAGGAGTGCTTTACTTCCAATTACGTGGTCGATTTTGGAGTAAGTACGATGTGGTGCTGAGAAGAATGTATATTCTGTTGATTTGGGGTGGAGAGTTCTATAGATGTCTATTAGGTCTGCTTGCTGCAGAGATGAGTTCAATTCCTGGATATCCTTGTTAACTTTCTGTCTCGTTGATCTGTCTAATGTTGACAGTGGAGTGTTGAAGTCTCCCATTATTATTGTATGGGAGTCTAAGTCTCTTTGTAAGTCTCTAAGGACTTGCTTGATGAATCTGGGTGCTCCTGTATTGGGTGCATATATATTTAGGATAGTTAGCTCTTCCTGTTGAATTGATCCCTTTACCATTATGTAATGGCCTTCTTTGTCTCTTTTGATCTTTGATGGTTTAAAGTCTGTTTTATCAGAGACTAGTATTGCAACCCCCGCTTTTTTTTGTTCTCCATTTGCTTGGTAAAAATCTTCCTCCATCCCTTTATTTTGAGCCTATGTATGTCTCTGCGTGTGAGATGGGTCTCCTGAATACAGCAGACTGATGGGTCTTGACTCTTTATCCAGTTTGCCAGTCTGTGTCTTTTAATTGGAGCATTTAGTCCATTTATATTTAAGGTTAAGATTGTTATGTGTGAACTTGATCCTGCCATTATGATATTAACTGGTTATTTTGCTCATTAGTTGATGCAGTTTCTTCCTAGCCTCGATGGTCTTTACATTTTGGCATGTTTTTGCAATGGCTGGTACCGGTTGTTCCTTTCCATGTTGAGTGCTTCCTTCAGGGTCTCTTGTAAGGCAGGCCTAGTGGTGACAAAATCTCTAAGCATTTGCTTATCTGTAAAGGATTTTATTTCTCCTTCACTTATGAAACTTAGTTTGGCTGGATATGAAATTCTGGGTTTAAAATTCTTTTCTTTAAGAATGTTGAATATTGGCCCCCACTCTCTTCTGGCTTGGAGAGTTTCTGCCGAGAGATCTGCTGTTAGTCTGATGGGCTTCCCTTTGTGGGTAACCCGACCTTTCTCTCTGGCTGCCCTTAAGATTTTTTCCTTCATTTCAACTTTGGTGAATCTGGCAATTATGTGTCTTGGAGTTGCTCTTCTCGAGGAGTATCTTTGTGGCATTCTCTGTATTTCCTGGATTTGAATGTTGGCCTGCCCTACTAGGTTGGGGAAGTTCTCCTGGATGATATCCTGAAGAGTGTTTTCCAACTTGGTTCCATTTTCCACCTCACTTTCAGGCACCCCAATCAGACGTAGATTTGGTCTTTTTACATAATCCCATACTTCTTGCAGGCTTTGTTCATTTCTTTTTCTTCTTTTTTCTTTTGGTTTCTCTTCTCGCTTCATTTCATTCATTTGATCCTCAATCGCAGATACTCTTTCTTCCAGTTGATCGAGTCGGTTACTGAAGCTTGTGCATTTGTCACGTAGTTCTCGTGTCATGGTTTTCATCTCTTTCATTTCGTTTATGACCTTCTCTGCATTAATTACTCTAGCCATCAATTTTTCCACTTTTTTTCAAGATATTTAGTTTCTTTGCGCTGGGTACATAATTCCTCCTTCAGCTCTGAGAAATTTGATGGACTGAAGCCTTCTTCTCTCCTCTCGTCAAAGTCATTCTCCGTCCAGCTTTGATCCGTTGCTGGCGATGAGCTGCGCTCCTTTGCTGGGGGAGATGCACTCTTATTTTTTGAATTTCCAGCTTTTCTGCCCTGCTTTTTCCCCATCTTTGTGGTTTTATCTGCCTCTGGTCTTTGATGATGGTGATGTACTGATGAGGTTTTGGTGTAGGTGTCCTTCCTGTTTGATAGTTTTCCTTCTAACAGTCAGGACCCTCAGCTGTAGGTCTGTTGGAGATTGCCTGAGGTCCACTCCAGACCCTGTTTGCCTGGGTGTCAGCAGCAGAGGCTGCAGAAGATAGAATATTTCTGAACAGCGAGTGTACCTGTCTGATTCTTGCTTTGGAAGCTTCCTCTCAGGGGTGTACTCAACCCTGTGAGGTGTGGGGTGTCAGACTGCCCCTAGTCGGGGATGTCTCCCAGTTAGGCTACTCAGTGGTCAGGGACCCACTTGAGCAGGGAGTCTGTCCCTTCTCAGATCTCAACCTCCGTGTTGGGAGATCCACTGCTCTCTTCGAAGCTGTCAGACAGAGTCGTTTGCATCTGCTGAGGTTTCGGCTGTGTTTGTTATTGTTTACTGTGCCCTGTCCCCAGAGGTGGAGTCTACAGAGACAGGCAGGTTTCCTTGAGCTGCTGTGAGCTCCACCCAGTTCGAGCTTCCCAGCAGCTTTGTTTACCTACTTAAGCCTCAGCAATGGCGGGCGCCCCTCCCCCATCCTCGCTACTGCCTTGCCGGTAGATCACAGACTGCTGTGCTAGCAATGAGGGAGGCTCCGTGGGTGTGGGACCCTCCAGCCAGGTGTGGGATATGATCTCCTGGTGTGCCTGTTTCCTTAAAGCACAGTATTGGGGTGGGAGTTACCCGATTTTCCAGGTGTTGTGTGTCTCAGTTCCCCTGGCTAGGAAAAGGGATTCCCTTCCCCCTTGCGCTTCCCAGGTGAGGCAATGCCTCGCCCTGCTTCAGCTCTCGCTGGTCGGGCTGCAGCAGCTGACCAGCACCGATCGTCCGGCACTCCCCAGTGAGATGAACCCAGTACCTCAGTTGAAAATGCAGAAATCACCGGTCTTCTGTGTCGCTCGCCCTGGGAGTTGGAGACTGGAGCTGTTCCTATTCGGCCATCTTGCTCCTATGTAACTCTATTTTAAAGCGATCATAAAATTTTCTACAAGGTTTAAATATAAATATTCTTATAATTTTTCTTGTATAGTAATTTAGTGACCTAGCCATATTTATTTATTTATTCTTGTATAAATTTAAGAAGTACAAGTGCAATTTTGTTACCTAGATATATTGCTTAAGGATGAAGTCTGGGCTTTTAGTGTATCAAACTTCCAAATAACGTACATTGTACCCATTAAGTGATTCTCCATTGCCCACCCCAGTCCCACCCTCTGCCCTTCCAAGTCTCTAGTGACTACTGTTCCACACTCTACGTCCATGTGTACTCATTATTTAGTGCCCACTCATAAGTGAGAACGTACTGCATTTGACTTTCTGTTTTTGTGTTGTTTCACTTAAGATAATGGCCAACAGTTTCATCCATGTTGCTGTAAAAGACACGATGTCATTCTTTTTTATGGCTACATAGTATTTCCTTGTGTATATATCCCACGTTTTCTTTATTCAATCATCTGTTGATGGACACTTAGCAACCTTGCCAATTTTTTTTTTTTTTTTTTTTTGAGATGGGGGCTCCGTCACCCAGGTTGGTGAGTGCAGAGGCATGATCTCGGCTCACTGCAACCTCCACTTCCCCAGCTACAGCAATCTTCCTGCCTTAGCCTCCTTAGTAGCTGGAACTACAGGTGTGCACCACCATGCCTCGCAATTTTTTGGTATTTTTTTTAACAGAAACAGGGTTTCACCATGTTGGCCAGGTTGGTCTTGAACTCCTGGGCTCAAGCCATCCACCCACCTGGGCCTCCCAAAGTGCTGGGATTACAAGCACGAGCCACCACAACTGACCCCAAATTGATTTTTTCAAAAAAAAAATTGTATAAACTTAAGGTATAAAACATGATGTTTTGATAGACATATGCATAGTGAACTTATGACTACAACCAAGCTAATTAACATAACCATGTCTTCACATAGTTACCTTTTGTGGTGTATAGTGAGAATACTTAAGGTCTACTCTCTTAGCAAATTTCAAGGATACAAAAGAGTATTATCAATCATAGTCCCCATGTTGCACGCTAGACCTCTAGAATATAATCACCTTACATGACTGAAACTTCGTACACTTTGACCATCTCCCCATTTCCCCCACTCCTCCACCGCTGGTACTCACCATTCTACTCTCTGCTTCTATGAATTTTTCTTCAGTTCTACATAAATATGAGAATATCAGTATTTTTCTTTCTGTGTCTAGCTTATTTCACATAGCATAATGTCCTCTAGGTTCATTTTTGTTGTTGCAAGTGGCAGGATTTCCTACATTTTTTAAGGCTGAATGATATTCTATTGCATATATATACACATCACAATTTCTTCATACATTCACCCATTGGCAGACACTTAGATTGTAGCCCTGTCTTGGCTATTGTGAATAATGCTACAATTCATAACATTATTAATGATTATTTTTGATGTTTTAATCTGAGATACTGGCCAAATTGATTATTTTTAAAACATTAAATCAAACTTGAAGAAATACTGCCCCACCATGCAAATACGAATTATATTCTCATCCAGGAATATTTGCTACCAGTTTCTACATGCTATGCTCAACTTCCCAGAGTGGCAATCATTATAACCTATGTCAGAATTTTGATCCTTGTGCTTATCACTCTCTATCTAGGATTTTTCATTTTTTTCACATCATCATTATCATCTTTATTTTTCATGGATACTTTGAGTTTATCCTGATTTAATTAATCATCCTCTTTTTGCTTAAGTTCTCACTGTTTCCAATTTTACTTGACTCGAAACCGTATTGTAATTAATACCTTCATAAACTTTGTTTACAAATAATAGAGTCTTTTATATCAGCGGTTGAAGGTAATATTCAAGATAAATATTTGGGGCATTTAAAGCTAATATTAAATGTTTTTAAATTGTCAAGCAGAGCTATGTATAATATTGATTTTTGTTGTGATTCCAAATGTTTCCCAATGGACAAATATTCACTGAGTATTCATTTGTGTGAATCACTGACAAGCGTAAGAAGGAATGAGACACAATTGTCTCACTTCTTGCACTGGAAAATACCATTTGCTTGTGGAGATGAGATGTAGACAAACACTTTTAATGCAAAGTAGAAATGGATCATTGCAAGAATAGAACTCAAAGATAAAGATGGCTTTCAGAAGAAATATTCAAGGAAGGCTTCATTAATAGAAATTAAATTTAAATGAAAATATGAGTTTCATTTTTTTCTTTCTTGATTTCTACATATTAAAAAATTATGATTTTCATGTTAGACATATTTATTGAGTTGATCAATAGGAGAAACAGATGAGGTAGTATTGCTACACAGCAAGGTGTCATTACCTGAGAATTGCTGCCTAGATTCCTACTTATTAAAAAAAGAAAAGAAACAATTACAACATAATGTGTTGGAAAGAAGACTAGTAGTGCTGATTTTCTGAAGATCTGAATGTTTTCCTGGCTTCACCTCTTCTTTACAAAATCAGAGCCAAGGCAATTCAACCTCCACATTACATATCTTTACCTCACTTCATGATATATTAATGAAGACCACACAGAGACACATACACACACACGGTGTGGCTTTCAAGTTTTTTAAGTAACAGAAGAAATTTTATGAAGATGTACAACACATAAAGCAGCTCAACTTTCAGCTACTGTGTTAAATGATGTGGGGGGAGACTGTGAAGAAGCCCTGCCAGACTACCCCAACAACCAACCTCCACTCTTCCTTCATCTCTCAGAAACTTGACCTTAGTTAGTTAGAAGAAAAAAGCTGTTAGAAAGAAAAAAGCAATTCCTGACATACAGGAACCAATCTGACTAAACTAGGCCATGGTGGTTTTAGAAGCTGTCCTGGTGCTCACGCATAGGCAGTGTCTTTGTCGTGTAGGTTATAAACAATCTCACAGAACACCAACAATGTCACACTGCAACCATGATGATGTGTGACAAAACAAGGCCACTTCATAATTTTGTCTAACCAAAGAGAGAAGCAAGTCCACTGGGCAAACAACAAAATATCCAATAACTTTCTCTCCAGGGTAATATGAGTGTACTGAGTGTATTCCTCCTTTATTGTAATATACTACATAGTAATACACAATGAGTAATCAACTCAATGTGTTCCTAGTGGGTTTTGATGGCATGAAGAAATACAATTAATCGTGCATGTTAATCTTGTATCCTGCAAACTTGCTAAACTTATGAATTTATTTTCCTGGGGTTATTTGGTAGGTTTTTGTTTTTATTTTCTTAGTTCTCACAGGACCTTCTATATAGACTTAACCTTTTATCAAGTTAAGAAAGTTCTCTTCTGTTTTTAGTTTCAAGAGGGTTTTAATTAGGGATGGTTGTTGGGTTTTTATGTGCTTTTCTTGCATCTATTTAGATGCTCATGAATGTTTTCATTATTAGTTTGTTACTAAGAAAATTATATTGATTGATTTTTGATTGTTAAATCCTGCATTCTGAAGGTATACCCCATTTAGTTATGCTATATAATCCTTTTACTATATTGTCAGCTTTTATTTGTTAAAATTTTGTTAAGAACTTTTGTATCTCTGTTATTAGTCTGTTGGGGTATTAGTCTGTTGGGGTTTTCTCTGTAATATCCTTGCCAAGTTTTGGTATTAGATAATGTTTGCTTTATAGAATGAGTTGAGAAATATTCCATCCTCTTCTATTTTTTTATTTCTTGAATGTTTTATATTCTTTCTTGTGTTGTTATCTACAAGAAATCGCCACCATCCTTATTTTTATTTCTTTGTATGTAACTTGAAATTCAGAAGGATTGCAGATTTTTCTCTTTATCACTGATTTTTATTAAATGTGTCCCATGACTTCTCTGCTCTAATCTGTGTCTGCACTCCTCCTTGCTCACTATTATCTAGCCACATTAGCTTTTTGCTCCTTTTTTACTATTTCAAGTATACTCTGACCTCAGAACCTTGTACAACCTTGTACTGACTGTTTTCTTTGCCTAAAAAAATCTTTTTTTTTAAATCTTTATGCAGCTGTTCACCTCCTTCAAATGTTCACTCAACTATCATGTCTCAATAATGCTCACTGTGATTCTCCCACTTAAAATTACAAATCCCCTAGCACTTTCAAACCATCTTTCTTATCATGCAATATAATTTCCCATAACACTCACCACTTTATAACTTTCCATATGCATTTTTATGCTTATTTTCTGTCTCCTCAACTGGAATGTAAATCATAGGAGGGCAGTAAACTTTATCAATTTTTTTCACTGTTATATATTCAGTACTCAGAATGAAACCTAGAACAGTGCCTAGAATACTGTATTTTTAGAAAATATTTGTTGAAAGAATTAATTATTCAACAAAGGAAGATAATTAAAATTCTACTTTTAAAAGAGTATTTTAATCAATAATTCTTTTTGATTGAGATCTACTTCATACTATGAGATTATTGATTTTAACTTTTTCTTCCTGACAGTTAGTAGGCCCTTAATAAATATTTGTTGAATTATTTAATAATAAATTCTACCTTTTCCACATGTTATCATGATGCTTCTGTTTATAAATTTCATGAATCTAAATTTACTAGCAATTGTAAATTTACTAGCAATTAATTGCTAGATCGTTTACCATTAACAATGTTGTATGTATTACTTACAGTGTGGATTGAAAAGTTCTGTCATTTAACATTCATTTTGGAAAATTTTAGAACTGGTGAAGGGTAATTTTTAAAATATTTATACTAGATTCAGAAGACCTAAGTTTGGGTCTCAGTTTTTCCACTTTCTAGACCTATAGCCATAGGAAAATTTCTTAAACTTTCTGACTCCCCATTTTCTTATCCTTAAAATGAGGACAATGAATTTTAAGTTCTCCAAGTCCTTTCCAGCTCTAATATTCTGGGAATCTACTGCAGTAAATTACCTGTCCACACTCAGTGTTATAAACATACTGTTTTGCAGCTAGACAAGATCAGTACCATGATACAAATGTCCATAATAATGACCTGAAGGCATTCTGAGATCTCAGATTGCCTCCTGGCTCATCCTAAATGTTCTAAGGTTAGTTTCCAATCCGTCCTAACCAAGAAATTGAAAACAAAGTTTTAAAGCCCATGCATGAGTTGTAACAAAGAAACAGGAGATACCTTTTTTTTTCTCTTTGTTCCAGAACTATGCACTTGGTGATTATTGGCCCATGTTGGCCTTTTGAAGAACAAATCTCTACTCAGGCTTTGTTTACAACTACTTAGTAATTACTCTGTTAACAATAGTATTTCTATAACTCTAATTATTCCATGAGTCTTGTAATTACTGCTTAAACCTAAAATTTGGGCTTTGTTTGCAACTACTTAGTAATTACTGTGTTAAAAATAGTATTTATATAACTCTAGTTATCCATAGGTCTTGTAATTACTGCTTACATCTAAAAACTATAACACTGGGAGATTTTCTTGTCATTTGAAATACTTACTGCCCGTCACATCAGAAATGCCATTGCTGGAATCTACTGTGTCATTACCTCCAAAATGTTTGCTATTTGTTGTAGGCCTGGTGTAGACTACACAGAGGTTTGATAGGAAAAAAAAAATTCTCTTTGTAAGTATAGAGAAAAGGATACCTCACATCCTTCAGACCCCACAACAAGCTTCCAAGTTTATACACACATACACTGACACACACACACACACACACACAGACTTAGGGGTGGAAACTTTTTATTTTGCCATGCACAACTTTTTCAAAGCAACTACCTTTTGTAGCCATCATTTCATAAAATAAAATATATAGTAACAGCAAAATTTAGGAAACATATAATATCAGAATAAAAGGCAATCCTTTACATTTAATAAATATAAACAGTTCAGTATATTGGTTTTTTTTTTTTTTTTTTTTTTTTTTTTGAAGAAGTCTGTGCTCTATAACACTCCCTGGGTCTCCCACATAATGCAGGGATGTGTGAATCCTTTCATGATCATGATGTGTTGGTGACACTTGAATTTTCCACAAGTTGAGGGGGAAAAATCATCAAATTGACAGAAATTCAAAGTGGTCATCTAAGAACTTGGGACACCTGAGAAGAGAATGTCTATAGAAGAAAACAAATGCACCTTTCTGTCATTCTGTAGACTTATTCTTTAGAGCTATGATTTGGTTGACTGCAACAACGCCAACTCCATACATATAGCCTATGTGAACAGTGACTATGTATCTTTGTCTTGCTGCTATAACAAAATATCTGAAGAGGAAACTTACAAAAAATAGAAATTTGTTTCTCACAGTTCTGGATACTGGGAAGTCCAAGATCAAGGCACTGGCAGGATTGGTGCCTGGTAAGAGCTGTTCTCTGCTTCCAAGATGGCACCTTGTTGCTGCATCCTCTGGAAGTGACAAATGTGTCCTCACTGGGGGGAAGGGACAAAGGGTGCAACCTAATTTCTTTAAGTTCTTTTATAAGGACTTTAATCCCATCCTGGAGTGCTGCACACTACTGACCTAATCACCTCCTATACATTCCACATCGTAATACAATCACATTTGCAATTAAGATTCATCACATGACTTCTGGAGGTCATTCTAACCACAGGACTATATTTTCTCTGCCTTCTTTTCTCCTTTCCTCCATGGACTCTTCATTGTCTCCTTTTTCTTCATCTTCCTCAGACAGGAATTATGAAAGATGAGAGACAGAGGAAAGGAAAGAGAATGGTGATATAAGAATGTATTCATCAATGCAATCTGAGGGGGACACAGGGCTGCTATGGACATTCTCAACCACTATTATCAAGCTATACTCTATATTTTGCTTCTTCATCAATTCCAAAGAGACTGAGGCAAAAGTAAAAATAAATAAGTAAATAAGTAAATAAATAAATAGAGGGGGTGCCCAAGACGGCCAAATAGGAACAGCTCCAGCCTCCAGCTCTAAGCATGAGCAACACAGAAGACAGGTGATTTCTGCATTTTCAACTGAGGTACCAGGTTCATCTCTCTGGGGTGTGTCAGGCAGGGGTGCTGGTCAGTGGGTGCAGCCCAACCAGTGAGAGCTGAAGCAGGGCGAGGCATCGTCTCCCCTGGGAAGTGCAAGGGGGAAGGGAATTCCTTTACCTAGCCAAGGGAAACTGAGACATACAAAACCTGGAAAATCGGGTAACTCCCACCCTAATACTGTGCTTTACCAAGGGTCTTAGCAAATGACACACCAGGACACTATATCCCACACCTGGCCCGGAGGGTCCCATGCCCACGAAGCCTGCCTCATTGCTAGCACAGCAGTCAGATCTAGCTGCAAGGTGGCAGCAGGGTGGGGGAGGGGTGCCCACTATTACTGAGGTTAAGTAGGTCAACAAAGCCACCAGGAAGCTTGAACAGGGTGGAGCCCACTGCAGCTTAAGGGGGCCTGCCTGCCTCTGTAGACTCCACCTCTGGGGACAGGACATAGCTAAATAAAAAGCAGCAGAAACTTCTGCATATGTAAATGTCCCTGTCTGACAGTTTTGAAGGGAGCAGTGGTTCTCTCAGCATGGAGGTTGAGATATGAGAATGGACAGACTGCCTGCTCAAGTGGATCCCTGACCCCTGAGTAGCCTACTGGGAGACATCCCCCATTAGGTGCAGACTGACACCTCACACCTCACACGGCTGGGTACACCTCTGAGATGAAGCTTCCAGAGCAAGAATCAGGCAGCAACACTTGCTGTTCAGCAACATTCTATCTTCTGCAGCCTCCGCTGCAGATACCCAGGCAAACAGGGTCTGGAGAGGACCTCAAGCAAACTCCAACAGACCTGTAGCTGAGGGTCCTGACTGTTAGAAGGAAAACTAACAAACAGAAAGGACACCCACACCAAAACCCCATCAGTACATCACCATCATCAAAGATCAAAGGCAGGTAAAACCACAAAAATGGGGGAAAAGCAGTGCAGAAAAGCTGTAAATTCAAAAAATCAGAGTGCATCACCCCTTCCAAAGGGGTGCAGCTCATCACCAGCAACGGAACAAAGCTGGACAGAGAATGACTTTGATGATTTGAGAGAAGAAGGCTTCAATCAAACTTCTCAGAGCTAAAGGGGGAACTACATATCCAGCACAAAGAAACTAAAAACGTTGAAAAAAGAATGGAAGAATGGATAACTAGAATCACCAATGCAGAGAAGTCCACAAACGAACTGATAGAGATGAAAACCATGACATGAGAAATACATGACAAATGCACAAGCTTCACTAATCCACTTGATCAACTGGAAGAAAGAGTATCAGTGATTGAAGATCAAATGAATGAAATGAAGTGAGAAGAGAAGTTTAGAGAAAAAAGAGTAAAAAGAAATGAACAAGCCTCCAAGAAATATGGGATTATGTGAAAAGACCAAATCTATGTCTGATTGGTGTGCCTTAAAGTGACGGGGAGAATGGAACCAAGCTGGAAAACACTCTGCAGGATATCATTCAGGAGAACTTCCCCAACCTAGCAAGGCAGGCCAACATTCAAATTGAGGAAATACAAAGAATGCCACAAAGATACTCCTCAAGAAGAGCAATCCAAGACACATAATTGTCAGATTCAACAAAGCTGAAATGAAGGAAACAATGTTAAGGGCAGCCAGAGAGAAAGGTCGGGTTACACACAAAGGGAAGCCCATTAGACTAACAGCAGATCTCTCGGCAGAAACTCTACAAGCCAGAAGAGAGTGAGGGCCAATATTCAGCATTCTTAAAGTAAAGAATTTTCAACCCAGAATTTCATATCCAGCCAAACCAAGTTTCATAAGTGAAGGAGAAATAAAATGCTTTACAGAGAAGCAAATGCTGAGAGATATTTTCACCATCAGGCCTGCCCTACAAGATATCCTGAAGGAAGCACCAAACATTGAAAGGAACAACCAGTACTAGGCATTGCAAAAACATGCCAAAATGTAAAGACCATCGATGCTAGGAAGCAACTTCATCAACTAACGAGCAAAACAACCAGCTAATATCATAATGAAAATATCAAGTTCACACATAACAATATTAACCTTAAATGTAAATGGACTAAATGGTCCAATTAAAAGACACAGACTGGCAAATTGGATAAAGAGTAAAGACCCATCAGTTTGCTGTATTCAGGAGACCCATCGCATATGCAGAGACACACATAGGCTCAAAATATAAGGATGGAGGAAGATCTTCCAAGCGCATAGAAAACAAAAAATGCCACGGGTTTCTATCCTAGTCTCTGATAAAACAGATTTTAACCCAACAAAGATCAAAAGAGACAAAGAAGGCCATTACATAATGGTAAAGGGATCAATTTAACAAGAAGAGCTAACTATCCTAAATATATATGCACCCAAAACAGGAGGATGCAGATTCATAAAGCAAGTCCTTAGAGACTTACAAAGAGACTTAGACTCCCATACAATAATGGGAGATTTTAACAGTCCACTGTCAACATTAGACAGATCAACGAGACAGAACATTAACAAGGATATCCAGGAATTGAACTCAGCTCTGCACCAAGCAGACGTAATAGAAATCAACAGAAATATCCACCAAAAGTCAACAGAATATACATTCTTCTCAGAACGACATCGCACTTATTTCAAAATCGACCACATAGTTGGAAGTAAAGCACTCCTCAGCAAATGTAAAGGAACAGATTGTAACAAACTGTCTCTCAGACCACAGTGCAATCAAACTAGAACTCAGGGCTAAGAAAATCAAAACCGCTCAACCACATAGAAACTGAACAACCTGCTCCTGAATGATTGCTGGGTACATAACGAAATGAAGGCAGAAATAAAGATGTTCTTTGAAACCAATGAGAACAAAGATACAACATACCAAAGTCCCTGGGACACATTTAAAGCAGTGTGTAGAGGGAAATTTATAGCACTAAATGCCCATGAGAGAAAGCAGGAAAGATCTAAAATTGACACTCTAACATCACAATTAAAAGAACTAGAGAAGCAAGAGAAAACACATTCAAAAGCTAACAGAAGGCAAGAAAAAACTAAGATCAGAGCAGAACTGAAGGAGATAGAGACAAAAATCACTTCAAACAATCAATGAATCCAGGAGCTGGTTTTTTGAATGGATCAACAAAATTGACAGACCGCTAGCAAGACTAATAAAGAAGAAAAGAGAGAAGAATCAAATAGATGCAATAAAAAATGATAAAGGGAATATCACCACCGACCCCACAGAAATAGAAACTACCATCAGATAATACTATAAACACCTCTATGCAAATAAATTGAAAACCTAAAAGAAATGGATAATTTCCTGGACACATGCACTATCCCAAGATTAAACCAGGAAGAAGTTGAATCCCTGAATAGACCAATAGCAGGCTCTGAAATTGAGCCAATAATTAATAGTCTACCAATCAAAAAAGTCCAGGACCAGACAGATTCACAGCCGAATTCTACCAGAGGTACTAGGAAGAGTTGGTACCATTCCTTCTGAAACTATTTCAATAGAAAAAGAGGGAATCCTCCCTAACTCATTTTATGAGGCCAATATCATCCGACGACACCAAAGCCTGGCAGAGACATAACAAAAAAAAGAGAATTTTAGACCAATATCCCTGATGACCATCGATGCAAAAATCCTCAATAAAATACTGGCAAACCGAATCCAGCAGCACATCAAAAAGCTTATCCACCATGATCAAATGGGCTTCATCCCTGGGATGCAAGACTGGTTCAACATATGCAAATCAATCAACGTAATCCAGCATATAAACAGAACCAAAACAAAAAACACATCATTATCTCCATAGATGCAGAAAGGGCCTTTGAAAAAATTCAACAGTCCTTCATGCTAAAAACTCAATAAATTCGGTATTGATGGAAAGTATCTCAAAATAATAAGAGCTATTTATGACAAACCCACAGCTAATATCATACTGAATGGGCAAAAACTGGAAGCATTCCCTTTGAAAACTGGCACAAGACAGGGATGCCCTCTCTCACCACTCCTATTCAACACAGTGTTGGAACTTCTGTCTAGGGCAATCAGGCAAGAGAAAGAAATAAAGGGTATTGAATTAGGAAAAGAAGAAGTCAAATTGTCCCTGTTTGCAGATGACATGATTGTATATTTAGAAAACCCCATTGTCTCAGCCCAAAATCTCCTGAAGCCGATAAGCAACTTCGGTAAAATCTCTTGATACAAAATCAATTTTCAAAAATCACAGTCATTCTTATACACCAATAACAGACAAACAGTGAGCCAAATCATGAAAGAACTCTCATTGACAATTGCTTCAAAGAGAATAAGATACTTAGGAATCCAACTGACAAGGGATATGAAGGACCTCTTCAAGGAGAGCTACAAACCACTGCTCAATGAAATAAAAGAGGACATAAAAAAAAGGAAGAACATTCCATATTCATGGATAGGAAGAATCAATATTGTGAAAATGGCCATAATGCCTAAGGTAATTTATAGATTCAATGCCATCCCCATTAAGCTACCAATGACTTTCTTCACAGAATTGGAAAAAACTGCTTTAAAGTTCATATGGAATCAAAACAGAGCCTGCATTGCCAAGACAATCCTAAGCCAAAAAAACAAACTGGAGGCATCATGCTACCTGACTTCAAACTATACTACAAGGCTACAGGAACCAAAACAGCATGGTACTGGTACCAAAACAGAGATATAGACCAATGGAACAGAACAGAGTCCTCAGGAATAATACCACACTTCTACAGACATCTGATGTTTGACCAACCTGACAAAAGCAAGAAGTGGGGAAAGGATTCCCTATTTAACAAATGATGCTGGGAAAATTGACTAGCCATAAATAGAAAGCTGAAACTGGATCCTTTCCTTACTCCTTATATGAAAATTAATTCAAGATGGATTAGAGACTTAAATGTTAGACCTAAAACCATAAAAACCCTAGAAGAAAACCTAGGTAATACCATTCAGGACATAGGCATGGGCAAGAACTTAATGAATAAAACTCCAAAAGCAATGGCAACAAAAGCCAAAATGGACAAATGGGATCTAATTAAACCAAAGAGCTTCTGCACCGCAGAAGGAACAGAACAGAGTCCTCAGAAATAATACCACACTTCTACAGCCATCTGATCTTTGACAAACCTGAGAGAAACAAGAAATGGGGAAAGGATTCCTTATTTAATAAATGGTGCTGGGAAAATTGGCTAGCCATAAGTAGAAAGCTGAAACTGGATCCTTTCCTTACTCCTTATACGAAAATTAATTCAAGATGCATTAGAGACTTAAATGTTAGACCTAATACCATAAAAACCCTAGAGGGAAACCTAGGTAGTACCATTCAGGACATAGGCATGGGCAAAGACTTCATGTCTAAAACACCAAAAGCAACGGCAGCAAAAGCCAAAATTGACAAATGGGATCTCCTTAAACAAAGAGCTTCTGCACAGCAAAAGAAACTACCATCAGAGTGAACAGGCAACCTACAGAATGGGAGAAAATTTTTGCAATCTACTCATCTGACAAAGGGCTAATATCCAGAACCTACAAAGAACTCAAACAATTTACAAGAAAAAAACAAACAACCCCATAAAAATGTGGGCAAAGGATATGAACAGACACTTCTCAAAAGAATACATTTATACAGCCAACAGACACATGAAAAAATGCTCATCATCACTGGCCATCAGAGAAATGCAAATCAAAACCACAATGAGATACCATCTCACACCAGTTAGGATGGTGATCATTAAAAAGTCAGGAAACAACAAGTGCTGGAGAGGATGTGGAGAAATAGGAACACTTTTACACTGTAGGACTGTAAACTAGTTCAACCATTGCAGAAGACAGTGTGGCAATTCCTCAAGGATCTAGAACTAGAAACACCATTTGACCCAGCCATCCCTTTACTGGGTATATACCCAAAGGTTTATAAATCATGCTGCTATAAAGACACATGCACATGTATGTTTACTGTGGCACTATTCACAATAGCAAAGACTTGGAATCAACCCTAATGTCCATTTATGACAGACTGGATTAAGAAAATGTTGCACATATACGCCATGGAATACTATGTAGCCATAAAAAAGGATGAGTTCGCGTCCTTTGAAGGGACATGGATGCAGCTGGAAACCATCATTCTCAGCAAACTATCTCAAGAACAGATAACCAAACACCGCATGTTCTCACTCATAGGTGGGAATTGAACAATGAGATAACTTGGACACAGGAAGGGGAACATCACACATCGGGGCCTATTGTGGGGTGTGGGGAGAGGGGAGGGATAGCATTAGGAGATATACCTAATGCAAATGACGAGTTAATGGGTGCAGCACACCAACATGGCACATGTATACATATGTAACAAACTTGCACGTTGTGTACATGTACCCTAGAACTTGAAGTTTAATAAAAACAAACAAACAAACAAATAAATAAATAAATAAAATTTACCATTTGATATAACTACAACATAGTATATAGGAATGAGTGATTGATCTGGAGGAAAGAGTGTGGCTTTTATTTCGGATTAAGTGGCAGAGGCTTCTGAACAAACCAATGGATCAATGAAGAAATCAAAAGGAAACTTTTTTTAAAAAAAAGCTTGATGTAAACAAAAATGGAAACACAACATACCAAAACTTATGGAGTACTGCAAAAATAGGTCTAATGAGGAAGTTTATATCAATAAATGTCTACGTTAAGAAAAAAATCTCAAATAGATAACCTAAATTTACTCCTCAAGGAAATATAAAAAAACACACTAAGACCAAAGTTGGTAGAAGAAATGAAATAATAAAGATCAAAGCAGAAACAAATGAAGTAGAGAATAGAAAAATAATAGAAAAAAAATCAATAAAACCAAGTATTTATTTTTAAAAGGCAAACAAAATTGATAAACCTTTAGCTGGACTAACTAAAGAGAAAAGACAGAACAGTAAAATAATTAAAATTACCAATGAAAGAAGAGACATTACAAATGATACTAAAGAAATAGAAAGGATCATAAAAGACTACTATGAACAATTATTTGCCAAAAGTTGGATAACCTATAAGAAGCAATAAACTCCTAGACACATACAACCTATTGAGAATGAATCATGAAGAAATAGAAAATCTGAACAGAACAATAACAATGGTTATGAAAACCCTAAGAACTCTGCCAAAAATCTGTTAGAAATAATCAGTTGCTTTTCTATACATTAATACCAAATTATTCAAAAAACAAATTATTAAAACAATCTAATTCACATTTGTGTGAAAAAAATTAAAAAGGAATAAATTCAACAATGGTGATGAAAGATTTGTACACTGAAAATGATATTAAAATATAAATTAAAGGAATTGAAGAAGACCCAAATAAATCCCAAGATATCCTGTATTCATGGATTAGAGTAATTAATATTAAAATGTCTACACTACCCAACTGTCCTATAGATTCAGTATAGTCTCTATTAAAATTCCAGTGACATTTTTCACAGATAGAGAAAAAATAATCCTAAAATTCATATGAATCCACAAAGACCCTTAGTCAAATCAATCTTAAACAAGAAAAAGAAAGCTAGAGACATTGCATCACCTGATATCAAAATATACTACAAACTTGCAGGAATCAAAACAGCATGGGACTGGATAAAATCAGACATACAGACCAATGGAAAAGAATAGAGAGCCCAGAAATAAATCCACTTATTTATTGTCAATTGATCTTCCACGAATCTGTCAAGAGCACACAATGGGGGAAAAACAGTCTCTTCAATAAATGGTGTTGGGAAAACTGGTATCTACATGCAAAATAATGAAATTGGACCGTTACCTCATACCATATAGAAAACTACCTCAAAATAAAAACTTAAATAACTGTAAAACTACCAGAGGAAAACATAAGGAAAAAGCTTTTTGACATTGGTTTGGGAAATTATTTTTAAAATGTAACCCCACAAGCACAGGCGATAAAACCAAAAATAGACAAATGAAATTGCATCAATCTAAATAGTTTCTGCACAGTAAAGGAAACGATTGAGTGAAAAGAAAACCTACAAAACAGGAGAAAATATTTACAAATGATACATCTGATAAGGGGTTAATATTCAAAGTATATAATGAATTCAAACAACTCTACAGCAAGAATACAAATAACCCAATTTAAAAATGGATAAAGGATGTAAATAGACGTTCACCAAATAAGACAAAAAAATGACCAAGAGGTATATTAAAAAGTGCTCAACATCACTAATAATCAAAGAAGTGTAAATTAAAATCACAATGAAATATCACTTCACACCTGTTGGAATGGCTATTATCAAAAAGATAAAAGAGAGCAGGTGCTGGGGAAGGTGTGGGAAAAAGGAAACCTTGTACACTGTTGGTGGGAATGTAAATTGCTACGGTAATTATGGAAAACTGTATGAAGGTTCCTCAAAGAATTAAAAATAGAACTAACATGTAATCCAGCAATCTAACTTCTGGGTATATATCCAAATGAAAGGAAATCAGTATGTTGAAGAGATATCTGCACTCCTGTCTTCATTGCAGCATTGTTCACAATAAACACACACATTTATGAATATTACTCAGCCTTATTAAAAGAGAAAGGAAATCCTGTCATCTGTCATTTGGGGCAACATAGATGAACCTGGATAATGTTATACTAAGTGAAATAAGTCAGACATGGAAAGAAAAATACTGATGATCTCACATATGTGGAATCTTAAAAAGTCAAACTCATAGAAAGAGAGAGTAGAATGGTAGTTTCCAGGGGCTGGGGGATGGCGATAGGGAAAGAGGAGATGGTGGGCACAGAGTACAGTTTCAGTTATGCAGGATAAACAAAATCTGGGGATCTAATGTATAGCAGAGGGATACAGTTCATACTACTGTATTATATACTTGAAATGTGCTAAGATAGTAGATGTTAAATCTTCTCACCAGAAAAAAAAGTTAGCCATAAGGTGATGGATATGTTATTTAGCTTAATTGTGGTAACCATTTCACAATGTATATTTATATCAAAATATCATGGTGTATGCCTTAAATATATACAATTTTTATTTGCCAATCGTAGCTTTAATAAACAGGAAGAAATACAAATGCTAGAGGTAGTCCCGCTTCTCAAAATGGGAGAATTAATGCAGAAAGGTGGCTAATTCAGGAAGAAGGGGAAAGAGACCATTGTGGAAACAATCGTATAGTAAAGGATAATTGTTTGGGATGATACTATCACACTTTGATGTAGGGATAATAAATAACAAACTTAGGCTCCAGCTTCATTCATCTGGGTGACTCATTAAGATGCAAACTCTAAATTAGTAAGTCGAGCATAGGAACCAAAGTTCTGCATGTCTGTAATGCCTGTGCTCATCCACAATCCACAGTGTGCAGAACAAAGTCTCAGAAGACAATGGACACTGGGATCAATGGCCAGAGGACTTGTCTCATCTGACTGGGATAACAGATCTCAAATCTATAGGCTCCAGGAGCTTCTTTTCCTGACTGGTGAAAAGCTCAAAAACTGAAGACTTGGCATTGACACCCAACCGTTCTAGAGATTTTTGTCCCCTCTTTACTTTTATTATATGAAATATTTTTTTTCTATCTCCCTAACTCCTGTAATGGCTCTTCTTATATACCTCCTGCCACCTGGGAGTAGACATTAAACAAAGTTGTATTGTGGAATCCTGCAGAAACAGATCCAGTTTATGACTTCAGTTAAGCTTGCCACAGATTTAACTTCAGGTTTCTACTTCCAGCTTGAATCTTTCTCTTAGTGTTTACATTAGGGCTTGATATGGTTTGGCTGTGTCTCCACCCAAATCTCATCTTGATTGGGGCTTCCATAATTCCCACATGTTGTGGGAAGGATCTGGTGGGAGATAATTGAAGCATGGGAGCAGTTTCCCCCATACTATTCTTGTGGTAGTGAATAAGTCTTATGAGATCTGATGGTTTCATAAAGGGAAATCCTTTTGCTTGGTTTGTTCTCTTTTGTCTGCTGTCAGGTAAGATGTGCCTTTCACCTTCTGCCATGATTGTGAGGCCTCCCTAGCCATGTGGAACTGTGAGTCCATTAAACCTCTTTTTCTTTTTAAGTTACCCAGGCTCAGGTATGTTTTTATCAGCAGCGTGAACACAGACTAATACAGCAAATTGGTACCAGTAGAATGGTGTGCTGCTGTAAAGATACCTATTATACAGCAAATTATTTATATAAGATTATACACAATATGTAATTCAAAGTGATTTAAACAAAAAGTGGGATCCATTGTTTTGTGTAAAAGGAACAAGGATATCTTCAGACAAGTCTTGATCTAGATAAAACTGTAATAAACAATAACAAGCTTCTTCCTTTCTCTTTCTCCTGCCTTTTGAGATCCTATCTTGATCCTCAGACTCTACCTAGTTGCCTCTGGAATGTCTGAGCTCTACCCTTATTATAGGAATGGGTATCGAAGTTGTAAACCTTACTTCCTGTAAAAGAAAGATATATTTTCAGGCTGGGCGCGGTGGCTCACGCCTGTAATCCCAGCACTTTGGGAGGCCGAGGCGGGCGGATCACAAGGTTAGGAGATCGAGACCATGGTGAAACCCCGTCTCTACTAAAAATACAAAAAAATTAGCTGGGCGCGGTGGCGGGTGCCTGTAGTGCCAGCTACTCAGGAGGCTGAGGCAGGAGAATGGCGTGAACCTGGGAGGTGGAGCTTGCAGTGAGCCCAGATCGCGCCACTGCACTCCAGCCTGGGCGACAGAGCGAGACTCCGTCTCAAAAAAAAGAAAAAAAAAAGAAAACAAGAAATATACTTTCAATTCCCTATAATTCCTACAAATATATCTTAACATCTTACTGACTCTAATTGGTTTATTTGCCCAACATTGCACAAATAATTGAGGACAGAAGATGGTATAAACTTATTAGCTCAATAAATCTGGGTAAAGTTAATCCCACTCAGATTTCATAGCTGAGAATCAGAAAGAGTACTTTGTGTAACAGAAAGAAAGAGTAAATATTAGGGAGTAAATGAATAAATGTCCTTTGCATTCAGTTCTAGCTTTCTAACAGACATTTACCTTGTTTCCTAACATTGCCAACAACCCCAGGTAAGACATTTTTCAAAAACAACTCTCGTCTTCAGTACTTTGTTCTTGATTTGGCTGAAAAAAATATATACTCTGTCTATCTTTGGGGTCTTAACTCACAGTTGACTTTTGATCTTTCTGAATCATATTTGTCTTCCCTCTCTCAATATTCCTTTAGTTCACCTTATTCCCTAATTATCTCATATATGTTTTTTTATCCAAATAGATTGTAGTACATGAGAAGCTCAGGATGCATCTTACATCTGTTATATCCTCCTTCAGTGCAAAGTATATTTTTAAGCACATCATATACACTCAATTAACGATTACAGAATAAAGCCTATTACAAGTCACTAGCAACACATTGAGCCAAAAGAGCACTAGAAGAAGTGGAGACCTATACTTTAGCTCCAGCTCATCTCTTGCCAGTTGGCCAATTTTTCACAAATTATTTGGCTAGAAGCCTCATAATTTCATCTATAAAATAAGTAAATGTCTATATGTTGTGCCTATCTCATATTCATTTTTGGAATCAAATTAAATAAAGTGTTTTTCAAAGTAAATAGCAGAGAAATTCAGAGGAGAATCTGACAATAAATTCTGAAATATTAGTAGTAAGATGTAGCTGGGCTTTTAAGTATGAATACCCCTAGAATAAGGAGCAGGAGAAAAGATAGTATTCCAACTAGGGGAAGGGTAGGAGGACCAGAGAAAGGTCAGGAATAAGCACAGCATTGGAGGAGAACAAGTCCCTGAATGATCTTGGCAAATCCAGCTCTTCCCTCTCTTGCTTGCGATTTTCAAACAGAATATACTAAGAATGTAATGTTCTCAGATAAGTAGAAACTGTTCAGAACAGCTTAAGCTTTGTCCTTGTCCCTTTTAGAATAGCATATCTTGTGACACAGCCCAGTTCTCCTGGAATACAAAACCCATAGCAGAATGCTTTGAGGGTCTCATAGATGTTATGTGAAGTGGGGCATGTGCGGATGAGACTCCTTCAACCCTGGGCACCTTTCCTGAGCCTTAGGTGAACAGCTTGTCTATGGATCCAAGGCTTCTGTTAATTCTTGCTACTTACCTGTGAGTAATAAAGTTGTTTTGCCAGACTTGTGCAAGTCTTTTGTCTCACATAACTCATGCTCTGGCAGCTGGCTTAGTACAAAAATTCCTGCCAGATCTAAGGACCCTGGCAAAAATTAATGAGGTATTTAGAGCCTTCCCCTGGAATTGGTAACTGGTGCATGGTATTTCCCTTCCAAGGATTGATATTGATGCATATTATTCTAATTAATAAGCATTTTCCCTCAACCACAAATATAAAAAAACAGCCTAACCAACACATCCTTTTCAAATGAGATTGACAAAAAGAAGCCTTTTGCTTTATCCTTTTTAACAGTTGGAAATAGAAAATTTACCATCTGTTTCCAGTCAATTATTGACTCTGGGTCTCTGAAATATCAGAAGGAATTAGGTTAGGCAAAGAGAAGTAGCTATTGCCAATAAAACCAATTATAATCACAAAATCACAGAATCATAGAAAGGAAGGAAGAATAAGAATATATCTGGTTCTTACCACCTTTAATTAAGAGAATCCCTCAACTTTCCAAACAGACAAGAAACCAACTTTTTAATGGTGATAACAACATTTTACAATCTTTTTAAGATGTCAATTTTCATTGTGTTATTACATTCAGTATTCACATATAAATGCATTTTGTTGTCTCAAAACCACAACCATAATTTTGAAAGAGAATACTTGAAACTGAGACCTAAAGCTTGAAATCTACCAGACATTCTCTGTGAAAATAACTGTACTCCTAACACCGAACTCTTTCCACTGCTTTAACCTCTCATTGTTAGCCTGTGGTTAATGTAAACTTGATATTCCTGAGAGAAATCTAAAATACCCAACAGGATTATTATCTAGCAATAGGGACAAACAGGAAAACACATGGAGTTCATTTAGGTAAGTCTCAAATCCCTGGCCATTTGATGCTCACAAACAAATATACGCAATTATAAAAATAAGACCAGCCTGGGTAACATAGGGATACCTCATCTCTACAAATAATAATAACAAAATTAGCTGGGCTTAGTGGCACACATATGTGGTCCCAGCTACTAGGGAGGCTGAGGTGGGAGGGTTGCTTGAGCCCAAGTGGTCGAGGCTGCAATGAGTCATAATTGGGCTAATGTACTCCAGCCTGGGTGACAGAATGAGACCCCTGTCTCAAAATAAATACACAAATAAATCACAACATCTGCAGGACACCAATATACTTTCTCTCATACTTGAGCCATTTAATTTTAGAAAGGGAATTATAAGAGTTATTGTTGATGAGTTTAATAATCACATAACTGTCACTTTGCTCAATAATCAGCTGTAATATTTCCTTCCTTGATGTTGCTTACTGTACGCAATTGTGAACTCAAAATTTTTATAAGTTTTGACTTTATAAGTATATAAAGAAGCATTATTTATGTGCTTATTTCTGAGGAGTGCAATAGCAATGATAAAAGGAAGAGCAATTATATGGGAGGACTGTATTTTCTCTATATTTACCTTTAAATGTGTGACATTTAAGATATTTCCCTAATAAAATGATTTTTATTGTTAGTAGCAATGTGGAGAAAAAACACCCTACTCATTGTTGTGCACATAGTGCAACTTTTATAGAAAATGATTTAAATATATGTTTAAAATTTATCTATAAATCCCACTATCAGAATTTTACTTTACTGATAGACTTAATTGTATGAAAATATGAGCAGAAGGATTTCATTTCAGCATTTTTGTAGTTGCAAAAATAAACAAATAGCAACAACAAAACAGCAAATACAAAAGCAACTGTTCCATCTACAGGGGACTGGCTAAATAAGTTTGGGGATACTACCAAAAAAAAATTAGCCACCATGGAAAATAAAAGCAAACATAATATTTTAAAAGCTCTCCAAAATACAGGCTCAAATGTAAAATTCAAAGTGCAAAATAATGTATATAACACGATTTATTTTCTGTAAAACAACTAAAATAATATGCACGTAGATACACCTCTATTTTCTTTTTTCTCTTCTTTAGAAAACTGGAAGAATTCAGAAAAAAAAAATTTAAGATTACCTTAAAGAAGCAGAATGAGAGAAAATGTAGAAAGGTTTTTAATGTTTCTAACCCATAACTTTTCATGTGGCTTGGTTGCCTATCTGTGTATGTGTACAGTTTTATTATTGTTTTTATTGTTTTTAATTCTACTCATATTTTTTGTACAGTGAGATTCAAGGTTGTAATTGCTTTTCATTTGTGCTATTATGTGATTTTTTAAAATGACAACATATAGATACATGTTTTCTTTTCACACACAAAGAAACTGGAAATTCTGACTGCTTTAGTAATTCCCTTATTAGAGCAACGGGTATGAGATTTTTAGGAGGGGAAGATGTTGCATGTCATGTTTCAAAATTATTTAACTACAGAATCTTTTTTAAAAAAACCATAGAGATCAATATTCCATGCAAGAAATGTTAGAAAATTCTGACTTCACTGATCAATAAAGTGTCAGCTGAATCAGTTCCTTGTGATGATGGTGGTGGTGGTTGTTAATTATAGAGAACATGATAAAATTTAGTTGATTTAAGTTCTATAAGTCCTTTCACCTTGATTCATATTTTATACCAACTAAATATATAATTTTCTAGTTTAGAGCAGAGGTCAGCTTTTCTCATAAAGGAACAGATAGTAAATATTTCCAATTTTGTGAGCCATATGATCTCTGTTGCAACTATTCAACACTGCCTATCTGGAGGGAAAGCAGCCATAAACAATATATAAACAATGGGGCATGCCGGTGAATTTTACAGACAAAATCAGACAACAGTCTGGATTTGACCCAAGAGTCATAGATTTAAAATTCCCGATTCAACATTACTTTTCACGTATATTGTTTAACCTAAGAATCAAATATTTCCCTAAAGCTGTGGTAGGCTGCATCATTTGATCATACACTCTTCAACAAACTAGGCAACTCTATTTAGACAAGCATAATTCTCATGGATTGCTGACAGCTGAGAGTTCTCAGCAGTCATGAGAAAAATTCCTTTAGTACTAAAAGGGACTTGGGGACTTTAGACTGCATTTACTAGGACTCATCTCTTTAACATAGATATCTGACTCTGATCACTATCACATTTACTTATTTGTTCAATGCTAGAACATAAAAAAATAGTTTTAAAATTACTAACCCACCCCATTGGGAAGGTTGGAGAAGGAAAACGAGTAACTAGAGTTCAATATCGGTTTAGCTGTCTTTTAATCTCAAGGTATATCATGAATATATTGTGTTCAAAGGTCACTTGTGTTATTTCTTTCTCCCCACTTCAGTGTGTTTATGGTACTCAATTGAAATACACTTCTTTTTTATATATATGCTTTAAGTTCTAGGGTACATGTGCACAGCATGCAGGTTTGTTACATATGTATACATGTGCCATGTTGGTTTGCTGAACCCGTTAACTCGTCATTTGCATTAGCTATATCTCCTAATGCTACCCCTCCCTCGTCCCCCTACCCCATGACAGGCCCCAGTGTGTGATGTTCCCCACCTTGTGTCCATGTGTTCTCATTGTTCAATTCCCACCTATAAGTGAGAATATGCGGTGTTTGGTTTTCTGTCCTTGTGATAATTTGCTCAGAATGATGGTTTCCAGCTTCATCCACATCCCCACAAAGGACATGAACTCATGCTTTTTTATGGCTGCATAGTATTCCATGGTGTAGGTGTGCCACATTTTCTTAATCCAGTCTATCACTGATGTACATTTGGGTTGGTTGCAAGTCTTTGTTATTGTGGATAGTGCCGCAACAAACATACGTGTGCATGTGTCTTTAAAGTAGCATGACTTATAATCCTTTGGGTATATACCCAGTACTGGGATGGCTGGGTCAAATGGTATTTCTAGTTCTAGATGCTTGGGGAATCACCACACTGTTTTCCACAATGGTTGAACTAGTTTACAGTCCCACCAACAGTGTAAAACTGTTCCTATTTCTCCACATCCTCTCCAGCACCTGTTGTTTCCTGACGTTTTAATGATCACCATTTTAACTGGTGTAAGATGGTATCTCATTGTGGTTTTGATTTGCATTTTCCTGATGGCTAGTAATGATGAGCATTTTTTCATGTGTCTGTTGGCTGCATAAATGTCTTCTAAAAGAAGCGTTTGTTCATATTCTTTGCCCACTTTTTGATGGGGTTATTTGATTTTTTTCTTGTAAATTTGTTTGAGTTCTTTGTACGTTCTGGATATTAACCCTTTGTCAGATGGGTGGATTGTAAAAGTTTTCTCCCATTCTGTGGTTTCCTGTTCACTCTGATGGTAGTTTCTTTTGCTGTGCAGAAGCCTTTAGTTTAATTAGATCCCATTTGTCCATTTTGGCTTTTGTTGCCATTGTTTTTGGTGTTTTAGTCATTAAGTTCTTGCCCATGCCTATAACCTGAATGGTATTGCCTAGGTTTTCTTCTAGGGTTTTTATTATTTTGCATCTAACATTTAAGTCTTTAATCCATCTTGAATTAATTTTTGTATAAGGTTTAAGGAAGGGATCCAGTTTCAGCTTTCTACATATGGCTGGCCAGTTTTCCCAGCACCATTTATTAAATAAGGAATCCTTTCCCCATTTCTTGTTTTTGTCAGGTTTGTCAAAGATCAGATGGTTGTAGATGTGTGGTGTTATTTCTGAGGCCTCTGTTCTGTTCCATTGGTCTATATCTCTGTTTTGGTACCAGTACCATGCTGTTTTGGTTCCTGTAGCCTTGTAGTATAGTTTGAAGTCATGTAGCGTGATGCATCCAGCTTTGTTCTTGTCTTGGCAACGAGGGCTCTGTTTTGGTTTCATATGAACTTTAAAGTAGTTTTTTCCAATTCTGTGAAGAAGTCATTGGTAGCTTGATGGCGATGGCATTGAATCTATAAATTACCTTAGGCAGTATGGCCATTTTCATGGCCATTCCTATCTATAAGCGTGGAATGTTTTTCCATTTGTTTGTGTCCTCTTTTATTGCGTTGAGCAGTGGTTTCTAGTTCTCCTTGAAGAGGTCCTTCACATCCCTTTAAGTTGAATTCCTAGGTATTTTAGTCTCTTTGAAGCAATTGTGAATGGGAGTTCACTCATGATTTGGCTCTCTGTTTGTCTGTTATTGGTGTATAGGAATGCTTGTGATTTTTGCACACTGATTTTGTATCCTGAGATTTTGCTGAAGTTTCTTATCAGCTTAAGGAGATTTTGGGCTGAGACGATGGGGTTTTCTAAGTATACAATCATGTCATCTGCAGATAGGGACAAATACACTTCTTATGTTGACCAGTTTCTGTATCACATTTTAGTTTTTTACCTTCAATCCCTGTTGATTTTATTCATTCCCTCATTCATTCATTCAACTTGAAGTGAAATGTTAACACTTCCAAAAGTGAAACCTACCCAAAATATATACTCAGAGAACTATCACTCCTCTCCCTTATGCCTTTTACTCATGTGCATACTCTCTGTTCCTCCAATCTGATCCCACTAATTTCGTATAGGTAACCAAGCTCACTCTTTCTTGGAATTTCTCTCTGTGTTTCCTTTTTGAAATGTGAAACACATCCTTGCTTGCATTCTTATTTCTTCATTTTCTTACACAAAAGTTAATTGTAATTAACATTTTTAATCTTTTTATAAGTTAAGAATACATTGTGGCAATCTCATCAGTTCATAGAAAGCTTGCTCATTTTTGTTATACAGTTGTACTCCCTTGGTGGACGTCTCATAGTTTATTCAGCTAATCACCTATGGTACAGTATTTTAAGCTATTCCTAATATTTTACAATTACAAATGATGTTGCATTTAATAAACTTAAGCATGTATGTTTTTGTGTTCTGAGAACTGTGTCTTCACAGTTAATTTCTAGAAGAGGATTGCTAGGTATTTTATATTACTAGATTATGAAAAATATTGAGTCCATTATGAACTCCTGAAATAAATCCTATTTGTGTGTAATGTATTATTTTGTTAATATGGTATTAGATTCTTTGTATTAATATTTTATTTTATATTTTTATAATATTAATAATATTCACAAATGATATTGGTCTGTAATTTTTCTTTATTGTACTAACCTAATCAGATTTCAGTTTCATTGTTATACTTCCTTCTAAAAAATAATTAAGAAATATCCCTTTATTTTCTATGTGCTGAAACAATTCACGTAGCATTGGGACCATCTAGTTTTTGAAGGTTGGTGGAATTTTCCTGTGAAAATATCTGACAATAGTGTTTTTGTATGAAGTATTTCCGAAATAATTTTCTCTGTTTCTTCTACAGAAGTTTCTATGTCTTCTAAAAACAATATCCAACCATCTAGGTTTTTGGATTTTATTTGTAGGGAATGTCAACAAATTAGTTTAATATGTGTTTAATTTAATCTCTTTCAGTGTTTATTTCACCCCTTGTTATGTATTATGTGAGTATTAGGATTTTCTTTCATTTTCCTCATAGTGATTTGTTTTGTTAATTTTTCTCAAAAAGCAAAACAGGATTTTGAATACAATAGATCCACTGTTTTCAATCTATCTCATTTATTTTCTGTTTGGACACTTATTATTTCTGTGTGTGTGTATGTGTGTTGCTTTGTTTTGTGCTCTTTTACTAGCTTTTGGGGCTAGAAATTATATTAATATTCATTCTTTCATTTGCATTAATACAATGGAATGTTTTCTGAGATATGAGTCATTAGGGACCACGCACCTTGGGAAGCTGAAGCAGGTGGATCACTAGAGGTTGGGAGTTCGACACCAGGCTGGGCAACACGGCAAAACATCCTCTACTAAAATATACAAAAATTAGCCGGGCATGGTGGTGCATGCCCATAGTCCCACCTACTCAGGGGGCTGAGGTATGAGAATCACTTGAACCTAGGAGGCAAAATTTGCAGTGAGCTGAGATCATGCCACTGCACTCCAGCCTGGGTGTCAGAGTGAGACTCTGAAAAAAAAAAAAAAAAAAGGAAAGAGAGAGAGGAAGGAAGGAAGAAAGGAAGGAAGGAAGGGGAAAGAAAGAAATGAAAGAAGGAAGGAAGAAGGAAGGAAGGAAGGAAGGAAGGAAGGAAGGAAGGAAGGAAGGAAGGAAGAAAGAAAGAAAGAAAGAAAGAAAGAAAGAAAGAAAGAAAGAAAGAAAGAAAGAAAGAAAGAAAGAAAGAAAGAAAGAAAGACAAAGAGGGAGGGAGAGAGGAAGGGAGGGAGTGAGGAAGGGAGAAAGAAAGAAAAGAAAGAAGAGAAAGAAAGAAAGGAAGAGAGAAAGAAAGAAGAAGGAAAGAAGAGAGAAAGAAGAAAAGAGAGAGAAAGAAAGAAGGAGAAAAAGAAAAAGAGAGAGGGAGTGAGGGAGGGAGGGAAGAAGGAATAAATGAAGGAAAGGAGAGAGAAAGAAAGAAGATAGAAAGAAAGAGAAAGAAAGAAGAAAGAAAATGAAAGAAAGAAAAGAAAGAAAGAAGAAGGAAAGAAAAGAAAGAAAGAAAGAGAAAGAAGAAAGCAAGAAAGGAAAAAAAAAGAAAGAAGAGAAAGAGGAAGGAAGGAAGGAAGGGAGGGAGGGAGGGAGGGGGGAGGGGAGGGAGGGAAATGAGTTGCTAGGTGATTCTGTCATTGTGCAAACCATACAGATTTTACTTACACAAACCTACATGGTATAGCCTACCACACACCTAGGCTTTATGGTATAGCCTATTGTTCTAGGCTACAAACCTGAACAGCATGTTTCTGTACTGAATACTGTAGACAATTGTAACACAATGATAAGTATTTGTGTTTCTAGACATAGAAAAAGCACAGTAAAAAATACAGTATTATAATCGTATGGGACCACTGCTATATATGCTCTCTGAAGTTGACAAACATGTCATTATACAGAGCATGACTGTATAAGCATATAAAAGTTATACATTGTCTACTGGTTATTACTTTAAATGCATTTCACAGATTTGAGATGTAATTTTTAAACTTCTGATTAGGAGATAATTGTAGATTCACATGCACTTGTAACAAATAATATGGAGATCCAGTGTATCCTTCATTTAGCTTCCCTCAATGCTAACAATTTACTCAACTGTATTACGATAGCACAACCAGGAAATTAACATTAACAGAATCTATTAACCGTATTCAGATTTTACCAGTTTTGCATACATTTGTGTGTGTGTGTGTGTGTGTGTGTGTGTGTGTGTGTGTGTGTAAAATGGTTAATTTTATATGTCCATTTGACTGGGCTGAGGGATGCCCAGATAACTGGTAAAACATTATTCCTGGGTATGTCTGAGAGGGTATTTCCTGGAGAGATTAGCATTTGAATCAGTAGATGAGTAAAGCGGATCCACCCTCACCAATGTGGGAGGTATCATCTAAAAGTGTTAGGACCAGACAGAATGAAAAGGTGATGTGAGGGCAAATTCACTTTCTCCTCTTGAGCTGGTGCATCCATTTTCCCCTGCTCTCACACATTGGAACTCCTGGTTCACAAGCCTTCAGACTCCAGGATTCACACCTGCAGCTCCCTACCCTGGCTCTCAGGCCTACAGCTTTGGACTGGAAGCTATATCATTGGGTCTTCTAGTTCTTAGCCCTTTTGGCTCAGACTGAATTACACCACCAGCTTTCCTGGTTCTCCAGCTTGCAGATGGTATTTAATGGAACTTCTCAGTTCTCACCATCATGGGAGCCAATTCTCATAATAAATCCCCTTCTATAGGGGGGTGTGTGTGTATTTAATTCAATTGATTCTGTTTCTCTGATGAACCTTGAGTAATGCAGAGTGTGTGTGTGTGTGTGTGTGTTTATTTCTATGAAATGTTATCACATATATTTGTATGATTGTCATTAAAGTCAAGCAACTGAAAAGAAACTGCATCCCCCATGCTACTTTTTTATAATCACAATAAACTAGATTTCTCCCTGTCTCCTTACCCATGGCAACAAATAAATCTGTTTAATGAGTGATCCAGTTTCTTTGCATCGTTGTCAGCATTTGGTATTATAACTATTTTTTTTTAAATTTCAGCCTTTCTGATATGTGTGCAGGGCTAGCTCAGTATGGTTTTAATTTGCATTTCCCTAATGGTGAATAATACTGAACATCTCATGTGCTTATCTGCCATCTGTATATCCTCTGCTGTGAAATGTATGTTCATGTCTCTTGTCAATTTTCTATTTGGGTTTCTTACTTTTATAGTTAGATTTGATAATTTTATTTTATATATTCTAAATACAAGTTATTTTTTAGATACGTGGTTTGCAAATCTTTTCCCACAATCCATAGCTTGTCATTTTATCCTCTTCACAGGATAGAGCAATACATTTTGTACAGTAAAACTTTTTTGTTTAGCAAGGTTTACAACTTTGATGAGATCTATTTTTATCAATTTTTACTTTTATGAAATATGCTTTTGGTGTCAATTCAAATAACTTTCACTTAGCTCCACATCCCAAAGATTTTCTCTTATGCTTTTAGTAAAATTCTGTGGTGTTGCTTTTTACATTTAAGTTCATAAACCACTTAGGTTAAATTTTGTAAAAGGAGTGGGATTTAGATTGAGATTTTGTTTTAGTTTTTTTTTTTTTTCCACAGTGTTCAATTGCCCCAGCACCATTTGTTAAAACATCTATTTTCCTCCATTGTTTTTATGTCTTTGTCACTAATTAGTTTTCAAAGTATGTATTTTCCTCTGCCAACTCCACCAATACCACACAATCTTGGTTACTCTACCTATACAGAAAGCCTTAGTATCAAACAGGATCACTCCTTCCACTTTATTCTTTATTTTTCCAAAATTCTTTTGTCTATTTCAGCTCCAATGCCTTTCCATATGAATTTTAGAATATGTTTATGTCAACAAAAAGTTTACCTGGGGTTTCTTATGGGAATCACATTATACCTACAGATCAGTTTGAGGAGAATTAACTTTTTTTTTTTTTTTTTTTTTTTTTTTTACTATGAGGAGGTTTCAAAACAATGAGCACGGTATACCTCTTTACTTATTTAGGCCTTGTTTGATTGTTGTCTTCATTTATATGCTGCTTTTGAGAAGGTCGATAGTCTAATTTTCATGAAATGTATTTATTTGTTTGCTTGTTTATTTAAGCTGAGGCATGGAGGGGCTTGGTAATTTTTTTTATTTTTAAAGTTTAATAGTTTTATAAAAATATGTCTATGATTTGATTTTTCTGAATCGATCTCGACTGGTAATTGGGAAGTCCTACTGATTAATGTCATTTTTATTTCTGGAAATTGTTCCTGTCTTATATATAAAAATACTAGTTTTGTTTCTGTGTTTTATTTTTCTTCTTCGGTAAATTCAAATTATGCTTATGTGAATTTTCTTTGCTTGCATATTTCAACTACTGTTTCTCTGGCCCAATTTACTTCTTTCCCATCTCAATTTTTATTCTCTTTGATGTTTTCCTACTTTTGTTTCTCAGGCATCTTGTAATTTAGTCTTATTATTATACAATTTTCTCCTTTTCTTCTATATCTTTCCTAAAGTCAATCAAATACCATTTTATTTCTTGATGGTTTGGGTACCTTTCTGTCCTTTCTAAAATTATGAACCTAAGATTATTGGTTTTATTTTAATATTAGCAAATGTTTGAGAATATTTAATTTATTTCACAATATTGGTTACATTTATCTGTGTGTGTGGGAGGGAGAAGTTTTCATTAGCTAAAATAGTTTGATTCTTATTTTTAGTTTTCTCTGATGGTGTCTTTCTGGAAGTCAAAATTTATTTTGCAATAAATTTCATGGACAGTACTCTTGATTTAGGGTGATTTAAAACATTCTTAGTTAAAGAAGGCCTACTCCACTCTTGTCATGGTGGGAAAGTACAATTTCTTTAACTGATGGCACTTAGAGAACAGGTTTTATGTTTTGTGCTCTGTTATTTTATTTATTTACTTGAGACAGGGTCTTGCTCTATAGCACAGGCTAGAGGGCAGTGGTACAATTGTAGCTCACTATAGCCTTGAACTCCTGGGCTCAAGCAGTCCTACTAACTCAGTCTCCCAAGAAGCTGGGACTACAAGCACCAACACCTGGCTAACTTAAATTTTTTTTTTTTTTTTTTTTTTTTGTAGAAACAGGGTCTAGCTATGTTATCCAGGCAGGTTTTGCTCTGTGATTTTTGTCTTTTCTTTTGTCTTTCAGTATTTTAAGTCCCTACTTGTCCCTACTTGCTCTGTTTGTCTCTTTACTGCACAATTTTCAAAGTCTGACTCTCTCTTCTTTCTTCCCTTATTCTTCCCAGAAGAAATAGATTTCCAAGACTGTATCCTTTTTAGGTCCCTTATCTGTAGCCAATGTACTGATATACAAGGTTCTTTTTCAGTATTTTAACACTTAATATAGACTTTCTTTTTTCTAGTGATGATGTTAGTTCAGTCATAGGCCCTCTTTTTGCTTCTGCTATCTTCCACTTGGTTTTTCAAGATGCCTACGCCTTACTCTCTGCAAAGGTCAGTGGGAGCTCAGCAAACAACTCTATGAAAGTGATGTTTATAGTTCTGTTTACAGGTAATTTGAAGCAATGGTGTTCCCTGTTTTTTACTTGAGATTTGTGAGTTTCTCTGTTGTTGTTCATGTTTAGTTGTATTGTTTTGAAGAGTCTGTTGGGAGATTTTAATTGAGGTGGCCACCATTACTTTGGCTATTCCAAGTCCATCAATTTACTTGATAAGGTTTGGCTGTGTCCCCATCCAAATCTCATTTTGAATTGTAGTTCCCATAATTCCCAGGTGTCATGGGAGGGACCTGGTGGGAGGTCATTGAATCATAGGGGTGGTTACCCTCATGCTGTTTTCATGATAGTGGGTGAATTCGCACACGATATGATGGTTTTATAAGGGGTTTTTCTCCCTTTTGCTCGGCACTTCTCCTTGCTGCTGCCCTGTGAAGAAGGATGTGTTTGCTTCCCCTTCCACCACGCGTGTAAGTTTCCTCAGGCCTCCCCAGTCATGCTGAGCTGTGAGTCAACTAAACCTCTTGTCTTTATAAATTACCCAATCTCAGGTATGTCTTTATTAGCAGTGTGAGAATGGACTAATAAAGTACTTTTTAAAAAGTTGTGTTTTATCTATAGACTCTTAATTATTGCAGAGGAAAGCATAAGCTTATCTAGATTTTATTCAAAATTCTTCACGGTATTACTTAAATTTAATTTTACCCCTTCATCAACCAAATCTTACTCCTAGTCCCGCGCCCCTATCTTCTATTTTAATAACCTGTGCCACAGTGTTTTACATTCCTTAATTTTGCCATGTATTTCTCATCTCTGTACTTCCGCTGTGCTCTCTCTTCCCCTAAAAAATGCCCTCCATTAACTTATTCACTAGTTAAAAGTGTTATTTGTTTACTGGGTTTCTGCCCTTTCCCCTTAGGTTTAATTAAATTTTCACTCCATGATTATATGAAGAGAAATCAAATCAGGAGTTATTTCTCACTCTTGAGACTGGTACCATGGGGTGGGATGACTAGATGTAACATTTAAGCAAGATAATCTTTTTCTCTCTTCCAAAACTAATTTCAAAGGAAGGAACGAATTCAACTAAATCAATCATTTATAATTCATTAAAACTGACTCCCACTTAGCATTTTGGTAACATATGCTAACCTTTTCCTTGGTAAACATTGTGATTATGAAGTTTCAATTCCTGTGATATGTCGTATTCTCCCAAAGAGACGTTTTTAAAGCACCAGATGTTTTAAATAATTAAAGGTCAATTTTTCACAGCATAAATATTTTCTGTCCTTGATTAACCATTACATGAGACATAATTAGGAGGCTGGATGTCAATTTTAAATTTTAGAAAGAAGATATGCTTTTTACATAAAAAGGCACTTTGATATTTTCCAATTTATAACTGCAGGTGTTGACTTCCACCATCACTTGTCTTCGTAAACTAGAGTGTGCTTTGAATTATATCTAAACATCTACAGCAGAATATGGAGGAAATGAAACTTTGGGGAAGCCTCATTCACTGACAACCCATGAAGTACCTTATCAAGAACTTCTGAAGAATCGATTACCTTTCAGTTCCTAACCTTTCTTATACTATGAGGATTGGCCTACTCTAGATAAACTAAATTTATGAAGCCCTTGTAGATTCAACTTGATGTTGTAAACTTGTTGCTAATTTGGGCATATTTTGATTACTGAGGGACTTATTACTGATATAATTCGGCTAAACTTTGAGGCACAATAAAATTAAATATAGAAATATTGAAACCTTATTCCTCATAGGGTATATATTTATGCAAATACCTCATTATCCACCATATTTCCCCTTAGAAAATTGACATTTTTAGTTCTTCCCTTTATGTGCCCATGACCCTCTAAATGGTATTTTCCCAAATGAATAATTTCACTGAAGGAGTGGAGAAAATATTTATAACTAATGGAATTTTCCTAATACACCTTATCAGACTACTACACAGATAGCTGACCTTAATATCAAGATACCAAACACATCAAGTCATTTTGGAAATCAAATTTAATGCTCTTTAGCTGATGAAAAGGTAATGACTTCTTCCCTGGCTTCCTTTCCTACTTACATATTTCTGTCCCTCTACTTTGCCTTCAAGTATGCACAACACAAATTGGATTTTCTTAGTCAGGTTGGAAGATACCCCTGTTCAGAAAACAAGCTTAATTTTTTTCTTTGATGAAAAAAGTCTGCACATTAATGAGAACATTTGGTAGAAGTGATTAATATGAAAAATTAGAGTGAAGCAGTCACAACTCTTACTTTTTGAAGGTTATCTTTCCTGTTACTTTTAGCCATGGCCCTTCATAAGGATGACTGTCACTTTTCCTTTCTTCTTTCTCTCTCCTCCCTTCTTCCTTCCTTCCTTCCTTCCCTCCCTCCCTCCCTCCTTCCTTCCTTCCTTCCTTCCCTTCCCTCCTTCCTTCCTTCCTTCCTTCCTTCCTTCCTTCCTTCCTTCCTTCCCTTCCTTCCTTCCTTCCTTCCTTCCTTCCTTCCTTCCTTCCTTCCTTCCTTCCTTCCTTCCTTCCTTCCTTCCTTCTTTCCTTCCTTCCTTCCTTCAAGTAAGATAATCTTTTTCTCTCTTCCAAAACTAATTTCAAAGGAAGGAACAAATTCAACTAAATCAATGATTTATGATTCATTAAAACTGACTCGCACTTAGTATTTTGGTAATGTATGCTAACCTTTTCCTCTCCCTCCCTTCCCCCCTCCCTCCCTTCCCTCCCTTCCTTCCATTTCCTCCCTCAGTCTCTCTCTGTGTGTCTTTCTTTCTCTCTCTCATAGTCTGACTTCTCACTGGAGAAATATTTGTATTAAGTGGAAATTATATTTGAAAGTCTAGTTCATCTGGGCTGGCAATAGAATGATGAAGAAATATTTTGTCACGAGATTTTTCTCTTCAGTGGAAAACATTGATTTCAATGATTTGTCTATCAACTGCCAATATACTAAACATGTATTAATTTGTTTTGTCATAAATTTTGCACATTTTGCATTTAATATACTACAGATTTTTTTTCAACAAGATTTGATGAGCATCTCATTGGAGTATGGGTACAGAAAAAGATTTCTATGTGTTTTATTGACTGTGTTTTTTGAAGTTTAAGTATTAAGCAAACGATCAAGGAAATAAACACGTGAGGAAGTAATGTCTGTAACTGATATTTAGCTAGTTCCAAGATAAACTTTATAACTACAAATCTATCAAGCCATTACCAAGATGACCTTAATAGAATTTAGAATACCATCATATACTTTTAACTTGTCTCCCTGCTTTGACTCTAGACTCCTCCATTCTTCACACAGCAGTCCAAGGGATCCTTTCATAACCTAAATCAATTTGTGTCATGCTTCTGCTCAACACCATCCAATGGCTTCTTATGTCAGAGCTTATTCATATTCCTCCAATGCCTACTTACTATTTTGGGGGAGTAATTGGACCCCTGATGTATTCATGAATGACTAGAATAAAAACTACATTTTCTTCTTTATCTCAGACCTAGAGGTAACCATGAGATGAAATGAAATTCTATTCAATGGAATGGAATCAAAGTATCTTAACTTTCTGGGACATAACTTTAGATAGAGGTATTTTCTTTGCTCCTTTCTATTTTATGGTTGTTGAAATACAGAGTTGATGACTGGAGCTCATTCAGCCATTTCAGTCCCTGAGGCAGAAGTCATAGTCTGAGTATGATTGAACAGCAAGAGAGAGGGGCTTAAGTCCCTGACAATTTTTTGAGTTTGAACAGGATGCCTACATCTTGATGTCTTTATATCAAAGTGAATGAATCTTTATCTTTCCTGGAAAGAGACAGAGAGAGAGGGAGGGGGAGAGAGAGAGAGAGAGAGAGAATATATTTTTATATATATTCTATATGTGTATATATTACATATATATTACATATATTTAATATATGTTATGTATGTTATATATGTAATATATGTATGCAATATATATGTTATATACATTTTTATATATGTTATAGATATATATATTCTAGTGCTTCTGTTTACATTAAATAGAATTTAATCTTATGGCTAACTCTAGCTCTGAGATAAAGTAGAAAACGTAGTTTTTATTGTAGTCATTTGTGAATACATCAGGGGTGCAATTTCCTAAAAAGAATAGTAACTATGCATTGGAGGAATATGAGTAGACTACAGCATAAGAAGCCATTGGGTGGTGTTGAGCACAGGCGTGACAAAAACTGATTTAGATTATGAAAGGATCCCTTGGACTGCTGTGTGGAGAATGGAGGAGTCCAGAGTCGAAGCAGGGAGACCAGCTAGAAGTCTATGATAGTAATCTAAATTCTATCAAGGTCATCTTAGTAATGGCTTAATAGATATGTAGTTATAAGATATATAAGTTATAAGGTTTACTTTGGAACTGGCCAGATATCAGTTACTGACCCTACTTCCTCAAGTTTTTATTTCATTGATTATTCACTTAATATTTACTTCAAAAAACACAGTCAATAAAAAATGTAGAAATATTTTTCTGTACCCCTACTCTAACGAGATACTCATTGAAAGACAGATTCATTCACTTCCACATATATATACCTGTGTGTGCGCGCACGCGCGCACGCGCGTTTGTATACATATATATTTCATTGCTGCCTAATTCTAACTTTTCCCAAAATTGAGAGGGAAATTTAAAATCTTCTTCATGGCTTGTATGTTCCTATATGACTCAGTCCTTGGCTTTCTCTGTTATTTCCTAACATTCATCCTCATTCATTCTAGTACAGCTATGCTAAACTTCTTGTTGCTCCTTAGAGCACACCACACCATAAGGTTGTCCTTTCTGCCCTTCAGGCTGCTGTACTCTTTCCCCAGATACTCACATAACTTTAATCTGATCTCCACTTGGATCTTTTCCAGAAATGCCTTCTAATCACCATATATTAAATAAAAGCACAAGTTAGTCTTTCTTTGTCTGCTACTTCTTTTGTAGTACTTATTAATCTCAGCTTATATATTATATATTTTATTTGTCTTTTACTTTATCAGTCTTCTCTGTTAGAAGGTAAGTTCCATGAGGGTAGGCACTTCAATTTGTTTACCATGCTATTTCCTAGACCAATAACTGTTCCAGGTACAGTTGTCCAATATATATTTATTGGTTGTGTAAATGCATAAATAATTGATTATATATTAACTTACCCACAAAATATTCTTATACTATACTTATAATATCATAAAGGGATATATCCTATGTATTATACCCAGGACATCCAGGATACAGTTAGGCTGGTAAACTGATGAGACACTGATCATCATTTGGATGGTCAGTTTATTAAAGGACCCCTGAAGAATCTTCCGAGAGTTATTTGGTGAATTCTTATGTTGTTCTGTGAGTTTTACATACAGAAAACAGGAAGAAATTTGCTGATATTAGACCCTAAGTTCAGTTTTTTTAAACCGGAAAAGAGTAGAAAATAAAGGCAGTGACTGTTACACCACAACCTGACCTGGACAATTTTTGACTCAACATGATACTATCTAACATTATATAATTCAAAATTCTGAAAATATACTGATTTCACAATACTGGGATTGTTTAGATATGTGTGTTATGGATGGGAGTAGAAGTTTCCCTCATGAATACTTCCACAGTCAATTATACTGGATAAATTGTCAATCCTGGGGAAGAAATTTCCTCAAGAGCCTCAAGAGGTGCACCACAGCTGAGAAGTATGAACATCTTCCATTTTTTCTAAATGTTTTGGACATTTGGCGTAGATTCAGTGAGACATGGGTTCTCACATTGGTGGAGGCAACCTAGATGTAAACAGGAAGAAGTGGGGCTGATAAAAACTCTGCAGTATAGGGCTGCAACTATGCAATAATTGTGAATTCTTTTCTATGCTCTATTTTCTTCTAGCGTGGTCAAGCCTTCAGTAAAATCTTGATAAATATTCTCTATGTCATGAAGAATTAAGGAAAAGGGACTTTTCTACATATTAGGATAAAGCAGTCAGAGAGAAAGTAGCGTCTCTTTCCAAAATTCAGAGAGGTGGTCTGTGGGTATGGATGTGCCCAAAATAGTGGCAATTAACCCAGGTGATATAGCTGAGACAGCAGTGCCATAGAATAATAACAAAATTGGAGGGGCAAATCAGAAGGACCTGACACAAGAGCCAGAACTCTGAAAAAAATTTAGAAATTGTTAAGCTTGAGAATTTGAGAAAGTGTTCATTTCTGCACTAAAGCGTGTGAGAGGTCATTCCATTTTAAAGAAGGCTACTTCGGTAAGATCTCCTTTATATGTTCTTTTCTATTTATATACCAGAGATCATTCATTTAAAATAAAAGCATTTTATTTTAGTATAATTTTTCACATTATACTGAAAATTGTTGCTTATCTTTTTACCCAGGACTAGCCCATACATTCTTTAAAGACAGGAGCTGCCTCATTTATCCATGTATTCCCAGTAACTAGCACACTCCTAAGCAAAGTGAACCCTCCATAAATATTTGTGGAAGGCAGAAACAAATCTTTTAAATAGCATTTACAGTCATTCCCATGATTTGAATGAAATAACATATACAAAATATGTGTCTTAATAATGCTAATTGAATTTTGAGTTGTGCCAAGGGCCTTGTACAAACAAAAACTAAAATAAACAAAAAAAGAAATCAGCAAGGAATATTTTAGAATACCTTTATTGCAAAAACACTTGTGCATTGTTATAGAATAAGAGGTTAAATGACATGAAAATAATGCTCTACATCATTGAAATTCAATCATTTTCTTCTTCACATTTTTACAATTCTTACCCTGTCTTTCAAAATTACAAAATGAGAATTTAGAATAGAAAAAAGCCTAGAGAAGAAACATGAGAATAAAAAGGTATTTTTCTCTCAATCCAGCTGTGACCTAATTCTAAGAAAACATACTAGCTCTAAATTATGATCTCTCTAAATATTAACTTCCTTCCTCAAGTGTAAGTTCTTGGGTTTCTTTTGTTTTTTTGTTTGTTTGTTTGTTTTTCGAGATGGAGTCTCTCTTTGTCAACCAGGCTGGAGTGCTCACTGCAACCTCCGCCTCCAGGGCTCAAGTGATTCTCCTGGCTCAAGCTTCCTGAGTAGCTGGGATTACAGGCACATGCCTCTGTACCCAGCTAATTTTTGTATTTTTAGTAGAGATGGGGTTTCACCATGTTGCCCAGGCTGGTCTTGAACTCCTGACCTCAGATGATCCACCCACCTTGGCCTCCAAAAGTGCTGGGATTACAGGTGTGAGCCACCGCACAAGGCCAGTTCTTGGTATTTCTAAGGCTAAAGCAAATGAACATGGTGGCTGATGCCCGATCCCTCACTAATACTGGTCAGCAACAGTTCTGGCAGATATAATGTACCAATTGCTACCACATTCTATTGTGTGTAGTGTAAAAGGAAAATTGGTAAAAAAAACACAAACATCTAAGTTCTTATTTATGATCTTAGCTGTTCAAAGGTTATGAAAGGAAAACATTTTGCCACAGTTCTCAGGAATTTGCAAAAATTCAATTGTGTTATATAGTTCATTTGTTTGGCATCCTTCTTTCTTAAGTCAGCCAAATGCAAGGACATTCAGCTCCTGTCTTCTTTTAACAGCAATCATTTGGACTGATAAGCTTCCAGCCTAAGCTCAATCTTATGGATACTGATAGCTTTTCTGAAACATATTATTACATTAATTGGAGGCCATTTATTCTGTATACACAGGGATACACAGACATAAACATTTAGTACTTTGGCAAATTGATATGATTAAAGCAGAAAAGTAAGAATGACAGATGAATTTCATGTTTTAGAGTCAGATTAATAGCCAAAAATGAAATAATGCCTGTTCCCATTATATAAGGGAACATCATTGTCTTTTATACAACCGATTTTAATGAACAAGTTTTGGGATCTGAGCTCGAACTGTACTTCACCGGGAATTATTAAGCTCAGAATAACAGAAAATAGTAAGGCACTACTTAATAAGTGTAAGAACAGAAATTGATGTTTCATTGCTGAGGATTAATTTTCTTAACTGTGGTTTCCTGTGTATAAATAGATTTATAGTTTCTGTCATCTCTGTGTACTTTCATAACATTAAAAAACACACTTTGAAAGAGTGATGCCCACAAGATGGAAGAATAGGAAGTCCGAGAGTTTATTTACCCCAGAGAAATAGCAAACAATAATATATGCACCAAAATACCATTATGAGAAGTCTAGAGTGTAGGTAAAGAGTTGCAGCACACCACATGAGCACAAAACCAAGAACAGACACACTGAAATGGATATGAATAATTTCACTTTATCCACATCAGCCTTTCCCCCAAACTGGCATAGCTCAGCACAGAGAGAGATCGTCCGGACCCATGACTTCTACAAAGGGGAAGGTGAGGGTGAACCATAAGCCTAGCTTCCCAGCTTTTCAATATGCTTCACAAGAGGCTAGTTTCAGTGTTACCTTCTATAAAGTGCTGAAGGAACCAGCATAGCTCAGATTACTGGAACAGCCTGGAACAAAGAAAAATGGGTAGGCATCCCCCTACAGCTAGCACAGATCTGCAAGATTGGAAACAGTACAGAATTGAGACTTCTCCCTCAGGAAAGAAGATGAGTGGAACATGACTCCAATGTCCCATGACTCCAATGTCCCTGGCCTTTCAGCACATATTCAAGGAGTCAGTGCCTGTCGTGACTTACACTGAGCACTAAAGGAACTGACATAGTCTAACACCAGCAGGAGCAAGAAACTATGGGCTTTAAAAATAAAAAGACTGGATGCCTGGGCAGCTAGGAACACAGGCCTGGAATCCCTAGCCAGGCTGATCAGGAAATTTTTTCTATCAAAGCCAGTCTATGGAGAATTGCTAGAAGTGTTAGTTGTTTCTTCAAATATGTAGACATCAATACAAAGCTACAAAAAAAAATAGGAAAAGATCAGGAAATCATGCATAATCAAATAAAGAAAATAAATCTCTAGTAATGGATCCTAAAGAAAAGGAGATATAAAAACTATCTGACAAACAATTCAAGAAAGTCATCTTCAAGAGGCTCAGGAGTTGCAAGAGAACACAGACAACTAAACAAATTATGAAAAATAATACATAAGCAAAATAAGAATATAAACAAAGAAATAGAAATATTTTTTAAAAAAGAATCAAACAAAAATTCTGGAACTGAAGAATATAACTGAACTAAAATATTCAATGTAAGTGTTCAGGAGCATATTTAATCAAGCAGAAGAAAGAATTTGTGAACTCAAATATAAGAAAAGAACAGACTTCAACAATGCTACAGGCTAAATGAACCTAACAGATGTGTAATAAACATTCCACTCACTAGTGGCAGAATATACATTCTTCTCAAGTCAACAGGAAATATTCTACAGGATATGTCACACATTAGGTCACAAAACAAGTTTTAATAAACTTAAGAAGGTTGAAATTAAACCAAGTATCTTTTCTGAGCACCATGAAATCAAACTACAAAATATAAATGGCAAGATGGCCGAATAGGAGCAGCTCCAGTCTCCAACTCCCAGCGCCAGCGACAAAGAAGACCGGTGATTTCTGCATTTTCAACTGAGGTACTGGGTTCATCTCACTGGGGAGTGCCGGACGATCGGTGCTGGTCAGCTGCTGCAGCCCGACCAGCGAGAGCTGAAGCAGGGCGAGGCATTGCCTCACCTGGGAAGCACAAGGGGGAAGGGAGTCCCTTTTCCTAGCCAGGGGAACTGAGACACACAACACCTGGAAAATCGGGTAACTCCCACCCCAATACTGCGCTTTAAGCAAACAGGCACACCAGGAGATCATATCCCACACCTGGCCGGGAGGGTCCCACACCCAGGGAGCCTCCCTCATTGCTAGCGCAGCAGTCTGTGATCTACCGGCAAGGCAGCAGCGAGGCTGGGGGAGGGGCGCCCGCCATTGCTGAGGCTTAAGTAGGTAAACAAAGCTGCTGGGAAGCTCCAACTGGGTGGAGCTCACAGCAGCTCAAGGAAACCTGCCTGTCTCTGTAGACTCCACCTCTGGGGACAGGGCACAGTAAACTAAACAAACGCAGCAGACACCTCTGCAGACGCAAACGACTCTGTCTGACAGCTTTGAAGAGAGCAGTGGATCTCCCAACACGGAGGTTGAGATCTGAGAAGGGACAGACTCCCTGCTCAAGTGGGTCCCTGACCCCTGAGTAGCCTAACTGGGAGACATCCCCCACTAGGGGCAGTCTGACACCCCACACCTTACAGGGAGGAGTACACCCCTGAGAGGAAGCTTCCAAAGCAAGAATCAGACAGGTACACTCGCTGTTCAGCAATATTCTATCTTCTGCAGCCTCTGCTGCTGATACCCAGGCAAACAGGGTCTGGAGTGGACCTCAAGCAATCTCCAACAGACCTACAGCTGAGGGTCCTGACTGTTAGAAGGAAAACTATCAAACAGGAAGGACACCTACACCAAAACCCCATCAGTACATCACCATCATCAAAGACCAGAGGCAGATAAAACCACAAAGATGGGGAAAAAAGCAGGGCAGAAAAGCTGGAAATTCAAAAAATAAGAGCGCATCTCCCCCAGCAAAGGAGCGCAGCTCATCGCCAGCAACGGATCAAAGCTGGACGGAGAATGACTTTGACGAGATGAGAGAAGAAGGCTTCAGTGCATCAAATTTCTCAGAGCTAAAGGAGGAATTACGTACCCAGCGCAAAGAAACTAAAAATCTTGAAAAAAAAGTGGAAGAATTGATGGCTAGAGTAATTAATTCAGAGAAGGTCCTAAACGAAATGAAAGAGATGAAAACCATGACACGAGAAATACGTGACAAATGCACAAGCTTCAGTAACCGACTCGATCAACTGGAAGAAAGAGTATCAGCGATTGAGGATCAAATGAATGAAATGAAGCGAGAAGAGAAACCAAAAGAAAAAAGAAGAAAAAGAAATGAACAAAGCCTGCAAGAAGTATGGGATTATGTAAAAAGACCAAATCTACGTCTGATTGGGGTGCCTGAAAGTGAGGGGGAAAATGGAACCAAGTTGGAAAACACTCTTCAGGATATCATCCAGGAGAACTTCCCCAACCTAGTAGGGCAGGCCAACATTCAAATCCAGGAAATACAGAGAACGCCACAAAGATACTCCTCGAGAAGAGCAACTCCAAGACACATAATTGCCAGATTCACCAAAGTTGAAATGAAGGAAAAAATCTTAAGGGCAGCCAGAGAGAAAGGTCGGGTTACACACAAAGGGAAGCCCATCAGACTAACAGCAGATCTCTCAGCAGAAACTCTCCAAGCCAGAAGAGAGTGGGGGCCAATATTCAACATTCTTAAAGAAAAGAATTTTAAACCCAGAATTTCATATCCAGGCAAACTAAGTTTCATAAGTGAAGGAGAAATAAAATCCTTTACAGATAAGCAAATGCTTAGAGATTTTGTCACCACTAGGCCTGCCTTACAAGAGACCCTGAAGGAAGCACTAAACATGGAAAGGAACAACCGGTACCAGCCATTGCAAAAGCATGCCAAAATGTAAAGACCATTGAGGCTAGGAAGAAACTGCATCAACTAACGAGCAAAATAACCAGTTAATATCATAATGGCAGGATCAAGTTCACACATAACAATATTAACCTTAAATGTAAATGGACTAAATGCTCCAATTAAAAGATACAGATTGGCAAACTGGATAAAGAGTCAAGACCCATCAGTCTGCTGTATTCAGGAGACCCATCTCACACGCAGAGACATACATAGGCTCAAAATAAAGGGATGGAGGAAGATTTACCAAGCAAATGGAGAACAAAAAAAAGCAGGGGTTGCAATACTAGTCTCTGATAAAACAGACTTTAAACCATCAAAGATCAAAAGAGACAAAGAAGGCCATTACATAATGGTAAAGGGATCAATTCAACAGGAAGAGCTAACTATCCTAAATATATATGCACCCAATACAGGAGCACCCAGATTCATCAAGCAAGTCCTTAGAGACTTACAAAGAGACTTAGACTCCCATACAATAATAATGGGAGACTTCAACACTCCACTGTCAACATTAGACAGATCAACGAGACAGAAAGTTAACAAGGATATCCAGGAACTGAACTCATCTCTGCAGCAAGCAGACCTAATAGACATCTATAGAACTCTCCACCCCAAATCAACAGAATATACATTCTTCTCAGCACCACATCGTACTTACTCCAAAATTGACCACGTAATTGGAAGTAAAGCACTCCTCAGCAAATGTACAAGAACAGAAATTATAACAAACTGTCTCTCAGACCACAGTGCAATCAAACTAGAACTCAGGACTAAGAAACTCAATCAAAACCGCTCAACTACATGGAAACTGAACAACCTGCTCCTGAATGACTACTGGGTACAGAACGAAATGAAGGCAGAAATAAAGATGTTCTTTGAAACCAATGAGAACAAAGATAAAACATACCAGAATCTCTGGGACACATTTAAAGCAGTGTGTAGAGGGAAATTTATAGTACTAAATGCCCACAAGAGAAAGCAGGAAAGATCTAAAATTGACATTCTAACATTGCAATTAAAAGAACTAGAGAAGCAAGAGCAAACACATTCGAAAGCTAGCAGAAGGCAAGAAATAACTAAGATCAGAGCAGAACTGAAGGAGATAGAGACACAAAACACTCTCCAAAAAATCAATGAATCCAGTAGTTGGTTTTTTGAAAAGATCAACAAAATTGACAGACCACTAGCAAGACTAATAAAGAATAAAAGAGAGAAGAATCAAATCGACACAATTAAAAATGATAAAGGGGATATTACCACCGACCCCACAGAAATGCAAACTACCATCAGAGAATACTATAAACACCTCTACACAAATAAACTGGAAAACCTAGAAGAAATGGATAATTTCCTGGACACTTACACTCTTCCAAGACTAAACCAGGAAGAAGTTGAATCCCTGAATAGACCAATAGCAGGCTCTGAAATTGAGGCAACAATTAATAGCCTACCAACCAAAAAAAGTCCAGGACCAGATGGATTCACAGCTGAATTCTACCAGAGGTACAAGGAGGAGTTGGTACCATTCCTTCTGAAACTATTCCAATCAATAGAAAAAGAGGGAATCCTCCCTAACTCATTTTATGAGGCCAACATCATCCTAATACTAAAGCCTGGCAGAGACACAACAAAAAAAGAGAATTTTAGACCAATATCCCTGATGAACATCGATGCAAAAATCCTCAATAAAATACTGGCAAACCGGATTCAGCAACACATCAAAAAGCTTATCCACCATGATCAAGTGGGCTTCATCCCTGGGATGCAAGGCTGGTTCAACATTCGCAAATCAATAAACATAATCCAGCATATAAACAGAACCAAAGACAAGAACCACATGATTATCTCAATAGATGCAGAAAAGGCTTTTGACAAAATTCAACAGCCCTTCCTGCTAAAAACGCTCAATAAATTCGGTATTGATGGAACGTACCTCAAAATAATAACAGCTATTTATGACAAACCCACAGCCAATATCATACTGAATGGGCAAAAACTGCAAAAATTCCCTTTGAAAACTGGCACAAGACAGGGATGCCCTCTCTCACCACTCCTATTCAACATAGTGTTGGAAGTTCTGGCTAGGGCAATCTGGCAAGAGAAAGAAATCAAGGGTATTCAGTTAGGAAAAGAAGAAGTCAAATTGTCCCTGTTTGCAGATGACATGATTGTATATTTAGAAAACCCCATTGTCTCAGCCCAAAATCTCCTTAAGCTGATAAGCAACTTCAGCAAAGTCTCAGGATACAAAATTAATGTGCAAAAATAACAAGCATTCTTATACACCAGTAACAGACAAACAGAGAGCCAAATCAGGAATGAACTTCCATTCACAATTGCTTCAAAGAGAATTAAATACCTAGGAATCCAACTTACAAGGGATGTAAAGGACCTCTTCAAGGAGAACTACAAACCACTGCTCAGTGAAATCAAAGAGGACACAAACAAATGGAAGAACATACCATGCTCATGGATAGGAAGAATCAATATCATGAAAATGGCCATACTGCCCAAGGTAATTTATAGATTCAATGCCATCCCCATCAAGCTACCAATGAGTTTCTTCACAGAATTGGAAAAAACTGCTTTAAAGTTCATATGGAACCAAAAAAGAGCCCCCATCTCCAAGACAATCCTAAGTCAAAAGAACAAAGCTGAAGGCATCAAGCTACCTGACTTCAAACTATACTACAGGGCTACAGTAACCAAAACAGCATGGTACTGGTACCAAAACAGAGAGATAGACCAATGGAACAGAACAGAGTCCTCAGAAATAATACCACACATCTACAGCCATTTGATCTTTGACAAACCTGAGAAAAACAAGAAATGGGGAAAGGATTCCCTATTTAATAAATGGTGCTGGGAAAATTGGCTAGCCATAAGTAGAAAGCTGAAACTGGATCCTTTCCTTACTCCTTATACGAAAATTAATTCAAGATGGATTAGAGACTTAAATGTTAGACCTAATACCATAAAAATCCTACAGGAAAACCTAGGTAGTACCATTCAGGACATAGGCTTGGGCAAAGACTTCATGTCTAAAACACCAAAAGCAACGGCAGCAAAAGCCAAAATTGACAAATGGGATCTCATTAAACTAAAGAGCTTCTGCACAGCAAAAGAAACTACCATCAGAGTGAACAGGCAACCTACAGAATGGGAGAAAATTTTTGCAATCTGCTCATCTGACAAAGGGCTAATATCCAGAACCTACAAAGAACTCAAACAAATTTACGAGAAAAAAACAAACAACCCCATCAAAAAGTGGGCAAAGGATATGAACAGACATTTCTCAAAAGAAGACATTCATACAGCCAACAGACACATGAAAAAATGCTCATCATCACTGGCCATCAGAGAAATGCAAATCAAAACCACAATGAGATACCATCTCACACCAGTTAGAATGGCAATCATTAAAAAGTCAGGAAACAACAGGTGCTGGAGAGGATGTGGAGAAATAGGAACACTTTTACACTGTTTGTGGGATTGTAAAGTAGTTCAACCATTATGGAAAACACTATGGCGATTCCTCAAGGATCTAGAACTAGATGTACCATATGACCCAGCCATCCCATTACTGGGTATATACCCAAAGGATTATAAATTATGCTGCTCTAAAGACACATGCACACGTATGTTTATTGCAGCACTATTCACAATAGCAAAGACTTGGAATCAACCCAAATGTCCATCAGTGACAGATTGGATTAAGAAAATGTGGCACATATACACCATGGAATACTATGCAGCCATAAAAAAGGATGAGTTTGAGTCCTTTGTAGGGACTTGGATGCAGCTGGAATCCATCATTCTTAGCAAACTATCACAAGAACAGAAAACCAAACACCGCATGTTCTCACTCATAGGTGGGAACTGAACAATGAGATCACTCGGACTCAGGAAGGGGAACATCACACACCGGGGCCTATCATGGGGAGGGGGGAGGGGGGAGGGATTGCATTGGGAGTTATACCTGATGTAAATGACGAGTTGATGGGTGCAGCACAGCAACATGGCACAAGTATACATATGTAACAAACCTGCACGTTATGCACATGTACCCTACAACTTAAAGTATAATAATAATAAATAAATTTAAAAAAATAAAAATATATATATATATAAATGGCAATAAAATAATTGGGACACACACAAAAAAATGAAGTTATCCAATACTCATGAGTTGGAAGAATTAATAGTGTTAACTTGTCCATACTACCCAAAGTGTTCAACAGATTCAATGCAATCCCCATCAAAATTCCAACTGAATTAATTATATTTCTTTACTGAAGTTAAAACAGAAATATAGATCAATGGAACAGAATAGAGAGCCCAGAAATAAAATCATGCATATACCACTAACTAGTCTTCAAAAAGGGTGCCAAGAATACACAATGGGGTAAAACAGTCTCTTCCACAAACAGTGTTAGGAAAACTAGATACTTACATGCAGAAGAATAAAAATGGACTCTCGTCTTACACCACATATAAAAATCACCTCAAAATAAAGACTTATATGTAAGACCCCAGACTGTAAAACTCTTAGTACACACAGGGGGAAAGCTTCTGGATGTTGGTCTTGACAATGATTTCCTATATATGACAAAAGCCCAGGAAATAACAACAAAAATGAACAAGTGAAACTCCTTTAGACTAAATAGCTTCTGTATAGCAAAGGAACCAATCAACAGAGTGAGAAGACAGCCTATAGAATGGGTTAAAATATTTGCAAACCACATATCCATAATGGGTTAATCTCCAAATGTATAAGGAACTTCTACAACTCATTATCAAAAAATAATTTTTAATGGGCAAACGATTTGAATAGACATTTCTCCAAAGGTGACATACAAATGGCCAACAGATAAATAAAAAAGCATTCAAATTGGCTCAGTGGCTCACGTCTATAATCCAACAATTTGGAAAGCTGAGGTGAGAGGGTCACTTGAGCCCAGGAGTTCGAGACCAATCTGGACAACATAGTGACACCTTATCTCTACAAAACACTTAAAAATTAGCCAAGCATGGTGGTACATGCCTGTAGTCCGAGTTACCCAGGAGGCTGAGGGAGGAGGATCACTTGAGTCCAGGAGATTGAGGCTGCAGCAAGCTGAGTTTGCACCACTATACTTCAGCTGGGTGGCACAGTGAGACCCTGTCTCAAAAAAAAAAAAAAAAAAATTCTACATCACTAGTCATCAGGGAAATGTCAATCACCTCACACCCTTAGGATGATTCTTAAAAAACAAGTGCTGTTGAGGACGTGGAAAAGTTGGAACTCTTATACACTGTTGATGGGAATAGTTGATGCAGCCACTATGGAATGCAATATGGAGGTTCCTCACAAAAGTAAAAATAGAACAACTATATGATCCAGCAGTCCCCCTTCTGGGTATATATCCAATAGAATTGAAATGAGGAACTCAAAGGAATTTCTGCATTCTCATGTTCACTGCAGCATTATTAGCAACAGCCAAGATTTCAAAACAATCTAAATCTCCCTCAATAGATGAATGAATAAAGAAAATGTGATGTATACATACAATGAAATATTATTTAGCTCTTAAAAAAACTTCTACCATATGTAAGAACATGGATAAACCTGAAGGATATTGTGTTAAGTGAGATAGCCAGAACAAATGCCGTATGATGCCACTTATCTGAGGTATCTAACGTAAGTCAATCTCATAGAAAGAAAATGGTGGTGACTAGGAGCTGGAGGAAGGGGAAATGGGAGGTTGTTTACCAAAGGGTATAAAGTTTCAGTTATGTAAGACAAATAAAGTGAGACTCTGTCTCTACAAAATATTGTAAAAATTAGCCAGATGTGGTGGCATGCAGCTGTGGTCCAAACTACTCAGGAGGCTGAAGTGGGAGGCTTGCTTGAGCCCAGGAGACTGAACCTACAGCAAAGTGTGTTCACTCCACTGTACTCCAGCCTGGGCAACAGAGCAAGACCCTGTCTCAAAAAAAAAAAAAAAAAAAAAAAGAATAAATCCTAAAAATCTGGTGTACAACATTGTGCCTATACTTGAAAATACTATATTATGCACTTTAAAATTTGTTAAGAAGGTAAATCTCAAGTTCAGCATTTCTGCCACAATTAAAAATAACTGAAAATTAAAAACAAACTTTGGTTTCTCTTTAGATAAACACACTTATGTTTATGTTTTAAATTATCATATTTTATATTTAGGTTAAAGGTTTTTGTTTGCCCCAATTCAGGAGACTTCAGAACATAAAGCAGAATTAGAGTATCATTTGATAATTGTTTTCAGAATCTCAAAAGTTTTAGAAGCATAACATTTTTTCACTCCACAGAATTTTAATGCTTTCAGCACTACCTGCCTCAGCAAAGCACACAGGCCGGCTCAAGGTACTATCAGACAGGTGTCCCTCTCACTCATAAACATGTGCTGCTGAATGCTATCACCTGCCACAAACTGTCTCCTGCCACTGCAAATCATTGCGAACCTTGATTAAACATTATTATCTCATGCACCACTTTTTAGCTACTATAATGGCTCCAGAAATCCTATTCACAGAAAGAAATACATGAGTAAATGTAGTTATCATAGGGAGGTGACATGAATATGAATATTTACTCTGGTGTTTTGTGTGTACAGATATATTTTAGTAAGTGTGAAAGGTTTTGATTCAAACTTGAAAATGTACTTATTTCCAAAATAAAATAACCTTTTTTTTTTTCCCCACTATAAAGCGGCTATTGTAGCTATGGCAAGATACAATGAGAGATTTAATACATACAATTTCTTTCTCTTCTGTAGCTACAGTAACACAAAACAAAGATTCTTCTCAAATGGTCTTTATCAAGTTTATACATAAATGTTGTCAATCATTCAATGATGAAAGAACATTTTAAAACCTGTATTGTATTTAAACAGAAATAAGAAATAGGTGGGTTTTGTTGTTGTTGTTGTTGCTGTTGTTATTGTTTTTTGCAAGGACTATCTGGTAAGACATTATAATCTGAGCACATGGACTTGTAACTGACTCTGTACTTTGCTTTTATGCCAATAGTTTCACCTGATAGTTTAGGTTGATTTTCTACCTAAACCAATAATAAAGAAGTAAAAAAAAAATCCATATTCTTTTCTAACACTAATCATTTAATGCTTAGACTAATGAATTGATTCAAACATTTTAAAATATTCTGGTTTGAAAAAAATTAGATTCATAGAAAGTTGCAAAGATATTACAGAGAGGTCTCATCTTCACCTAATTCAGTTTCTCCCCATGCTTATATCTTAATTATAGTACAATATCAAAAGAAGGAAATTGACATTGGTTATAATGTATATGTATTAGTTCTACATCTTTTATCATATATGCAGATTCACACAACCACCAAGATACAAAACTAACCCATTTCCACAAAGATCTCCCTATTATTACCTCTTTATAGTCACATCTACTCCCACTTCCCTGCCCCCCAGCATTCCTAACCCATGGTAACCACTAATTTGTTTTACATCTCAGTAATTTTGTCCTTTCAAGGACATCATATCAATGGACTCAGATCTTTTGAAATGGGCTTTTTTTTTTTCACTTAGCATAACATCCTTGAAATCCATCCAAATTGTTGCATGTATCAACAATTCATTCCTCTTTATTACGGAGCAGCATTCCATGATATGGATGTACCAGAGTTTGTTTAAATATCCTCCTACTTTAAGACATTTTGTTTACTTATAGCTTTAAGCTTTTATAACTAAAGCCGTTATGAACAATCATGTACAATTCTTTGTGTGGACATAAGTTTTCATTCCTCTGAGATAAATTCCCAGGAATTAGATTCATTGGCCACATAAGTATATGTTTATTTCTTTAAGAAACTGCTGAGGCCAGGCGCGGTGGCTCATGCCTGTAATCTCAGTACTTTGGGAGGCCGAGGCAGGTGGATCACCTGAGATCGGGAGTTCGAGACCAGCCTGGCCAACATGGTGAAATCCATCTCTACTAAAAATGCAAAAATTAGTCGGGCATGGTGGCAGGCGCCTGTAATCCCTGCTACTCGGGAGGCTGAAGTAGAAGAATCGCTTGAACCAGGGAGGCGGAGGTTGCGGTGAGCCAAGATCGTGCCCCTGTACTTCAGCTTGGGCGACAAGGCAAGACTCTGCCTCAAAAATAAATTAAGAAAAAAGGAGAAAAGAAAAAGAAACTGCTGCACTACTTTTCAGTGTGTCTGTACATTTTCACAAACAATGTATGAGAGAGAAAATTTTTGTGTATGCTTACCAACATTTGATATTGTCAGGATTTTTATGCTATTTTAAGCTATTGTCATATATATGTAGTGATACTCATTGTGGTCTTCATTTGCAGTTTTTAATCGCTAGTGATGAACATCTTTGCATGTGCTTATTTGCCATCTATATATCCTCTTTGGCCTGTTCATGTCTTTTGCTCATTTTCTAGCTAGAATTTTTGTTTTGTTGTTATTGTTGGGTTTTGAGAGTTCTTTAAATATTCTAAATGAATTATCTTTAAGATATAGGGTTCCCAAATATTTTCTCCCAGTGTGTAGATTGTCTTTTCATCCTCTTAACAAGGTCCTTCAGAGTAAAAGTTTTAAATTTTGATGAAGTGTAATTTATCAATTTTATTTTTATGGTTCTTTTGATGTCAAGCACTCTTTATCAAGCTCTAGATCTTAAAGATTTTCTTTTATTTTTCTTCTGAAAGATTTATAGGATTTTTTATCCTATCACTTTTTAAATTATAATTTTAAAAACCACAAAACTTGCCATGGTTAAGACGAACTATTTTTAAGTGTACTGTTTAGTAATGTTAAGTATATTTGCATTGTTGTGAAACAGATCTCCAGAACATTATCTTGCAGAACTTAAACTCTATACCCATTAACCAACTACTCTTCTTCCCTCCCCTGTCCCCTGGTAACCATTATTCTACTTTATATTTCTATAAATTTGATGACTTTAGATACCTCACATAAGTGGAACAATACAGATTTTTTTTTTTTTTTTTGTGATTGGCTTATTTCACCAAGCATAGTGTCCTTCAGGTTCATCCATATTGTAGCATGTGACAGGATTCCCTCCACTTTAAAGACTGAATAATGTTCCGTTGTATGAATATACCACATTTCGCTTATCCACTCATCTGTCAATGACATTTGGACATTTGCATTGCTTCCACTTCTTGGCTTTGTGAGAAGTGCTTCTATAAACATGGGTGGTACAGGTTTGTAGTATGCTTTATAAGTAAATCTAAAATCCAGTTTGAGATGATTTTTGGCTAATGTGTGAGATTTAAGGTGAGGTCATCTTTCTGGATATGCAATTTTTCCAGCAACATTTGTTGAAAAGACTCCTTGGCAATACTTGCGTGGAACTATTTCTGGTTTGTTTTTCTATTACATTGTACTGTTTTTCTATCCTTCAGCTAGTACCACACAGTCTTGATTAAGGTACTTATATAATAACGTTAAAATAAGATGAAGTGGTTACTCCAACTTCATTTCTATTTTTCAAAAATTGTTTCAGCTCTTCTATTTCCTTTTCCTTTTCTAATAAACTTTAAAATAACTTTACTTTTTCTTTAAAAAATCTTGCTAAGATTTTTATAATTGTGCAAAATACGTGTATTACCTTGGAGACAAATGACATTTTTACTCTGTTGAGTGGTCCAATACATGAACACTGGATGTCTATTTTTTTAAACCTTCTTTCTTTCATCACTGTTTTGTAGTTTACATCATAGTAGTCCTGTACATATTCTGTTAGATTTCTAAGTAGTTCAGTTTTTTAAAAACATTATACATAGTATTGTATTCTTAATTTTAGTTTCTACAGGGCTATTGCTTTCATGTAGGAATACAATTAATTTTACATGTTTTACTTGGAATTTTTGGCATCGCTGAACTCATCAGTTCTAGGAGTATTTTAACAGATCCCTTATTTTTTACGTAGACCATTGTGTCATCTGCAAGTAGGAACAGCTTTATATTTTCCTTTCTAATTTATGTCTTTTATTTCCTTTTCTTACCTTATTGAGCTTCCTAGAACTTCCTGTAAAATGTTGACTAGCAGTGGGACTGGGAGACACCATTGCATTGTTCTCATCTTAAGAGGAAAGCATTCTACTTTCACCACTAAGATGTTAGCAATAAGATTTTTGTAAATTTTCTTCATCAAGTTGAGGGTGTTTCTTTTCCTTATTTTCTGGGCTTTTATCATAAATGAGTGTCAAATTTTGTCAAACGCTTATTTTGCCTCAATTGATATGACAATGTGATTTATCTCCTTTACATTGGTAATATGGTGAATTACAATGATTGTTCTGAAATATTGGACCAATTTTACATCTCTAGGATGAACTCCAAATGGGCTTTATGTATAACTCTGTTTATATATTGCTGAATGCTATTTTCTAATAATTCATAAAAGATTTTTGCTCTATATTCATGAGAGATATTGGTTTCTAGTTTTCTTCATTTTGTACTATCTTTTATTTGGGTGTAAAAGTAATATTGGTTTCATAAAATGATTTGGAAAATGCTCCCCCCTTTCATTTTCCAAAAGAAATTGTGCAGATCTTGTGTTATTTCATTTTTAAATGTTTAATGGTATTCTCCTGTGAACCGATCCGGACTTAGCTATTTCTTTTTCAGTAGTTTTTAAATTATGAATTTAATTTCGTTAATAGTTGTAGAGCTATGCAATTATCTTTTGCATACTGAATAATCCTTGGTAGTTTATGTGGTAGTTGTAGAGTCCATTTCATCTAAATTGTCAAATTTATGTGTGTAGAGTTGTTCATACCATTTCTTTATTACCTTTTGATATCTATAGGGTCTATAATTATATTGCCTGTTTCATTTCTGGTATTGGTAATTTGTCTCTCTTTCTCTCTCTTTTTGCTCTGTCAGTTTTGTTGGAGCTTTATCAATTTTACCGTTTTTCCAAAGAACCATCTTTTTGTTTCATTGATTTTCCCTGTTGTTTATGTATTTAATTTCATTGACTTCTGCTCTTACATTCATAATTATCTTCCTTTAGCTTGCTTTGGATTTTTGTTCTTCATTTTCTAGTTTCTTGGTGTGGGAGCTTAGGTAGATTTGAGGCTCTTTCTCTTTTTTAACATAAGAATTTAACACTATAGATGTCACCATTGCTTTAGCTGCATGCCCAAATTTTTGATGTGTTAAATTTTCATTTTCTTTCTGTCTCATTTACTTTTAAAAATTCCCCTAAGACTTCCTCCTTGACTCAAGAGTTATTTACAGGGGTGTCTTTTAACACCCAGGTGTGGATATATTTCTGTTATCTCTATTACTAATGTCTAGTTTGATTCCATTTTTGTTAGAAAACATACTCTATGATTTCAATTATTTTATATTTTTTGTATTAGTTTTAAAGTCCAGGATACAGTCTATCTTGGTAAATGTTCTATATGTATGTGTGTATTCTGCTGTTTTTAATATTCTAAACACATAAACCAGATGATGATCATTGATGGTGTTATTTTATATATACTTGCTGTGTTCCTGTCTAGTCGTTCTAACAGTTGTTGGAAGAGGCTTGTTGATGTCTCCAAACATAATTGTAAATTTGTCTATTTATTATTTCAGTTCTATCAGTTTTTGCTGATGGTCTACCACATATCTTGCAACTCTATTGTTTAGTTTATATTTTCTTGGTGGGTTGATTCTTTTATTATTATGTAACGTCCCTTTTTGTTCCTGGTAATTTTCTTTGCTCTAACATCCATTTTATCAGGTATCAATATATCACTCTTGCTTGCTTTTGATTAATGTTTATATGGCAAATACATTTGCATCCTTTTACATTCAACCTACCTATATTGTTCTATTTGAATTGAGTTTCTTGTAGGCAGCATATAGTGAGGTTCTTTTTCATCCACTCTACCAATCTCTGTCTTATTGGTATAAGAAGCCTATTTAGATTTATGATCATTATTAATTTATTAGAACCTAAGTCCACCATTATTTTTATTTTCCATTTCTTCTGTTTTTCCTTACTGATTTTCCTTTCATTCCTGTGAGTTACTAGAACTTTTTTAGAATTCCATTTTGATGTATCCCTAGTAATTTCATTATGTTTCTTTTATAGCTTTATTAGTGGTTGTTCTAGGTATTATACAACTGAATGTGTAACTTTAAATATAAGTTGTCACAATTTGATATTGAAATTTTACCAATTTGAATGAAGTTTAAAAACCTTACCTACTTTTACATCCCTTTATCTTGCTCCTTTGTAAGCATCTTCAGTATATCCTTTACATTTACATTACATTGAGAACCAGATCAGTGTTGTATTTTTGCTTTAATAGTTAAAAATTATAGAGAAAAATCAAGAAGGGAAGAATCAAGAAGGGAAGAATGTCTATTATATTTGATGCTTCTACTCCCTCAAGAAAGTGTTATTTTTCCCTTCCTGATGTTCCCCAAATCCTTCTTTTATGATTCCCTACCTCTTTGAAGAACTTTCTTTAACCATTCTTTTAAGATAGGTCTGCCAGTTTCTTAGTTGTTTTCATTAAGGATATCCCGACTTCTATTTCATTATTCAGAGATTCTTTCATCAGATATAGAACTTTGGACTGCCTACTCTACTTTTCTAGGAGCATTTGGAAAACGTGACACTTCATTTGTCTTCCATAGTTTCTGATGTGAAATGCACTGTCATTCATTTGGTTTTCCCCAGTAGGTGAGGTGTTGTTTCTCTATCTCTGCTTTTAAGGTTCTCTGTCTTTAGCTTCTGTAATTTTGATTATGATGTGTTTTGACCTGGATTTCATTCAGTTTATTCTGTTTGGGGTTTGCTCAGTTTCTTGAATGTGTAGGTTAATGGCATTTGTTAAAGTTGGGGAAATTTTCAATCGTTATTACTTTGAATATCTTTTCAGCCCAACATTTTATCCTCTCCTTCTGCAATACCAATAATACAAATATCATTTGTTACAAGTCTCACAGGGCCTAAGGTTCTGGGCACTTTGCATTTTTTTTCCAGCCTATATTACCTCTATTATTCAGAGTGGATAATCTTTATTTTCTTCATCTCTTATATCATCTATTTATTTTCTGTCGCTTTCTATTTGCTGAGGTTATTTTTCATTTGTTCCTAGTTGCTCATGCAGCATTTTGATGATGGCTGCTTTAAATAATTGTTAGATAATTCTAACATTTGATTCATTTTGGTTTTGGCATCTATTGGTTTTTTCTTAATCGAGTTGGGAATTGCATGACTCTTGGTATGTTTTTTATTGAAACATAGTATTTTAGATATTATGGGATTCAGATCTTATCTAAATCGGTTTAGTAGACCTCCTCTGACACCATATTACTGGGGAAAGAGATACTCATTTCACCTTATTACTGTCAGGTAGAGTTAGAAATCTAAGTTCCTCATTCTGCCTCCGTTAAAAATTCAGGGTAAGAGGGGTACCTGGTTCCTCCACATCTAGAGTGGGAGTTCAGGCTTCTTACTAGGAATGAAAGGGTTTCCTTATCACCAGTTCAGGTGACAGTCTTGGCTCCCAGCTCCCTAGTTGGGGAGCCTTTGCTGCTGGAGGTGGAGGTGGGGCCACAGTAGCTGTGTTGGCTAAAGTCAGAATCTTTTACTGTTTGTTTTATAAGACCTAATGTTGTTAGCTGTACTTACCAGGAGGAGTGGGGGAAAGCATACTACTCAATCTTTCCAGAAGTTGATCTCCCAATAATTGTTTTCTAATGCAGTCACCAAAAAAATACAATTACTCATTTCCTTTAAACTGGCCTCACATGCTTTAGAACACAAACAATTATTTACCAGTCATTAATCATTTTAGCATATAATTATTTCAAATAAGAGTCAAATAAAATACATAGTGAAATACTGTATATTCCCCCTAATATTTTTTCATGTTTTTAATGTTAGAAACATTAAAATGCCTTAATTGGAATGTTGATGTTCTTTTGTAATAGTCGACATTTTCATAGAATATAAATTGTGAAATATTTTGCAAGCATTTGTGCTGAATCAACCTAAACTAACATGGTAAAAAAAAAAAAAAAAAATTTACCCAGAACAATGGGAGCCTGGCAATATGGTCAAATAGGAACAGCTTTGGTCTGCAGCTCCCAATGAGATCGATGCAGAAGGTGGGTGATTTCTGCATTTCCAACTGAGTTACACAGTTCACTTCATTGGGACTGGTTGGACTGTGGGTGTAGCCCAAGGAGGGCGAGGTGGAGCAGGGTGTGGCATGACCTCACCTGGGAAGTGCAAGGTGTCGAGGAACTCCCTGTTGGCCAAGGGAAGCCACTTGGGACTGTACCATGCACTCTGGCCCAGATACTGTGCTATTCCCACAGTCTTTGCAACCTGCAGACCAGGAGATTCCCTCCAGTGCCTACACCACCAGGGCCCCTGGGTTTCCAGCACAAAACTGGGTGGTCATTTGGGCAGACACTGAGCTAGTCGCAGGAACCTGGAAAGCCAGAGACAGAACTGTTCACTCCCCTGGAAAGGGGGCTGAAGCCAGGGAGCCAAGTGCTGTGGCTCGGCGAGTCCCACTCCCACGGAGCCCAGCAAGCTAAGATACACTGGCTTGAAGTCTCGCGGCCAGCACAACACTACAATCTGAGCTCAACCTGGGACACTCGAGCTTGGTGGGTGGAGGGGCGTCTGCCATTGCTGAGGTTTGAATAGGCAGTTTTCCCCTCACCAGTGTAAACAAAGCCACCAGGATGTTCAAACTGGGTGAAGCCCACCACAGCTAAGCAAGGCCTCTGAGGCCAGACTGCCTCCTCTAGATTCCCTCTCTGAAAAAAAGGCAGCAGCCCCAGTCAGTGACTTATAGATAAAACCCCCACCTCCCTGGGACAGAGCAACTCTGGGAAGGGGCGGTTGTAGGTGCAGCTTCAGCTGACTTAAATGTCCCTGCCTGGTAGCTCTGAAGTGAGCAGCAGATCTACCAACACAGTGTTCAACCTCTGATAAGGGACAGACTGCCTCCTCAAGTGGATCCCTGACCCCTGTGTATCCTGAATGAGAGAAACTTCCCAGTAGGGCCAACAGACACCTCATAGAGGAGAGCTCTGGCTAGCATCTGGTGGGTGACCCTCTGGGAAAAAGCTTCCAGAGGAAGGAACAGTTAGCAATCTTTGCTGTTCTGCAGCCTCCACCAGTGATACCCAGGCAAACAGGGTCTGGATTGGACCTTGAGCAGATTCAGCAGACCTGCAAAAGAGAGGCCTGACTGTTAGAAGGAAAACTAACAAACAGAAAGGAATAGTATTAACATCAACAAAAAGGACGTCCACTCAGAAGACACCATCCGACTTCAAAGACTAAAGGTAGATAAATCCGGGAAGCAAAAAAAGACTGAAAATTCCAAAAATCTTAATGCCTCTTCTCCTCCAAAGGATCACAACTCCTCGCCAGCAAAAGAACAAAACTGGATGAAGAATGAGTTTGACAAATTAACAGAAGTAGGTTTCAGAAGGTGAGTGATAACAAACTCCTCTAAGCTAAAGGAGCATGTTCTAACCCAATGCAAGGAAGCTAAGAACCTTGAAAAAAGGTTAGATGAATTGTTAACTAAAATAAGCAGTTTAGAGAAGAACATAAATGACCTGAAAGAGATGAGAAACACAGCATGAGAACTTCGTGGAGCATACACAAGTATCAATAGCTGAATCGATCAAGTGGAAGAAAGGATACCAGAGATTGAAGATCAATTAAATGAAATAAAGTGAGAAGACAAGATTAAACACGGTGAAAAGAAACGAACGAAGCCTCCATGAAATATGGGACTATGTGAAAAGACCAAATCTACGTTTGATTGTTGTACCTGAAAGTGATGGGGAGAATGGAACCAAGCTGGAAAACACTCTACGGGATATTATCCAGGAGAACTTCCCCAACTTAGCAAGACGGGTCAACGTTAAAATTCAGGAAATACAGAAACCACCACAAAGATAATCCTCAAGAAGAGCAACCCCAAGACCCATAATCATCAGATTTACCAGGTTGAAATGAAGGAAAAACTATTAAGGCCAGCAGAGAGAAAGGTTGGGTTACCCACAAAGGGAAGTCCATCACAGTAACAGCAGATCTCTCATCAGAAACTCCACAAGCCAGAAGAGAGTGAGGGCCAATATTCAACATTATTAAAGAAAAGAATTTTCAAATCAGAATTTCATATCCAGCCAAACTAAGCTTCGTAAGTGAAGGAGAAATAAAATCCTTTACAGACAAGCAAATGCTGACAGATTTTGTCACCACCAGGCCTGCTTTACAAGAGCTCCTGAAGGAAGCACTAAACATGGAAAGGAACAACTGACACGAGCCACTGGAAAAATATACCAAATTGTAAAGACCACCGATGCTATGAAGAAACTGCATCAACTAACAGGCAAAATAACCAGCTAGCATCATAATGGCAGGATCAAATTCACACATAACAATATTAATCTTAAATGTAAATGGGCTAAATGCCCCAATTAAAAGACACAGACTGGCAAAGTGGATAAAGAGTCAAGACCCATTTAGTATGCTGTATTCAGGAGAATCATCTCACATGCAGAGACACACATAAGCTCAAAATAAAGGGATGGAGGAATCTTTACCAAACAAATGGAAAAAAAAAAAAAGAAAAGAAAAGCAGGGGTTGCAATCCTAGTCTCTGATAAAACAGACTTTAAACCAACAAAGATCAAAAGAGACAAAGAAGGCCATTACATAATGGCAAAGGGTTCAATGCAACAAAAAAAGCTAACTATCCTAAATATATATGCACCCAATACAGGGGTACTCAGATTCATAAAGCAAGTTCTTAGAGACCTACAAAGAGACTTAGACTCCCAAACAATAATAGTAGGAAACTTTAACACCCCATGAGAACAAAGATACAACATACCAGAATCCCTGGGACACATTTAAAGCAGTGTGTAGAGAGAGGTTTATAGCACTAAATGCCCATAAGAGAAGGCAGGAAAGATCTAAAATCAACACCCTAACACCACAATGAAAAGAACTAGAGAACCAAGAGCAAACAAAATCAAAAGCTAGCAGAAGACAGAGCAGAATTGAAGGAGACAGAGACACAAAAAACCATTCAAAAAAAAAAAAAATCAATGAATCCAGCAGCTGTTTTTTTGAAAATATCAAATAGATGCAATAAAAAATAATAAAGGGGATACCACCACCAATCCCAAAGAAATACAAGCTACCATCAGAGAATACTACACACACCTCTATGCAAATAAAGTAGAAAATCTAGAAGAAATTGATAAATTCCTGGACACATACACCCTGCCAAGACTAAACCAAGAAGAAGTTGAATCCCTGAATAGACCAATAACAAGTTCTGAAATTAAGGCATCAATTAATAGCCTACAAACCAAAAAAAAAAGCCCAGGACCAGACAGATTCACAGCCAAATTCTACCAGAGGTACAAAGAGGAACTGGTACCATTCCTTCAGAAACTATTTCCAAACAACAGAAAAAGAGGGAACCCTCCCTAACTCATTTTATGAGGCCAGCATAATCCTGATACCAAAATCTGGCAGAGACACAAAAAAAAGAAAATTTCAGGCCAATATTACCAATGAACATCTATGCAAAAATCCTTGATAAAATACTGACAAACCGAATCCAGCAGCACATCAAAAAGCTTATCCACCATGATCAAGTCGGCTTCATCCCTGAGATGCAAGGATAGTTCAACATCACAAATCAATAAACACAGTCCATCACATAAACAGAATCAATGAAAACAACCACATGATTATCTCAATAGATGCAGAAAAGGTCTTCAACAAAATTCTACTATAAAGACACATGCACACGTATGTTTATTGTGCCACTGTTCAGAATAACAAAGACTTGGAACCAACCCAAATGCCCATCAATGACAGACAGGATAAAGAAAATGTGGCACATATACACCATAGAATATTATGCAGCCATAAAAATGGATGAGTTTATATCCTTTGCAGGGACATGGATGACACTGGAAACCATTCTCAGCAAACTATCATAAGAACAGAAAACCAAACACCGCATGTTCTCACTCATAAGTGGGAATTGAACAATGAGAACATATGGACACAGGGAGGGGAACATCACACACTGGGTCCTGTTGCGGGGTGGAAGCTAGGGGATGGATAGCAGTAGGAGAAATACCTAATGTAGATGATGGGTTGATGGGTACAGCAAACCACCAGGGCATGTGTATACTTATGTAACAAACCTGCATGTTCTGCACATGTACCCCAGAACTTAAAATACAATGAAAAAATTTATCCAGAACAACAAGAAAATTTGTTCTCTGCATCATTTTGACTTAAAATATCTATTTTGGGGGCACGCCCAAGATGGCCAAATAGGAACAGCTCCAGCCTCCAGCTCCCAGTGTGAGTGACACAGAAGACGGGTGATTTCTGCATTTTCAACTAGGTACTGGGTTCATCTCACTGGGGCGTGTCTTGTCGGACAGTTGGCGCTGGTCTGAGGGTGCAGCCCAACCAGCGAGAGCTGAAGCAGGGTGAGGCATCGCCACACCTGGGAAGCACAAGGGGGAAGGGAATTCCTTTTCCTAGCCAAAGGAAAGTGAGACACACAACACCTGGAAAATCGGGTAACTCCCACCCTAATACTGCGCTTTACCAAGGGTCTTAGCAAATGGCACACCAGGAGATTATATCCCATACCTGGCCCAGAGGGTCCCACACCCACTGAGCCTCCCTCATTGCTAGCACGGCAGTCTGAGATCTAACTGCAAGGCGGCAGTGAGGCGGGTGTGGGCGGGGGGGGGGTGCCTGCAATTGCTGAGGCTTAAGTAGGTAAACAAAGCCTCCGGGAAGCTCGAATTGGGTGGAGCCCACCACAGCTCAAGGAGGATGGCCTGCCTCTGTAGACTTCTCCTCTGGGGACAGGGCATAGATAAACAGAAAGCAGCAGAAACCTCAGTAGAGGTAAATGTCCCTGTCTGACAGCTTTGAAAAGAGCAATGGATCTCCCAGCACGAAGGTTGAGATCTGAGAACGGACAGACTGTCAGCTCAAGTGGGTCCCTGTCCCCTGAGTAGCCTAACTGGGAAACATGCCCGACTAGGTGCAGACCGACACCTCACACATCACACGGTAGACACCCCTGAGACGAAGCTTCCAGAGCAAGAATCAGAGAGCAATACTCGCTGTTCAGCAATATTCTATCTTCTGCAGTCTCCGCTGCTGATACCCAGGCAAACAGAGTCTGGAGTGGACCTCAATCAAACTCCAACAGACCTACAGCTGAGGGTCCTGAATGTTAGAAGGAAAACTAACAAATAGAAAGGACACCCACACCAAAACCCCATCAGTACATCACCATCATCAAAGACCAAAGGCAGATAAAACCACAAAGATGGGGGAAAAGCAGTGCAGAAAAGCTGGAAATTCAAAAAATCAGAGCGCATCTCCCGCTCCAAAGGAACGCGGCTCATTGACAGCAACGGGACAAAGCTGGATGGACAATGACTTCGACGAGTCAAGAGAAGAAGGCTTCAGTTGATCAAACTTCTCAGAGCTAAAGGAGGAACTACATAACCAGCACAAAGAAACTAAAAACCTTGAAAAAAGATTTGATGAATGGCTAACCAGAATAACCAATGTAGAGAATTCCTCAAAAGAACTGATAGAGATGAAAACCATAACATGTGAACTACGTGACAAATGCACAAGCTTCAGTAACTGACTCGATCAACTGGAAGAAAGAGTATCAGCGATTGAAGATCAAATGAATGAAATGAAGTGAGAAAAGAAGTGTGGAGAAAAAAGAGTAAAAAGAAATGAACAAAGCCTCCAAGAAATATGGGATTCTGTGAAAAGACAAAATCTATGTCTGATTGGAGTGCCTAAAAGTGACAGGGAAAATGGAACAAGTTGGAAAACACTCTGCAGGATATCATCCAGGAGAACTTCCACGCCTAGTAGGGCAGGCCAACATTCAAATTCAGGAAATACAGAGAATGCCACAACGATACTCCTCGAGAAGAGCAACTCCAAGACACATAATTGTCAGATTCACCAAAGTTGAAATGAAGGAAACAATGTTAAGGGCAACCAGAGAGAAAGGTCGGGTTACACACAAAGGGAAGCCCATCAGACTAACAGCAGATCTCTTGGCAGAAACTCTCCAAGCCAGAAGAGAGTGGGGACCAATATTCAACATTCTAAAAGAAAAGAATTTTCAACCCAGAATTTCATATCCAGCCAAACTAAGTTTCATAAGTGAAGGAGAAGTAAAATCCTTTACAGACAAGTAAATGCTGAGAGATTTTGTCACTACCAGGCCTGCCCTACAAGAGATGCTGAAGGAAGCACTAACCATGGAAAGGAATAGCAGGTATCAGCCATTGTAAAAACATGTCAAAATGTAAAGTCCATCGATGCTAGGAAGAAACTGCATCAAGTAGCGAGCAAAATAACCAGCTAATATCATAATGAAAGGATCAAGTTCACACATAACAATATTAACCTTAAATGTAAATGGACTAAATGGTCCAATTAAAAGACACAAACTGGCAAAGTGGATAAAGAGTCAAGACCCATCAGTTTGCTGGATTCAGGAGACTCATCTCACTTGCAGAGACACACATAGGCTCACAATAAAGGGATGGAGGAAGATCTACCAAGCAAATGGAAAACAAAAAAGAAAAATGCAGGTGTTGCAATCCTAGTCTCTGATAAAACAGACTTTAAATCATCAAAGATCAAAAGACAAAGAAGGCCAACATAATGGTAAAGGGATCAATTCATCAGAAGAGCTAACTATCCTAAATATATATGCACCCATACAGGTGTACCCAGATTCATAAAGCAAGTCCTTAGAGACTTACAAAGAGACTTAGACTCCCATACAATAATAATGGGAGACTTTAACACCCCACTGTCAACATTAGACAGATCAACGAGACAGAAAGTTAACAAAGATATCCAGGAATTGAACTCAACTCTGCACCAAGCAGACCTAATAGACATCTACAGAACTCTCCACCCCAAATCAACAGACTATACATTCTTCTCAGCACCACATCGCACTTATTCCAAAAATGACCACATAATTGGAAGTAAAGGACTCCTCAGCAAATGTACAAGAACAGATATTACAACAAACTGTCTCTCAGAACACAGTGCAATCAAACTAGAACTCAGGACTAAGACACTCGATCAAAACCGCTCAACTACATGGAAACTGAACAACCTGCTCCTGAATGACTACTGGGTACATAATGAAATAAAGGCAGAAATAAAGATGTTCTTTGAAACCAATAAGAACAAAGACACACCACACCAGAATCTCTGGGACACATTTAAAGCAGTGTGTAGAGGGAAATTTATAGCACTAAATGCCCACAAGAGAAAGCTGGATACCCTAACAGTACAATTAAAAGAACTACAGAAGCAAGAGCAAACACATTCAAAAGCTAGCAGAAGGCAAGAAACAACTAAGATCAGAGCAGAACTGAAGGAGATAGAGACACAAAAAACCCTCCAAAAAATCAACGAATCCAGGAGCTGGTTTTTTGAAAAGATCAACAAAATTGATAGACCGCTAGCAAGACTAAAAAAGAAGAAAAGAGAGAAGAATCAAAGAGAAGCAATAAAAAATGATAAAGGGGATATCACCACCGACCCCACAGAAATACAAACTACCTGCCATCACAGAATACTATAAAAACCTCTACGCAAATAAACTGGAAAACCTAGAAGAAATGGATAATTTCCTGGACACTTATACTCTCCCAAGACTAAACCAGGAAGAAGTTGAATCTCTGAATAGACCAATAGCAGGCTCTGAAATTGAGCCAATAATTAATAGCTTACCAACCAAAAAAAGTCCAGGACCAGACATATTCATATCCGAATTCTACCAGAGGTACAAGGAGGAGTTGGTATCATTCCTCTGAAACTATTCCAATCAATAGAAAAAGAGGGAATCCTCCCTAACACACTTTACGAGGCCAACATCATCCTGATACCAAAGCCTGACAGAGAAACAACAAAAAAAGAGAATGTTAGACCATATCCCTGATGAACATCAATGCAAAAATCCTCAATAAAATACCGGCAAACCGAATCCAGCAGTGCATCAAAAAGGTTATCCACCATGATCAAGTGGGCTTCATCCCTGGGATGCAAGGCAGATCAACATATGCAAATCAATAAACGTAATCCAGCATATAAACAGAACCAAAGACAAAAACCACATGATTAACTCAATAGATGCAGAAAAGGCCTTTGACAAAACTCAACAGCCCTTCATGCTAAAAACTCTCAATAAATTCAGTATTGATGGAACATATCTCAAAATAATAAGAGCTATTTATGACAAACCCACAGCCAATATCATACTGAATGGGCAGAAACTGGAAGCATTCCCTTTGAAAACTGGCACAAGACAGGGATGCCCTCTCTCACCACTCCTATTCAACATAGTGTTGGAAGTTCTGGCTAGGGCAATCAGGCAAGAGAAAGAAATCAAGGGTATTCAGTTAGGAAAAGAAGAAGTCAAATTGTCCCTCTGTGCAGATGACATGATTGTATATTTAGAAATCCCCATCATCTCAGCCCAAAATCTCCTTAAGCTGATAAGCAACTTCAACAAAGTCTCAGGATACAATCAATGTGCAAAAATCACAAGCATTCTTATACACCAATAACAGACAAACAGTGAGTCCAATCATGAATGAACTTCCATTCACAACTGCTTCAAAGAGAATAAAGTACCTAAAATCCAACTTACAAGGGATGTGAAGGACCTCTTCAAGGAGAGCTACAAACCACTGCTCAGTGAAATAAAAGAGGACGCAAAAAAATGGAAGAACATACCATGCTCATGGATAGGAAGAATCAATATTGTGAAAATGGCCATACTGCCCAAGGTATTTATTATAGAGTCATTGCCATCCCCATTAGCTACCAATGACTTTCTTCACAGAATCAGAAAAAACTGCTTTAAAGTTCATATGGAACCAAAGAAGAGCCCACATTGCCAAGACAATCCTAAGCCAAAAGAACAAAGCTAGAGGCATCACTCTACCTGACTTCAAACTATACCACAAGGCTACAGTAATCAAAACAGCATGGTACTGGTACCAAAACAGAGATCTAGACCAATGGAACAGAACAGAGCCCTCAGAAATAATACCACACATCTACAGCCATATGACCTTTGACCAACCTGACAAAAACAAGAAATGGGGAAAGGATTTCCTATTTAATAAATGGTGCTGGGAAAATTGGCTAGCCATAAGTAGAAAGCTGAAACTGGATCCTTTCCTTACTCCTTATATGAAAATTAATTCAAGATGGATTAGAGACTTAAATGTTAGACCTAAGACCATAAAAGCACCAGAAGAAAACTTAGGCAATACCATTCAGGACATAGGCATGGGCAAGAACTTCATGTCTAAAACATCAAAAGCAATGGCAACAAAAGCCAACACTGATAAATGGGATCTAATTAAACTAAAGAGTTTCTGCATAGCAAAAGAAACTACCATCAGAGTGAACAGGCAACCTACAGAATGGGAGAAAATTTTTGCAATCTACTCATCTGACAAAGGGCTAATATCTAGAAACTATAAAGAACTCAATCAAATTTACAAGAAAAAAACAAACAATCCCATCAAAAAGTGAGCAAAGGATATGAATAGACACTTCTCAAAAGAAGACATTCATACAGCCAACAGACACATGAAAAAATGCTCATCATCACTGGCCATCAGAGAAATGCAAATCAAAACCACAATGAGATACCATCTCACACCAGTTAGAATGGCAATCATTACAAAATCAGGAAACAACAGGTGCTGGAGAGGATGTGGAGAAATAGGAACACTTTTACACTGTTGGTGGGATTGTAAACTAGTTCAACCATTGTGGAAAACAGTGTGGCGATTCCTCAAGGATCTAGAACTAGAAATACCATTTGACCCAGCCATCCCATTATTGGGGATATACCCAAAGGATTATAAGTCATGCTGCTATAAAGACACATGCACATCTATGTTTATTGCAGCACTATTCACAATAGCAAAGACTTGGAATCAACCCAAATGCCCCTCAGTGACAGACTGGATTAAGAAAATGTGGCACATATACACCATGGAATACTATGCAGCCATAAAAAAGGATGGGTTTGTGTCCTTTGTAGGGACATGGATACAGCTGGAAACCATCATTCTCAGCAAACTATTGCAAGAACAGAAAACCAAATACTGCATGTTCTCACTTATAGGTGGGAACTGAACAATGAGATCACTTGGACACAGGAAGGGGAACATCACACACTGGGTCCTATTGTGGGTAGGTGGAGGGGGGAAGGATAGCATTAGGTGATATACCTAATGTAAATGACGAGTTAATGGGTACAGCACACCAACATAGCACATGTATACATATGTAACAAAGCTGCACATTGTGCACATGTAGCCTAGAACTTAAGTTATAATAATAAATAAATAAATAAATTACAGTGAAACATTTAAAAAAGTTATTTTCTTTATAGTAATAAAAACTATTTCTTATATGCAAAAAAAACTATATCTATTTTTATGAAGTTCATTACTGCCTTTTAAACTGTTCAAATATATTTTGGGATACTTTGAAAATTCCTTTCTGAAAGACTTCTGACTTCTGGTTTGATGTGTTAAACTAGAATCCCAGCTCTAGGTGCACTTTTTCACTGTGCTTGAGAAGGACATATTGTTCAACATGATTTAAATTACTTGTGAGTATACACAAAAAAAAAAAAAAAAACTAATGTTTTCTGTTTAGTGCCTTTATATTCTCTTTTAAACTACTATTAAAAAATAAAAAGTATGACGTTTTCCAATACTTAAATTTTTAATTCACAAAGTATCATTTTATTCAATTTAATTGCATATTAGATATATCTTTTGAGTTACATGAAATAGAAAATGTTTTTTAAACATTCCTATATAGACATTTTGTGCTATTTACACAGTACAGAAAGCCCTCGATGAGAATTTAGGCACATATGCTTACAAAGGAAAACATTATAATTATTAGAAAGTATGACAAAATAAATCCATGATCCTTGATTTAAATAAAACTAAAGATTATGATCATATTTCTTTCTTTAAAGGTACAAAGACAGTTAATAAAATGCTAAAGTTATAAACATTACGTGCTATGATTTTGCAGCATTAAATAGTATTACAGTTACATATGTAATAAATCTAACATTGTGCTACATTATTTTCTAAATTAAAAATTAAATAGCAAAATCAGTTTTTATAAACAAAGTTTTTAAATGTAATAAGCCAACACATAAAAATAATAAACATAGTGTTGCAGGTTAATCATGTGACTAAAAGTAATTTTGACAATGTTATTCATGAATTATTTTCACTGACTTCATAAACAAATTTTATTGTAAAAGCACAATCACGCATTCATGATTCACTGAGAATCACAGAGACATTATTATGATACATGAATCAGAAGATATGCAAGTCCAAAGAATTCTCCAGTACATTCCATAGGCCAGCAAAAACATGACTTTGACAGCTTTTCTTATAATTTGTGAATGATACTTTTGCATACCAATAAATCCCAACCTGTTAGATGCTTTTGGAGATTAATAGAACTTTAAGCTTACTAAACTGTTTCATTATAGGCAGTTTATATAGTGAGACTCACCTGACATTTACTTAAAATGGCTATTTCCCTATGTTTACTAAAAATGGCTATTTCTCTGAAAGTTGATTTTTGTTTATCATTTACTTGTTGCAGATGCCACTGTTGTGTCTAGGGCAGACGATCCATAACATACTTAAATGCTCTCTGCAGGCTAAATGTGTGACCAGAGAGTATTTTCTGCCTGTTATCCTGGTGAAATCATAAAAAGCACCTTCTTTCACTTTCAGTGGTTGGATGATAAATTTTAAGGCCACCCTCCCAATTTATACGTAAAATTACAAAAAAAAAAAGAAAAAAGAAAGAAAGAGTGCTAAGGCAAATAAATGTGTCCTGATTCCCCAGCACCACTATAGGGATATAAGAGTGGCAAAGCATGGGTTTCATAAAAATTCCATGGAATTTATGATATAACTGACCAGTTGAAAGGAATAAAATTGATATTAAAAAATACAGATTACAGATAATAGCCTTGTTTTCTAAGAAGCATGTAATTTGCAGGCCAAAGCTGTTCAACATGGAGGTTAATCCTAGGTTCTTCAGGAGGACTCCGTGAATGTGAATCTCAGCTCTAAACACTTACAGACAGAGTGACTTTAGGCAGCTTACCTAATCTCTCTAAGCTGGAGTTTCCTCATTTATAAAAAAGTAGATATTAACTGTTTTTACAGCATAGGACCATTGTGTGGATTAATGAACAAAACATGTCAAAGCATTTTGTACAGTGCCCATCATATGCCATGTACTAAATGTCAGTTATTATTATTCTTAGTGAAGCAGAATTCAATTGGTAAACAGGGCATGTAACTGACCTTCTGGATACAGTGCAGATACATTCCTAAGTATCATATGAAAGAAGGATCCATAATTCCATTTCCTTTTTCTCAATACTAGAGTAGGATAAATTCATGGTTAATTAATAAAAATCAAAATAGACATTACATAAATCTGTATAACTTAAGATTCTAAAATAATTGAGTCATACTTCTATTTTTCATTCATTTAATAAGTATTTATTCAGAATGTAGTACAAATAGGTCACTTTGCCTTTAATTAATACTGCGACACATACTTGATTTCCACCTATAGATGAACAATGCTAATGAGGAATAGGTCCCCAATTCCTTGCATAAATTTGTTCAATTAGACAAAACGAAAGAAACGCTTTCAGTGATCAAAACTAAACTATGAAACTGTGAAAATAATTATACGTTTTAGGATTAAATTTTGAATTGGATCTGAGATATTCTGAAGTATACTGGCAGGGGAAAGTGGAACGAGGTTAGGGAGTGAACACAAACATCAACTCTCTACAGTACGATGTAAAGGAATACAATCGCTAAATTTCGGAGGGAACAGACACAGGGTCTTCCTCTGTCTCCCGGGCTGAAGTGCAGTGGCAATCACAGCTCAGTGCAGCCTCAAACTCCTGGGCTCAAGTAATCCTCCCGCCTCAGCTTAGTTGGAACTACAGGCAAGTACCATGCCTGGTTAATTTCTTTTTTATTTTTTGTAGAGACAGGGTCTTCTCACTCTGTTGCCCAGGCTAGTCTCAAGTTCCTATCCTCATGTGATCCATCCTCCTTGGCCTCCCAAAGTTCTGAGATTATAGGTGTGAGCCACCATACCTGGCCTAAAATTCTTTATATTTAAAATCAATGCATTATTAGAATAAAGGATAAAAATAAGGTTTGCATTTGTACTGTCCATGAAACACGAAGAACAAGGGAAATTTAAGTAAGCTGAATGCAACATAATCTGTGTAATAGTTTAGGAATTAGACTCCTTTTGCTCAGAAGACACTAATTCATTATTAAAGAAAATATGACTGGACCTTTATACTATTCTATGTTTTTTTCAAAGTAAAAGAAGCAAATACTGAAGTTATAAAAGCTTGTTTTTCTTTATAATTTTTTTTCAATTATGATTTGTCACAATTTAGATTGTTTTTCTAAGAATAAGTAGAAATTTACAAAATTTAATTTTTATTTATACATTCATCCATTCAATACACATTTTAAGACATCTCTATTGCACCTTTGCACTGGTAGTTACAGGACAAAGAAAGAAAATAATCCAAGAGAGAGAACAACAAATGTGTATTTATAACACAGAGTAATAAACACAAATAAATGTGGGGTTATTTAAGCATGTAAGATGGTAATTGCTCTACTAGGTATGGGGGCTTCTCTAAGACACGAGATCAGATTAAAGTCTTGAAAGATAACCTGGGGTTAGTCAAGCAGGTGGAAGTGTGAAGAGCACTTTCTGAGCGGAATCTCCATGTGCCAAGTCTAGTTCAAGAGACTGGATAGAGATTAGCAATTTGGAGAATGCAATATTAAGAAATGGCAAAGGTGAGCCTACAGAGATTCCAAAGTTGCATAGTGAGGTTTGTGTTTGAGAAAGTGGACTCAGGCAGCCATGCAAAAGAGGGATTAATAGAAAAGGAGACTGAGGTAGGAAAATCAAGGCATTAGCTGTTGCAGCTGGTGAGGGCAGAGTTGGGAAGGCAATGGGGTGGATTCATGAACTATTAAAAAGGTCAAAGGAGCAGGGATTCATGACCTATAAGTGTTAATTAACACAGAAGAAGAAAATACCACAATGAGTTCTAGATCGGGGTCTGAGAAGCTAGATGTTGGGATAATAACAAAAAGACTGCAAAAGGAGATTTACACTTTGGCAAAAAAAAATGTGTATGAAAGTATCTGAGAATTTTATGCCATCATTAAATCTACTTATTATGCTGAAAATCCTTGTTAGCTGGAAAGACTAAGAGAATTATCCAAGGTGCCTAATACATAAACTTGAGTAGTTTTCCTACTTCAGCTTTTATGTGGCTTATTATTTGCAGTCAATTTACAGTTGGTCAGTATTAGTTAATCCATTTATCATCACTATAAGATTGGTTAATGGAAGCAGATAAAAATCCAACAGTGGTAATTTTCTAGAAGTCCTCTAGAAAGACTATAAAAAGCCAAACATCAACTTTAATTTTTGAGTACTTTTCCTATTTAAGGTTACTGAAATAAAGTATTTTTGCAAATAAAGTATTTGCAAAAAACAAAACAAAACAAAACAAAACCAAACAAAACACAGTATTGCCAATTAAAAATTCAATTTACTCTAGAAATATTTTCGATTATTTTACCTTCAGGAAGCAATGCTTCTTGCTTGAAAATTGTATCAGCCTTGAAGGTTAGTGGTGGCAAAATGGAAGAATGCATACTGCAGATGGGCTACACATTTGTTGGGCTACACATTTGTTTCCTTGTGTTCTATATTCCCAGTCACAAATATACTGCTTTCAATTGTATTTAGTCAAACAGCAGATTTGACTAATATTTCCCCGAATTCAAATAGTTTAGATTAATTAAGCTGATTGGTTATCTACCATTATACAGATATCACCCAAATAATGTCAAAATAATAATTAATTAAATTAAAATAAATGCATGGACCTGAGACCAGAATAAAATGAAAACCAAGAATAAAATGAAGTTTGCCATTACTGGGATGTATTCAAGTTCAGCAAACTTACATGTGTAGTTAGGATGCTTTACAACAAAATATTGCATTTTGTTATACCAACAAAGAATTCACCAGCTTCCAAGTCACTACCTTATGTGTATTATTCATACTAGTAATAACGGTAAACATTAGTGATATAATTTTCACTACCAAAATTTTATTACATTTTTCTTAGCCAATATATGGAGTAAATTTTTATAAAGTATTTCTTTTCAAATCATTGAATTACTCCTCCCCAACCTTTAAATCCCCTAGTCGCCAAGAATCTTGGGTTCCACACCACCACTCTTCTGTTCTTAAAGTTGTTGCCCTGCGAGCAGTGCAACACTGCACCCACCAGTTCCAAGGACACATCATGGTCATTTACCTTATCTAGCATCCTGTGGCATGATTTTAGTATTTCATTCAAGCACTGACAACTTTTCATGTCGATTCAGATTTTATAAGATTTGATTACAGTGAGTTTATAAAATATTTCAGTTATATACGCAATAGAAACAACGCATCCTATTTTTGAAGATAAGTCTAAGGCATTCACAGCAATAAAAAAGAAGTACTTTAGTACTTCTGGACTTCAGTCGAGGAAATTATTACTGTAAAGCACTAATAATACAAGTTTAGATATCTAACCAGCCATAGATACCAGGAAGCCAGGTGTTAAATCAAAGACACCAGGAAACCATGAGCCACAAAAGCATCAGTGTAGGAGTGTTTTAGGTATTACAACTATATGGACCTGTACTCTAAAACATAAACAATGGTGTACCTTATGAAGTTCGAAACCCTAATTAAAGACTAATAAGCACTTTAGCCTGGTGGGGAGAGTAGTGGTTATGAGTGGAATAAAGACTGGAAAATTTGCTTTTGTAGTGACAGAGCTTTAGAGTAAGCACAGTTTTATTTATTTGCCTTAAGCCAATATTTCTGGATAAAAGGTATGTTTTTCTTGTGGAGATTGTAGAATAACTATCATTAGCAAAGGCAGAAAGTATTCAACTTAGTAAAGACATATTTTTTCACTATCCCAGAAAGATGACCTTTATATAAAAACTGTTACATATACTTCCATAGATACTAATAATAAGCATGATTTTGTAAAAAAATAACTTTCTAAGACAAATGGCAAAGGCTTTCTTTTTCATGAATTCTTTGGTTATAAACAGGTTTTGAGTGATTTTTATTCTATGAAGTATTAAGTGATTCTGCTGATATCTGTTCCGTGTGTACTCTGAAGACCAGAATATAATTAATTTTATTCTGGTCTACCATATTTATTCTGATTTACATTGCTTTTATGTAACATAATTACAGAATGAAAATATACCCTTAGATCTGAGACAGCATGTATTATTGATGAAGCTCCTCTCCTGCTGAGCATGCTGCATAAGCTTTTCATCCTTTTAAAACTAAAAACTCAGAGGTTCTTAACAGGAAGGATAAAGAAAGCTGAAATACGAACTCTGTATATCTTCCAATGATTCTCCACATGAGGTTTTGCATTCACTGGCCCAGAGATTCCTGAGTTAAATAAAGTATAATCAAATATAATTAGTATGTTCTGGTTACTTTATAGTAACTTACTATCACTTTAGCAAAGCAAAAAATACTGGGAAGTGAGGGATCCAATCTACTGCCAAAACAAAGATCTCCTACTCTAATGTTGATGAACTAAAAATTTTGAATCTAATCAGCAAAGAAAGTTAGCATATTATATGCATAAGTTTACACCCCCAAATATATGGGAATAGATGAAACTAAAATAACAGAAAATCCAGAAAATTTGAGAGGAAAACAAATACAGCTACATGAAAAACTGTAAAAGAAACTAGCCCATGGTGATAAAATAAAATATGTAGCCAGTGCAAAAGATTTACTTCTAGATTGGTTGCTATGTGTCCTCTGGTGGAAAAGGAAAGTATTTATTTTTGTACAACTATACTGTATATATTCCCCTATAATAGTGTAAACAAGCATATTTGAGCACATCATAAATGACCAGATCTTTTACGGAACTAAAAAAAAAGTAACTAACTAATAGGTAGCCTATGTATATTGAATTTTACCTTTTATTTGGAATATCATTCAGAAGTAACTTACATTTTTTCTATGCCTGGGGACATTATTTTCTATACCATTGCTATCATCTGATTTCCTGTACAGAAAACAAAAAAGAAAATTACTAAATGTTTGTATTATATAAAATTAAGTAAGTACATCACTGATATGGCTATCAGGTTAAAATGTAAAATGTCAATACAGACAGAATTCTTTCTTCCTAAAAATATTTTACTTACAATGTTGAATTTATTTTTATGGCATTGCTTGAAGAGGAGCCGTAACCACAAATGATAGTGATAAAGGCTTGTTGATTTTATGCACAGGGAGAATTGCTTCTGCCCAAGCATGAGTGAGGACTTGGGCATAAAGACCATAACTTATGTGTGGTTTTGGAAACATGCAAGGTAACAGCCAATTAGGAGGTCAGCCAACATGTGTGATATTGGTGCTATACATTTGTGTGCTTATTACACTGAATTAGAGGTTAAAAATGGTTCTTTTTCCGCCCAAAGTTTATCACAGCAGGATTACAAATGTGGGCCTCAGATTCTAAAGATTGACTAAAACTAAATAACCAGTATGCATAATGAATACATTGCCCTTCAAGGTCTTGGGGGCAGGCTTCAATTATCAAATCATAATGCATATCGTAAGGCAGTGTTACTTATAATTAACAGATAATATTTTCTAAAAAAAAGAAATCCCACCTGAGTGCTTCTTTTTCTTTTGTGTGTACTCTTCAGAAGCAGAATAATGGCCACTAAGAAAATACCTCAGCAACTATTGCAAGAAATGGTTTGAGGGGCACAAAAAAGCTCATTGTTCTGAATGAGTTCAAGTGCCCTTGATATTTGTATGCAATCTAAAGATAGTGAAATAACCTAAAGATAAGAAAAACTAAACACCTTCAGTGATCCTTATGGTGCTGTATAAGATGAGCAAAATGATGTATATTAACCCAATTTTCAGAAAAAAAAAAATTCATCTTTTACACTACAGATTGAATCCATTTTACATTGTTCAGAAGTGATGGTCCATTCCACACTGTTCTGGCACCATCCTTTCAGAGTGTGTTTTAATCAGAATGCAACCTCCAAATGTGAGCTCAGAGGAATGGTTAGAGACAGTGGGAGGCAGAGCTCAGAGAATAAAGGAACCCGAGCAAGGTTCTGTCTTCAAATATGTCAATGACTGTCACGTTTGTTATATGATGTTAAGAACAAGAAAAAGGCCAACACATGGAAATAGGAAAGATGAAAAGTTCAAATCAACACAAATGTCGACGCTCTCCAGAAAGAGAAGGGATTCCTTTGGGAGAGATACAATTCCCTTCCAACTATAGGTGTCTATGATTCTAAGACAATGCTGCTTTTCTCCATCTGGTGTTATAGGATTTCTGATGTAGTTATTTTGTGCCCTTAACCTGGAAGCTCATACCATATTGGTTTATTTTACCAGCCTATGTGAACTGAGTGAACATGATTATTTGAATAATGTCTACAAACATCTAAATGACAACTGTCTACTCCACTCCTGCTATTTGTGCCTGTAACACTCTCTCCATAGAGCTCCTGTTGGCTGATAAACTCTAAGTGCCATTTTGTGTTGGTAATAGTTGCTCAGGCCTTCCACTTCTCAAGTTTCTTGCAGCAACTTTAATCTAGCCTCGTTTTCCTGGTCCCCAGCCCTTGGCTCTATTGTTCAGGCGTTAATCCCAGTGTTAGACACCTCTGTCACTGGCCTCCGTACTCAGTTCTCCGGCTTGGAGGAATTTGGAACTCCCATCTTTGCCAAACTAAATTACAGCCCTGGTGATTTTATTTCCAGATCTCCTCATGCTTAACTCTAAACAAAGGCTGTGTAAGAGAACCTGTGGCACAATTTGTGTTCTCTGAATAACTAATAGAATTCTAGGCCAGTGATTTTCAACAGACAGAAGATCAAAACCATTCGTAGATGTTTTCAAGAAATACAGATGCCGTAGCCCCAACCCAAGAGATTCTGATCCAGGAGATTCAGCAAGGTCTGAGCAACTGTATCTTTAAAGAGACTCTTAAGTGATCAAAAATAGCCAGGCTTGAGAACCATTGCTTTAAAAAAATAATATTAAATACTTCTGATGGTTACTGTACACCTTCTGTGCACCAAAACCTATGCTACGCATTTACACATATATAATATTCATTCCATCCAACAAGCTCATATGGTGAGTACTATTATTAAATCCATTTTGTAGAGAAGAAAGCTGAAGTACAGAGAAGTGCAGGTAGTAAGTGATGAAGAAGAATTCTCACGGAGGCAGGCAGACTTGGAATGCCACTTTTCACCACCACATGGACATATACAGAAAATACTCCTCTGGCTTTTTTCCCCCAACTGCAAACATTTCATTCAATTTTATATTTCCCTATATTTTACTCAAGTGAAAATTAATCTGTAAAAAATAATACTTACAGCTGTTCAGTCTGCTCAAATTCTTTCCCCTCATCTGTGTAACAAAAGAAGAATTTGACTATGAAGTTGGTTTGTCATTTTTATGGAACATATATGCTCAATTAAACCTCCTTCCTATGTAAGAAAGTACTATGCTGTTTCTCCTGTTTGGAATGAAGGAGAGACATGCTACCTTAGACACCTACACCTCCTTCATCTGCACTAAAGACCTTATCTGCATTTCTGATCAAACATAGTTTAGTGGCTTGGTATTTTCAAAAACATGACTGCTTAGTTTGTCATTACTTAAATCATTAAAATTTAGTACAAAATCAGGAAAGAAAACAGGATGTAAGGTCAATTTTCTCGAGGATTATTGCTTTATCAACCTGTAACCCATCAGGCACAGGCTGCAAAAATAGGAAACGACAGGACAGTCTCTCTTCAATGAGAACTCTGGAATGCTTAATAAAATATTTTTTTAAATGATAATCTAAGTGAAAGAAAAACTGTTTCTTTGAGACTTTTTATATTAAGCTATCATAGATTTTTCTAATAATCCAGGGCCAGAATACATATCACCTAACTGGTACTTAGGTACCAGTAGCACCAAAAAAAGGCGAGGGGGTTAGGGGTGAGGTGGGGAAGAGAAAGAAAAAAGGCACTTTTATTTTCAGGAATTGAAACAGGAAGACCATTGATACATGTTTCTACCTCAGTGTCACCATTGTTGTAAACCTAAATAATGCTCCAAATAAGAAAATGAAGATTTTCCCCAAAAATCCTAAAGTCATTGCAATGTATCAAATCATAATCCATATAAGTAAATGATACTTATAATTAACTGATAATACTTTCTAAAAAAAACAAAAAACAAAAAGTAATCCCACCTGAGTGCTTCTTTTCCTTTTGTGTGTACTTTTCACAAAGCAGAATGGCGGCCACTAAAAGAACCACCTCAGCTACTATTGCAAGAAATGGTTTGAGGGGCACCAAATAGCTCAGCACCACAAGCTCAATGTGTTCTTCACTCTCGCCTACTTGGAATAGTGCATGGCACCAGTAAGATCCCCCATCTTCCTCCAAAAGTTGTGTTATCTTCAGCTTTGTTTCATTAGCATATGTTCCATTGATCACATATTTATTCATTTGAACACCAACAGGAACCTAATATAAGGAGACATTAAAATCCATTTCTATCATAGTACATAAAAGATACATGATGTAGTTTCTGAGTGAAAGCTATAAGATAATGCCAACAATATTGCTTACTAGAGAAAAGCATATTAAAATGTATGAGAGGTTATTTATAACAGACTTAAGTCTTATCAGAGTTTGATCTCCCAGGGAACAAACAAAGAAAACATGTATACATTGCTATAAGGATTTAGCAGTGAATGTTTAAAACTACAAAGAAGCAAGTAGGTCATCATGGCTAAATATTATAGAAGAACTAAAAACAGAAAAATCCCAAACATCTGAGCCTCACATTCCTATCCTTGCCTAGTGCTTTAGTCAAAGTACTTTTTCCTTCACAAGCACAGGCACATATTTAAACAACTACCACCCTGAAAGCTACTATTTCTGATAATTCCTATAAAGGAAAATTGCTCACTCCGACAATGTGATTTCCCCAGGCTAGAAATGAAGATGAAACTTTCAGGCCTTTGGAGGTGATGTAGATAGAATGGAGGGGACCCCCTGTGAGCCTGGGATCCAAAGTGCACTGCACACCTTCTGCCTTTTCATATCCGAATTTCTTTCTCTCTCAGGTAAGCTGGCTTCTAAGAGTTGCTGGGTTTTCCACAGCCTCACAAGATGACATACTAAGCTATTTCGGGCTGTTTTATTTAATCTATTTAAATTAAATTTTATTCCCAAGCCATTTGATGCTTTCCCTGCTCCATCACTCAACCGCACTGTTCAATAAGTGGTAATCTGCATACAAATATTCTCAGAGCTTATCAAAGGAAGAACTATCTGTGAATATATTATTTGTGCAAAAAAAATTACAGCAACCTGGCACCATGTGCACAGCACTGCCTGGGATGTTTGGTACAGATTGGTCAGAGCTAATCAATCAAAATACCATATTTTTAATAAGTACCCAGCTGATTCTGACGCACACGGTTGGTCTACATTTTGAAAAGGCATTTGTGCTCAAGTTTTGACCTGCCCCCTGTTCCCCACACTTTTCTCACACCCTAATATGACTCATGCTTAGAGTCAAATTAAGAGGATAATGACTAGTATAGCAATGGACGGAAGCACCAGTACGTCTAAAATGACATTTTCAACATCGGATATAATTAGATGAAGGGTAATGTTTTTCACGTATTGTCGTACCACGTACAGATCAATAAATAAAGCTGTGTATTTCAAATACCACAGTTGACATTTGTTTTTACAAAATTACACTTTTTAAAAAAAATTACATATACACAATGATTGCCTTTCCTCATCATCCATCAGAAGACAAGCAGGAGTAGGAATGGCTTTAGTCTGCATCTACAGGATTTTGTTGGAGCTATTTCATTGAAAAACTGAACCTGTTAGCACAGAATAAGTCACACTCCCTTCTGAGTCATTTATCTGTCATCCTTCAATAGTCTATAATAACACCAATTTTGTCTAAGAAAGAATTTAATATTTCATTGTAACATCTACACTGTCTCACATGTTCCTACTACAATTATAGCTTGCCTTTAACGGGACTTTAAATTGTAATGTTTATTAGTGCCAGGGCAAAGGAAGGGTGTCTCCTAAAGGACAATGTCCTACATTTTCCTGCCATTAGAGGCTATTTGGGGAGAAGAAAGGAAACCAGAAATTATTTACAAAATACTCATGTTTTTCTTAATATCAGCTCTCTGAATAGTGATTTCTCTTAGTAAAAAAGGAATTAAAAGTATTTGGCTTCTCTCAGGTATCTTGAAAAGGCCAATGACAATTACTGATAGAACTCAAGATGTAATATTAAGTTACAAAGTTTTCATTATTTTCTCAAATAGTGCCATTATTTTCCATTCTATCACAGATGTTTCAGGAGACAGAATCCCAAAAAGGTGGCTAGCGTTTTTTCTAGTTACTTTCACGGAATGATTTTTAAAAAGAATCTTTTCTAATGGAGTTATTTCTAAACTAGGCAACTATACACAAAATGTAATTTCTTTTCAAAGAATGTAATTAAATTGTTAAACCTAAAAAACAAAGTACCAGCTAATGAAACGTTAAGAATATCTTCATATGTATAATGTAAACATGCCAAAAACCATCAAATAAAAACTCCATTTGTCACTGCTCTTTCTTTACGAACATAAGCTAAAGAACAATATAACAAAAGTATAAATCATCTTAGGAATGTTGAGTCTGTTACAATCTTGTTATTAAATAAATGTTTTTTGTTTTTGTTGTTTTCTTCAAATCAAGGAACTATCTTACCTTTATACTCCCATTAGTACTGTACCAGGTCCAATTTAAAGGAAAACAATTTTGACATTTACATGTCAAGACAGTAGAATCCCCTACGTAAGAGATCAATGGCTTGTTTTTCCCATGAAGTTCAGGGACTGAGAATAAAATAGAGAAATGTATGTTACTGAAAGAGTTTAGGTAAAGGAAATGCATTAAATGTGCAGATACTGTCACCTTTCATTTTTTCATTACATTATTTTACATACTTTCAGTTAAATATAAATGAAACTAATTTATACTAGTTAGGGTGTAGTTAGCAGTAATAATAATAGTAGACAGATTCAATATAATTGTCTCCAATGTATAGAAATGGAAGGTCTTCTATTACTGAGCCTAACAACAAAAGTATTGTTCCTTTTTGGATAAGTTACATGTTTTGGATAAAAAAAGAGGCTTCACGTTTTCAAACCCCTGTTCTTTCTCCCCACTTACTAAGCTACCTTAGAGTAATTATTTTCTTCAAAGTTTTAACCTCAGGTAGCCTTTGAGTGAGAAGATAAAATTTCCAGGATAGGAAATCTTTAGTTGATACTAATTTATTAAAAGCCAGCAAAGAGTTAGAGAAGGTGGGAACAAGGAACAAAGGAAAATTGACAAAAAGAGAACAGTGTAAAACAGAAAATAAGATTTAAAAATGATTTCATGTGATTTTGTAAAAAATATATATACACTAATATCCATTATGATAAATTTCCTAGTCAAGGAAGTTTGAAGTAGATTCCATTAGAAACAGAATACAAATGAGCACTGAATTTAGAAAAAAAAATAAGTTTTAAGGATGTAAATAACTTGGTAAAGAATAGTAAAAAGTAAGAGCATAAACAGTACAATGAAAAGCCTACATGGTGCAATCAGTTCCTTCTGATTGACCTAGAAGGATGCATTATAGAAGGTACACTTACATTGAAGATATAGACTCATCAACTAAGATTATTTTAATTTTTTTCTTTTACTTCTTCAAATTTTAGCAGGTTTTTGCTTTTTTTGGTTTTGTATGTCTGTGTGTGTGCCATATGCGTGTGTCTGTGTGTTTACTTTTTTCATTTATATGTTTAGTTTGCCAGTAGGGAAAGAATGGATGAAATCATGTCAACTAAAGACCTGCAGATAAGCAGAGATTGGAGCTTTGCTAAAATAGGGATTCTTTGCTGAAGTCACAAGGTTCCCTATAACCTGAAAGGAAGAGCAGCCACACTTCTTGACTTCCACGTGAAGAGGCACAAGATGCATTAGTGCATTACAAGGGCAACGACCTCTACGGCCCTGTTAGGCTCACCTTAAAACAAATGCTGCTTTGGAGTGCAGGCTTTGTATTAGACACTAAAGAGTTAAGGACACAGTTTCCTCTTTCTCAGGTTGTTTATCTCCCAGATATCCTATTTCTCAATCTCCACGTTTCTTTGGCAATTGAGTCATGCTTTAGCAGGAAAATATATGTTGAAATAGGTTCAAAATACCAAAATTTACCCACAGGCTAAAAATAAAATGTGGAAGAAAGGTAATTCTTGGGGAAAAAATCGGCAGAATATACTCTGTTTTTCAGTATTTCTCGAAGAGCCACCTGCTTGGGAAGCATACTGGAATCTGCAAGGGGCTTTTCAAGAAAGTTGAGTATTCTATGAGATTTGATGAGGAACATATGATTATGTTATTAAACCATCCCAACTAAATATTAAGATCAGGCTGTAAATTGCAGGAAACTGACAATGACTGAGTGACAACATGGAAAAGCTGAAACCAAAATTCTGTTTTCTTGCCATCTCTTCAGTTTTCTTGATTAACCCCTAGACTAACAACTAAAATACCATAAACCATGCTTTTGTTCTGCTATATATGGCTAATAACAGCAGTGTGGATTTAAATTACAAAATGCACTATGTTCAGGGAACATGACATTTGTTTGGACTATTCTGGGATTTGGGGCCATAGCTTATGTTTGGAAATATTTATTAATATAAGGACAGTGAGACAGTATTCGAATGTGCCCTGTTGACCTTTTAAGAGTTTGCATAGGCCGGGCGCGGTGGCTCAAGCCTGTAATCCCAGCACTTTGGGAGGCCGAGACGGGCGGATCACGAGGTCAGGAGATCGAGACCATCCTGGCGAACACGGTGAAACCCCGTCTCTACTAAAAAATACAAAAAACTAGCCGGGCGAGGTGGCGGGCGCCTGTAGTCTCAGCTACTCGGGAGGCTGAGGCAGGAGAATGGCGTGAACCCGGGAGGCAGAGCTTGCAGTGAGCTGAGATCCGGCCACTGCACTCCAGCCTGAGTGACAGAGCAAGACTTCGTCTCAAAAAAAAAAAAAAAAAAGAGTTTGCATAAAGTAGGATGCATAAGAGTGCTGGGGTTGGAATAAACCAGGTTTGAAGGTGGTGAAATTGCTGATTCAGGCTAGTGTCTAGGAAGATGGGGTTTGGATATACCCAGTGAAAGTAACAGCTCTCTGGAGTTGTAAAATTGGAAACTATATTCGTATATTCATGAACTAGAATAAACTGGCCTAAATGTCATATTGGTTCAAAGACTTTTAGGTATCACCAAATTAAGAAAAAAGATTACTTCATGTAGTAAAAAAATGCTAACTATACTTCAACATTGGGATCCAGAGCTGAAGTCCCAGCTGATTCTATTATGCTACCTTTTCATACTTTGAATGTTTAGATACTTCCAGGGAAAGACATATAGTTGAGCTATGACAGGCTTCACTGCATTTGGTACTATCAAAATCTCATCATGACTTCCAAAAAGTTCTTGTTCTTTACCAATTATATTTCTGCATACTTTCTACTAAGAGACTGTAACACTGATAAATATTATGGAAGCTTTCAACAACCACTCAGAATATTTGACCCACTACTGAGAAACACTATAGACCATCACTCATCTTTCTCTTTCTTGGGTGGCAAGTAATCAGCAACATATTAGCAGTCACAAACTCCCAGTGTACACTTTTGCTGTCTCCTCTGTCCTGGCATCAACAGTGAAACACAAAGTCAGCAGGTTTTTGTGCACTGAGCTAATCATAATCTTGAGGGACGTTTACAACCTTGTAGTAGTAAATCAACCAGCACCCATAAAGACAGCAGCAGGGTCTTTGCTGATGAATTGTTCTGAAGACTCAGGCTCATGCACTATAGGTGGCTCATGTAGTCAATGGCAGAAAAATTTATCTTTGGCTCAATTTAAAATAGAGAATAAAACAGGCTTTTCGTCTACATGCAGTTGTAAGGCTTCTAAGAAAAGATAATTATTCTTCTTAGGAAAAAACATTAAGTAAACCATATGGAGAAATAATAGGACATTTATAAAAATATGTACCATTTTATAAGCCTTTCAGACCTATTAAATAACTATAATATGAATAATGTACAGATGTCTTTAAATACTAAAGTAAAATTATTTCTCTAAGCAATATTCAATTTAGATGAATTATAGAGAATTTTTATTTTACCAAGGAAGATTTGAAAGGACCCAATTTATTAATGTTATAAATACCTTCAAGATATCATACTTAAAAGTTACATTAATGTTAAATGGGCATTAAAATAAATTAGCTAACCTAAACTGCTTCAAGACAGCTAGAAAACGAAAAAAAGTAAATATTCAGTGATTCTTTGCTTTCCATAAAGCCTTGATTTAAATCCTAGGCCTTGGGTCAACGCTGCTGACACCAGCCAAAATCAGCTTAGTTATGTCAAAACAGTTGGAGGATCAAGAGACCTTCCGTGTGAATACTTGCAATTCAACGTATTGGTATGTTGGAAAGTAAAATGCTTGTTAATCTTCACATTAGACACAAGAATGATCAATTCCATATAATAATTTAAGTAACCATCAAAACTAATGAGAAAAATGTGTTATCTTCAATAATGAAAGCAGGTATGACTAGTATATATTTCCAGAGCACAATGTCTTAGAAAAAAAAAAGGAAAACAGTGTTTAAAGTTGAGTATCTTGGGAGCACGTTAAGTCACAAGATTCTGTGAGCATTTCCTCAGAATTTGTAAGCCTTCTTTACATATTTATTAAAAACTCAATAAAACATGTTCACTGAAATTTTGTGTGTTCAACATTATTTTAGCTCATTGGGAAGAAAAAGAAAGAAAGCAAAAAGAAAGAGAAAGGGAGGAAAAAAGGAAGGAAGGAGGAAGGAAGGGAGGGAAGGAAATGAACTCAAAAGGTGGGAGGGAAGAAAGGACAGAAAAAGACAGGGAAAGGAAAAGAGAGATAAGGAAAGAGGAGGGGAAGGGAAGATGGGGCAGAGGAGGGAAAAATGAAACACAGAAGGAAAAGGAAACTGAAAGGAAATGTATATGGTGTTATCTAGTCCTTCACTAAGTTAAAGGCAAATGGAGGGGAAAAAGTTAAGAAAGAATATACATGACTAAAATAATCAAAGAATGATACTAGTTTCTGCTTTTGGAGAGATCAAGATATATAAATACAATAATTTATTATATTCACCACATTGGAACAATTACAAAGCCATAAAATTAAAATGACTCTGTGAGTGGAGAAGGGACACAGTGAGGGACACAGGAATGAACCACTAGATCACGACAATGGTGAAGCATGCTATTCTGCTATTGAAGGAGCCTTCAGAATAGCATCCACATTCTGTCACAGCAGACAGTCGGGCTTTAGGAGTTTTAGGAAAAGTTACAACAATTTTCATGTTTCCTGGGAAATTAGTGCAAAGCAGAGTCCAAGGTAGTTAATATGGCAACAGATTGCATATCCCAAATACCAGCACGATACTATGGTTCATTAATCACCACAAAATACTGGGTTTTTCATAATGATAATTATATAACTCAAACAATCAGTCTTTATTATGAGATTGAGACCTTCTTGAGTTTTGGTTTAATAATGGTAACAGTAAAATATTTTAATTTGTTTGTTTCCAAGGAAGAGAAATGTGTATGATATTCTGGGGCTTGTATATATCTTTAAACATCCTTACTTGCTGAGATAAAAAGTAGGCAACCCTTTATGCATCTCCATATTATTTTTCAAGTTTTATGGATCCTAAAATCCCATGTCAAGGACACCCAAGATGGCCAAATAGGAACAGCTCCAGCCTCCAGCTCCCATTGTGAGCAACACAGAAGATGGGTGATTTCTGCATTTTCAACTGAGGTACCGGGTTCATCTCACTGGGGCATGTCCAACAGTTGGTGCTGATTAGTGGATGCAGCCCAACCAGGAAGAGCTGAAGCAGGGCGAGGAATTGCCTCGCCTGGGAAGTGCAAGGGGGAAGGAAATTCCTTTTCCTAGCCAAGGGAAACTGAGACACACAACACCTGGAAAATCGGGTAACTCCCACCCTACTACTGCGCTTTACCAGGGGTCTTAGCAAACGGCACACCAGGAGATTATAATCCACACCTGGCCCGGAGGGTTCCCATGCCCACGTAGCATCCCTCATTGCTAGCACAGCAGTCTGAGATCTAACTGCAAGGGGCAGTAAGGCTGGGGGAAGGGCGCCCACCATTGCTGAGGCTTAAGCAGGTAAACAAAGCCGCCTGGAAGCATGAACTGGGAGGAGCCCACCACAGCTCAGGAGGCCTGCCTGCCTCTGTAGACTCCAACTCTGGGGAGAGGGCATAGATAAACAGAAAGCAGCAGAAAGCTCTGCAGATGTAATGTCCCTGTCTGACAACTTTGAAGAGAGCAGTGGTTCTCCCAACATGGAGGTTGAGATCTGAGAACAGACAGACTGCCTGCTCAAGTGGGTCCCTGACCCCTGAGCAACGTAACTGGGAGACATCCCTCACTAGGTGAAGACCAACACCTCACACCTCACACAGCTGAGTACACCTCTGAGACAAAGTTTCCAGAGCAAGAATCAGATAGCAACACTTGCTGTTCAGCAATATTCTATCTTGTGCAGGCTCTGCTGCTGATACCCAGGCAAACAGGGTCTGGAGTCGACCTCAAGCAAACTCCAACAGACCTGCAGCTGAGGGTCCTAACTGTTAGAAGAAAAACTAACAAACAGAAAGGACACCCACACCAAAACCATCAGTACGACACCATCATCAAAGACCAAAGGCAGATAAAACCACAAAGATAGGGAAAAAACAGTGCAGAAAAGCTGGAAATTAAAAAATTCAGAGTGCATCTCCCCCTCCAAAGGAATGCAGCTCATCCCCAGCGATGGAACAAAGCTGGATGGAGAATGACTTTGATGAGTTGAGAGAAGAAGGCTTCAGTCGATCAAACTTCTCAGAGTTAAAGGAGGAACTATGTACCCAGGCCAAAGAAATTAAAAACCTTGAAAAAAGAATTGAAGAATGGATAACTAGAATAACCAATGCAGAGAAGTACATAAACGAACTGAAAGAGATGAAAACCATGACATGAGAACTACGTGACAAATGCACAAGCTTCAGTAACCGACTCGATCAACTGGAAGAAACAGTATCAGCGATTGAAGATCAAATGAATGAAATGAAGCGAGAAGACAAGTTTGGAGAAAAAAGAGTAAAAAGAAATGAACAAAGCCTCCAAGAAGTATGGGATTCTGTGAAAAGACCAAATCTACATCTGATTCGTGTGCCTGAAAGTGACAGAGAGAATGGAACCAAGTTGGAAAACACTCTGCAGGATATCATCCAGGAAACTTCCCCAACCTAGCAAGGCAGGCCAACATTCAAACTCAGGAAATACAGAGAACACCACAAAGATACTCCTCGAGAAGAGCAACTCCAAGACACATAACTGTCAGATTCACCAAAGTTGAAATGAGGGAAAAAAATGTTAAGGGCAGCCAGAGGGAAAGGTCGGGTTACACACAAAGGAAAGCCCATCAGACTAACAGCAGATCTGTCGGCAGAAATTCTCCAAGCCAGAAGAGAGTGGGGACCAATATTCAACATTCTTAAAGAAAAGAATTTTCAACCCAGAATTTCATATCCAGCCACACTAAGCTTCATAAGTGAAGGAGAAATAAAATCCTTTATAGACAAGCAAATGCTGAGAGATTTTGTCACCGCCAGGCCTGCTCTAAAAGAGATGCTGAAAGAAGCACTAAACATGGAAAGGAACAACCAGTACCAGCCATTGGAAAAACCATGCCAAAATGTAAAGACCATGGAGGCTACGAAGAAACTTCATCAACTAACGAGCAAAATAACCAGCTAATATCATAATGACAGGATCAAGTTCACACATACCAATATTAGCCTCAAATGTAAATGGACTAAATGGTCCAATTAAAAGACACAGACTGGCAAATTGGATAAAGAGCCAAGATCCATCAGTTTGCTATATTCAGGATACCCATCTCACATCCAGAGACATATATAGGCTCAAAATAAAGGGATGGAAGAAGATCTTCCAAGCACATGGAAAACAAAAAAAGTAGGGGTTGCAATCCTAGTCTCTGATAAAACAGGCTTTAAACCAACAAAGATCAAGAGACAAAGAAGACCATTAAATAATGGTAAAGGGATCAATTCAACAAGAAGAGCTAACTATCCTAACTATATATGCACCCAATACAGGAGCACCCAGATTCATAAAGCAAGTCCTTAGAAACTTACAAAGAGACTTAGACTCCCATACAATAATAATGGGAGATTTCAACACCCCACTGTCAACATTAGACAGATCAACGAGACAGAAAGTTAACAAGGATATCCAGGAATTGAACTCAACCCTGCACCAAGCAGACCTAATAGACATCTACACACTCTCCACCAAAAACCAACAAAATATACATTCCACTCAGCACCACATCGTACTTATTCCAAAATTGACCACACAGTTGGAAGTAAAGCACTCCTCAGCAAATGTACAAGAACAGAAATTACAACAAACTGTCTCTCAGACCACAGTGCAATCAAACTAGAACTCAGGACTAAGACACTCAATCAAAATTGCTCAACTACATGGAAACTGAACAACCTGCTCCTGAATGACTACTCGGTACATAACGAAATGAAGGCAGAAATAAAGATGTTCTTTGAAACCAATGAGAAAAAAGATACACCACACCAGAATCTCTGGGACACATTTAAAGCAGTGTGTAGAGGGAAACTTATAGCACTAAATGCCCACAAGGGAAAGCAGGAAAGATCTAACATTGACACCCTAACAGCACAATTAAAAGAACTAGAGAAGCAAGAGCAAACAAATTCAAAAGCTAGCAGAAGGCAAGAAATAACTAAGATCAGAGCAGAACTGAATGAGATAGAGACACAAAAAATCAATGAATCCAGGAGTTCATTTTTTGAAAAGATCAACAAAATTGATAGACTGCTAGCAAGATTAATAAAGAAGAAAAGAGAGAAGAATCAAATAGACGCAATAAAAAATGATAAAAGGGATATCACCACTGACCCCACAGAAATACAAACTACCATCAAAGAATACTATAAACGCCTCTAGGCAAATAAACTAGAAAACCTAGAAGAAATGGATAAATTCCTGGACACTTACACTCTCCCAAGACTAAACCAGGAAGAAGTTGAATCCCTGAAGAGACCAATAGCAGGCTCTGAAATTGAGCCAATAATTAATAGCCTACCGACCAAAAAGAGTCCAGGACCAGATGGATTCACAGCCGAATTCTACCAGAGGTACAATGAGGAGCTGGTACCATTCCTTCTGAAACTATTGCAATCAATAGAAAAAGTGGGAATCCTCCTAACTCATTTTATGAGGCCAACATCATCCCGATACCAAAGCCTGGCAGAGACACAACAAAAAAAGAGAATTTTAGAGCAATATCCCTGATGATCATCAATGCAAAAATCCTCAATAAAATACTGGCAAACCGAATCCAGCAGCACATCAAAAAGCTTATTCACCATGATCAAGTGGGCTTCATCCCTGGGATGCAAGGCAGATCAACATACGCAAAAAAATAAATGTAATCCAGCATATAAACAGAACCAAAGACAAAAACCACATGATTATCTCAATAGATGCAGAAAGGGCCTTTGACAAAACTCAACAGCCCTTCTTGCTAAAAACTCTCAATAAATTCGGTATTGATGGAACGTATCTCAAAATAATAAGAGCTATTTATGACAAATCCACAGCCAATATCATATTTAATGGGCAAAAACTGGAAGTATTCCCTTTGAAAACTGGCACAAGACAGGGATGCCCTCTCTCACCACTCCTATTCAACACAGTGTTGGAAGTTCTGGCTAGGGCAATCAGGTAAGAGAAAGAAATAAAGGGTATTCAATTAAGACACGAATAAGTCAAATTGTCCCTGTTTGCAGATGACATGATTGTATATTTAGAAAACTCCATCATCTCAGCCCAAAATCTCCTTAAGCTGATAAGCAACTTCAGCAAAGTCTCAGGACACAAAATCAATGTGCAAAAATCACAAGCATCTTATACACCAATAAGAGTCAAACAGAGAGCCAAACCATGAATGAACTTCCATTCACAATTGCTTCAAAGAGAATAAAATACCTAGGAATCCAACTTACAAGGGATGTGAAGGACCTCTTCAAGGTGAACTACAAACCACTGCTCAGTGAAATAAAAGAGGACACAAACAAATGGAAGAACATACCATGCTCATGGATAGGAAGAATCAATATTGTGAAAATGGCCACATTGCCCAAGATAATTTATAGATTCAATGTCATCCCCATCAAGCTACCAATGACTTTCTTCACAGAATTGGAAACAAATGCTTTCAAGTTCATATGGGACCAAAAAAGAGCCCGCATTGCCAAGACAATCCTAAGCTAAAAGATCAAAGCTGGAGGCATCACGCTACCTAACTTCAAACTATACTACAAAGCTACAGTAACCAAAACAGCATGGTACTGGTACCAAAACAGAGATATAGACCAATGGAACAGAACAGAGCCCTCAAAATAATACCACACATCTGCAGCCATCTGATCTTTGACAAACCTGACAAAAACAAGAAATGGGGAAAGGATTCCCCATTTAATAAATGGTGCTGGGAAAATTGACTAGCCATAAGTAGAAAGCTGAAACTGGATCCTTTCCTTACTCCTTATACAAAAATTAATTCAAGATGGATTAGAGACTTAAATATTAGACCTAAAACCATAAAAACCCTAGAAGAAAACCTAGGTAATACCATTCAGGACATAGGCACGGGCAAGGACTTCATGTCTAAAACACCAAAAGCAACGGCAACAAAATCCAACACTGACAAATGGGATCTAATTAAAGCAAAGAGCTTCTGCACAGCAAAAGAAACTACCATCAGAGTGAACAGGCAACCTACAGAATGGGAGAAAATTTTTGCAATCTGCTCATCTGACTAAGGGCTAATAACCAGAACCTACAAAGAACTCAATCAAATTTACAAGAAAAAAACAAACAATCCCATCAAAAAGTGAGCAAAGTATTTGAACAGACACTTCTCAAAAGAAGACATTTATATAGCCAACAGACACATGAAAAAATGCTCATCATCACTCACCATCAGAGAAATGCAAATCAAAACCACAATTTCAAATCAAAACCATCATTCTCAGCAAATATCGCAAGAACAGAAAACCAAACACCGCATGTTCTCACTCATAGGTGGGAACTGAACAATGACAACACTTTGCCACAGGAAGGGGAGCATCACACACAGGGGCCTATTCTGGGGTAGGGGTAGGGGAGAGGGATAGCATTAGGAGATATACCTAATGTAAATGACGAGTTAATGGGTGCAGCACACCAAGACGGCATGTGTATACATATGTAACAAACCTGCACGTTGTGCACATGTACCCTAGAACTTAAAGTATAATAATAATAAAAAAAAATCCCATGTCATGGAGCTATGGATATAGAACATCCACCCACGCTCTCAGAGGCTGATACCACAATAACTTAGAAATGTGGAGGACTATTATAAAAACTATGAATTTAGAGGTGTAAATAAAGAAATTCATGTGACTCTCATAATTCACTCATAATGTGGTAGGCTATCCTTTTGAACTAAAACCTGTGCTTTAAGCTGAGGAACAGAAGCAGAAAGGAAATTGACTTGGGGATACAAGACCATTTTCAAGGTTACCTCTTGTGACTCTGGAAAGCATATGACTTACTTTCAGCTATATTATGTTTATTATTGTAAAAATAATTTTAAAATTACAGGATTGAGAAATCTAAGAACATAGTGCTGAAGTTATTAACTATTCCTCAAGCTATTAATACTGACCTTTGAAATTAAATGTTCCCCTTTGTTCCTTTTCCTCTCGAAAGAAACAAGAATAACTTCCCATTTGTTTGCTATTAATGATGGTGAACCTAAAGATAATTGAAGTTATTAATATAGGCTTAGTTCTCAAAACCTTCTTAATGAAAATGAAAAGACTTAGCCATTAATCAAAATTTTAAAATAGAAATAATTCTGTAAATATGCAAATTAGAATATTAGCATAACATTCAAGTGGCTGCAGAGGGAAGAATGCTCAGTCAGCAAAAATATTTAGAATTAAGCTACTTTTGGCAAACAAGGTAGGTTAAAATTTGTATACTCACCTGTATTGGGTATACAAGGTGCTTCCTGTTGCACTGACAAGATAATTATTCTCAAGTTGTTCACTGTCTTTTTTCCAAGTCACATTTACTGCATTCAAATCCCCAGATGTCGTGAACTGGCATGTGAGATTTACATTAGAAGGCCTTTCTAAAGTGATATTTTTTTCTACTGGCATACTAGAATGTTCTATTAGCACAAAAGAGGACAAAATGTGAAAGTTATATTCAGAGGAATCTAATATATAAAACCTTTTAAATTATTAACTGAAGTGTTTTATTGACAATTTCATTCATTTGAAGAATTATTCCTCTATCAACAGAGTTGGTTCCCTTTCTTATTCCCTTTTATATGCACACCTAAAGAAATGTTTTGATCCAACATTAACACAATTAAAAAAAACCTAAAGCTGTGATAGTTATCTCCTTAAGCTCTGTAATAAGCAGAATATAGGGTACAGAGTACTCAATAACATGTGCTGTATGCTCTGACAGTGTAAAAACAGCACAACTGTAAATACAACACACTCATGGGTGAGAATGGAATGCCTGTTTCAATAATTTTGAGTAATCATGTTGTTGGTAGTTATTACGAGAATGTTTTTTGTATAACATGGATTTGAGTGATATATTATATTCTAACCATTCCTAGTCTTCTTAAGAACCCGTAGGGACTGGATATAGACATAGGTACAGGACAGAGAATTTAAATAAGCATCCTGTAGTTCTGAATTTGAACTGAATTTCAGTATCAGTATGAATTCATAAGGTGTTTATCTTTTTTTTGACTTTCAAAATAGATATCTTATTTATTTTGGATTGATCGATTGATTATCATAAGAACACTTAACATTAGACCTTCCCTTTTAGCAAATTTTTAAAACTTGTACCTAAAAAGTAGTCTGAAAGGTTCTCAATTTCTCTTCCCATCTATAGGTGGGAAGAGAAGGAGCTAACCCTTAGAGAAGCTTTAGGGAAGTTGAAGTGTTTATCTTAAAAGGAAAACAATACACACACACACCACACACACACACCACACACACACAGACACACACACACACAGACACACACACACTGAAGGGGTCCAGAATATGCCAGGATAGCATACAAATTATTTTGAGCAGAAGGCATTTGAGTTCCTAAAATAGCTACTCTGACTAAAAGCAGAGCCTTTCAAAGCAACTCCAAAAAACCTCTATTGTCATAAATCCCCTCCCTAGGAGCAACAGGGACAATGGACTCTTATCACTGAAGATGAGAAGTCTTCACACCACACCTAAACAGACACTGTCACAAAACTATCATATCTTCCACCTGTTATCTAAAGGGCTCATTTATCTTTCCTAAAACTCATTTGTTTTTCCATAAAAGGCCTTTCTCCTCCTCTTCTTACCCTACTAAGATGGTATATAAGCCCCTACTTTTAACTGCCCCTTTGAGCTACATGTTTTTCTAACTTTTGTCCACATGTGATTAAGTATGTTTTTTGTTCTGCTAATCTATCTTTTGTCAGTTTAATTCACTGAGCCTGAAATTATATAGAAAAAATTTCTCCTTGACAGTTTGGCAAGGAATACGGAATGGTTAGGACTCCCCACCCTTCCACTCCAACCCCATTTCCAAAGCCTGAGATTTCAGGACCTCTGACCCAGCAGGTAAGTACGAGCTCTTTTTTTTTTCCACCAGTATCCAATCTGGGATACTGGTTAAAAAAAAATAAAATAAAATAAGGGGTGCACTAGAACAAGAGCAGTAAGAGCCTCTACTTGTCTTTTCTTTCTTCAGTTTAACCCTCAGGTTCCCAACCACTAACTCTCCGATAATACATACACACACACACACACACACACACACACACACACACACACACACACTTACGGAAAATATAAAAAAGCTTACTTTAATTTTGAACAGTGGCAAATAAAGAAAAAATGTTCAGGCCGGGCTCGGTGGCTCAAGCCTGTAATCCCAGCACTTTGGGAGGCCGAGACGGGCAGATCACGAGGTCAGGAGATAGAGACCATCCTGGCTAATCCGGTGAAACCCCGTCTCTACTAAAAAATACAAAAAAACTAGCCGGGCGACGTGGCGGGCGCCTGTAGTCTCAGCTACTCGGGAGGCTGAGGCGGGAGAATGGCGTAAACCCGGGAGGCGGAGCTTGCAGTGAGCTGAGATCCGGCCACTGCACTCCAGCCTGGGCGACAGAGCGAGACTCCGTCTCAAAAAAAAAAAAAAAAAAGAAAAGAAAAAAAAAACGTTCAGCATGTACCTTGTTTGTCCTACACTAACTGTATCACTGGCTAACCAAACAGTAGAGAAAGTCAATGTTCTCTTTATAGAAAAATTCCAGCAAATGAATAAAAAAGAAATCATACAAATATACCATAATGATGATGCAATCCCTAGTAAATCATGAATCTAGGCATTTTGCATCAACTGGGGCAATAATTTCAAAAACAGAATTATGCCTCTCTTGAGGAAGAATACCCCACTACCTAGGATACGGTCTTGTCAGAAAAGGTGCTGCGGAGGTTCTTCAAACTGGTTAAGTCTCTGGATTCAATTCTCAGTTTACAGGAAATATGGATTATGGAAGAACACATTAACCTACATTTCATGAAAGTAATCAACAAAATCCAGATTCTGCGAAAATTCTACAAAATAAATGATCTGTTTTTTTTCTTTTTCTGTCTTTTTTGTTTGTTTGCTTGAGATGGAGTTTCGTTCTTGTTGCCCAGGCTGGAGTGCAATGGTGCTGTCTCGGCTCACTGCAAGCTCCACCTCCCGGATTCAAGAGATTCTCCTGCCTCAGCCTCCCAAGTAGCTGGGATTACAGGCACCCGCCACCAAGCCTGGCTAATTTTTTTGTATTTTTAGTAGAGATGGGGTTTCACCATGTTGGTCATGCTAGTCTTGAACTCCTGACCTCACGTGATCTGCCTGCCTCAGCTTCCCAAAGTGCTAAGATCACAGGCATGAGCCACCGCACCCAGCCTGGTTTTTTCAACACATAAATTTTAAAAGGGAGAGAGATGTCTTTGTATTGGACGTCAGGTGCTATGTTTCGGGCACCTGAAGATTATAAGATACTCAAAAAATTCCATTAAAAGAAAAGCAAAACTGAACTGTAATATTTAGGGATGCATACCTGGGTAATAAAACAATATAGAAAAACAAGAAAGTAACTGCATAAAAATCAGAATAGTGGTAATTACTCTTAAGGGGAAGAGAAAGAGTTGTGTTTGGAAGACGGTAGTGCATCATACAAACAAATTTCTCAAGCTCTTCTCATTCTCAACAATGGTATAGTATGATTAAATGGACTATGCAGAGCCAAATGTAGAAAGAAAAATAATACAACTCAAATAAAATGGTCAGGTGCAGTGGTTCATGCCTGTAATCCCAGTAATTTGGGAGGCTGAGGTGTGTGGGATTGCTTGAGCACAGGCGTTCTAGACCAGCCTGGGCAACATGGTGAGACCTCATCTCTGGAAAAAAAAAAAAAAAAAAAAAAAGAAAAAATTAGCCAGGCTTCATAGTGCATGTCTTTGGTCCCATCTAGTCGTAGACAGAGGTGGGAGGATATTTTGAGCCCAAGAGTTGAGGCTGCAGTGAGCTAAGGTGGCACCACTGCACTCCAGGCAGGATGATAAAGCAGGGACCTGTCTCACAAAAAAAAAAAAAAAAAAAAAAAAAAAAAAAAAAATCTATCACTTTTAATTACATTTGAAACTTTACGAAATGCTTCCATAAGCAAAGACCAGGTACAAGGTTTGCAGATAGTGAAGTACAGCTCGTGCAAAGCACTTTGTGAGCACATGCTTGAAATAACTGCTTGTATGACTGCAAACTGCTGAATTGAATTTAATGCTCAAAAAGAAAAATAACATTTGATGTCTCTAGAATACATATATTGCCAGAGATTACCTTATTCCTTGCAGTTCCCCTTACTGTGCTCTATTTCACTATCCTAGTATATTTTAAACATTTTGCTAGCCACACCAAATTATTCCAACTACCTTTCAATTGTTGGTGCCCATCAGGATTTTGCTCTCTGGTCTCTTTACTTCTCAGTTTGGCACTCCTTTGTTGGATTCAACTATTAACCATAATGCTCTTTACTTGCAAAATTAGAACCTCCACTGAAGTCTTTTTTTTTATTTTATAGCTCCAGCTGTCTATGGAGCATCTAAATCTGGATATCCCATGGGAAGTTCAAACTCCAAATATCCAAGAGAGATCCATTAATATTCCCTTGTGCTGACCTATAACACTGAATCACATGCAGTAGCATTTAGTTGATTCTACCACTAAAATGTCAAACAAATTTGTCCAGTTTTATCCAACCCTCCTATTATTGGCCTTCATTATCTTTCACCAAGACAAGGCAAATTACCTAATTTCTCTTGGCCAGCTTCTCTTGCTCCAGCCAAAATTGTCCTTTGGTTGGAGCAATTTGAGCAAAACTCAAATTGTTTAACTGCCTTGATTCTATACCTCGCATTTGCAAATCAAAGTATTTTTGTATTGGACATCCATTTCCTTATTTGTAAGGCAGGATAATACATATTTCATGAGATTGTAGAAAGCTCTATCATAAGAAATGCAACAGTAATATAATATAGCAATTAATAAATGCCCATTTACTTCTTCTCACCATTATCTCACTGGGGAATATTATAAAAACTATCATATATGGTGCTAAGGGTTATATGTTGATTAAATCATTTAATCTTCACAACAGCTTTATGAGGTAAGTATCACTGTTACCATTCCAACTTTAGAAATGAGGCAAACAGGCTGCCTGTCTTGTCTAAGATCACACATCAAGACAAAGGCAACACTGAATCTTAGATTTAGGTATGCCTGAGTCCAGATTGTGATAACCAACAGACTATACCAACTCTCAAACATATTAAATTCTCATTACAATGGAATTAACTTCATTACCTTCAAACTGTTGAACCAAGATTTTAAATAAAAGAAAATATTAATAGAAGATTAAAGAAATGTACAGTGTAGCTATATATCAATGTGAATGTGACGATAAATGAACAGTACAATCAAAATATTTTTAAAATACACATTTTCAACTAAACACAGTTTTATATAACTTAAAATGCAATGCAGCTTTTCTTATTGGTAGGCCATCCTCCAAGCCCTAATCCTTGTCTCACTGTTCCCTATAATACTTTGCAGGTGCTTCTGCAGTTTGCTGTGCTTCTGCAGTTTCTTTTCCTCCCTGTCAAGAAATCACAGCATCAAAAATATGCAAAAAGCTCTACATTTTTACATATTTTGTGGTTAGCCAACAAACTAATATGAGCTCAGTCGACAATGTTTCAACTTCCTTAATACTGCACAACTGCAATGCATTTTTGCCGCTTTAGAGTGCTGCAAAAACATCTATGACATCTGCATTTCTAAAACCATAGCAATTTGTTTCTGAAACATATTTTTAAGACTGTTCTTAAAACCATATAGTAATTTATACCTGTCTAAAAAATTTCTTATTTTCATAGATAACATTTGCAGTCTTCAGAGAAATGACATTTAGATTTTCTTGGGTCTATTCAGGACCCAATCTTTTAAACCATTTCACTACAAATAAAAGTCTGCTTTGTTATTTATTAAGAAAAAGAAAATATGGAAGAAGCCAATTAAAATTTATTGCATAGGATAGTGTTTCCAAACATGCTTTAAAGGCAGAAACTCTTACTAAAAACAATTAAGTGAACTGTGATATATACAACAGATTAGATGGGACAACTCTGATAGAAGCCAAGATAGAAAATACAGAGCCCCATCAGCCTGACTTTTCATTATTCATAATGAGGTAGGAGGTGGAATGTGACTCTGGACCAGACTGAAGACTGACAGAAACAAGGAAGAGACATCGAAAGCTCCTCTCCACAAGACACACCCACCAGCACCATGACAGTTTACCATTGCCATGGCTACACCCAGAAGTTACCATCCCTTTCCATGGCAATGACCCAGAAGTTACCTCCTGTTTTCTAGAAATTTCTGAATAGCCTGCCCCTGAATTTGCACATAATTAAAAGTGGTATAATCATGGCTGCAGAACTGCCCCTGAGCTGCTATTCACGACACACTGCCCAAGGTCTACCCCTGCTCCGAAGGAGAAGTCACAGAGCTGTAACACCCCTGCCTCAATAAAGCCGCTTTTTTCTACCATCAGCTCACTCTTTAATTCTTTCCTGAGCCAACCTTCTCCGGCTAAACCCCAGTGTTGGGATTCACCTGCCCTGTAACAATTTCCCCATAAAAGTCAATAAGGCTTCATGATGCAACCCAAAATGTCAATTAAACATCCAGAATCCTTACAGAAACAGAAGGCCACACTAACATGAGGCCAACACCCCTATATAAAAATGATACAATGGGGCCGGGCGCGGTGGCTCAAGCCTGTAATCCCAGAACTTTGGGAGGCTGAGGCGGGTGGATCACGAGGTCAGGAGATGGAGACCATCCTGGCTAACCCGCTGAAACCCCGTCTCTACTAAAAAATACAAAAAACTAGCCAGGCGAGGTGGCGGGCGCCTGTAGTCCCAGCTACTCGGGAGGCAGAGGCAGGAGAATGGCGTAAACCCGGGAGGCGGAGCTTGCAGTGAGCTGAGATCCAGCCACTGCACTCCAGCCTGGGCGACAGAGCAAGACTCCGTCTCAAAAAAAAAAAAAAAAAAAAAAAAAAAAAGATACAATGGATCTTATTTTTATCATTAATGTTGTGCGTCTTAAACATATGGAGTTAACTTATAATTCCTCTGAATAAGAATAAAATTCTCAAAGTTTATATCCAAAATTTATAAAACATAATACCACTCCCTTGATTCTTATAATTTCACCACTCTCCCAAATTAAGTCTCAAATTGATCGAAGAATCATGACAGTTTATTAAGTGATCCTATCAACAAGTTATTTACATGCCATCTGATTAGTGCCATACCAATGTGATACAACCTAAAACACATGTGCTTCCTGAATCCCATAAACTTAAAATGTGAAATCACCAATGTGCACAGAGAAGCCTGAAATTACATAAACCCAATTTGAGTAAAATGTAGTACACATATACTTTGATACACTTTTTTATATCTATATAAAATCTCCAAGTACTCCCTGGAGACTCCCTCAAGACCTGTGAACTATGTGGCTGGCGTTTATGAGCTGAGCCTATTTTCAAACTTTTAGATTTTTCTTTTTACACAGATATCCTCAAAAGAAAGAGAAACACCAGAAAATGTGAATGGCTTCTACACAAATGAAGCCTGGTTTTCCAAAATAATTCATCAAAGATTTAAAATTATCTAAGAGGAGATGCTAGTTGAATTTTACTAAACAAAGCTTCTATTAGTCACTGTTTTCCTCCACTTCAATTAGTAACAGAAATTAAGGCATGTAATGGTTATTTCTCTACTTTCTAAACTGATTTAATATCATTTCAAAGAAAAGCAAAAACAATTCTACTTGAATTCCAGAATTGCATGTCTCTTGTTTCAACAATGTAGTACTTAATTTGAGACAATAACAATGGGTAATAATCCAATAATTAAATATATTTTTCTACAACATAGAGAACACTGCAACTATTGTTTACATCAGTTACAGGAAAACTATAGTAAATGGTTACATTGTTCTAGTAACCAAATACATTTGTTGCCACTGTTTCCAAATAATTAACAGGAAGTTCATCTAACACTATAGTGGGGGCTACTGATCATATTTTTGGACAACCAGAATCCGAACACCCTTCCCATCAATGTAAAGTTCGGTGACAGGCAAAGTACTCACTCACTGCGGAAACCTAAGAACAGGTATTTCTTCTCTCTGCCCAGCTGAGCACTAGGGTTTGGCCACTTTAATTATAACCTCCTACTCAGGGTTTTAAAGTTAGAGGGAGGGAGTTAAGGACCTAGGCAGAACTGAGAAATTAATCACAATAGCAATGGCAAGTGTCTAGCAGTGATTGTGCCTCATTATTCCTTCAATCATTCATTTAACACTTATTTACTGAACACCTACCACGTGCTTTTCGTGTATCCACTCGTTCAACAATTTTACTAAAAATATATTACGTGCCTTTATTCTAGGCCCTAGTATCAAGAGTCCAGTACCAGCAGAAATATCTCAAGCAGACTCTTCCAGTAATCCTTGCTGTCTGTCATCCTGAGGTCCCCGGCATTGCCAGAACTTGATTTCCAGTTTTCTCATCAATTCTGCTAGCCAACATCCTTTATTCAACAAATTATTTCCTGCTTAACTGGCTATAGACTGTTTCTGGGCTTGAGATCATTAACCTAATCCATATATACCTATCAAGATTTATACTAGATACTTCATTTAAGCACTCCTTCCATTTGATTAAAATTTCATAGCACTGATGTCACTTGATAGCTCACAAATATCTAGAACATATGATAATATTTGGTCTCCAGAATAAATTCTACAAAGTGGTAACCATAGTACCAGTTCAGTAATTCTGAAAGGCAATACCTGAGGTTACATAGGGGATAAGATCCAGGCTGAGGTAGCAGTCCAGGACTCAGAACAGTCAGTCCTTGGCCCTGTATGCTCCCCTCCATGTCCAGTCCTGCCCTTTTGTTCTTGGAGCTATAAATCACACTTTAGTATTTTTTCCATCTCTTCTACATTTACAAATCAAAATCATCTCAAGACATAACAACTTGCCTCCGATCTTTACTTCTAATTTCTGCCTTCTCTACCCTGATAAAAAGCTTTCATTTATTTTGAAACATTTTTCACATATCCACTTCAATATAATGGAAGAAAGGAACAGCAAATGACAATGTCATATCATTTGATTCCCTGGTACAAGAACCATTTAAATTTTGAAATGGATTATTCTAACGGATTTCAAAATATTTTAGTAGCAGAATTATTTCAGAAATAAATCAGAGGAAAACTTAAGCAGAACCCCCCCGCCCCACCACACACACACACACACACACACAGATAACTGTATAAAACTGACAAAAAAATGTTGCTACAATTAGTGAAGACTGGAGAAGGTATGGAAAGCATTCAAGATTGGCTTCTTCATCCCTTCATCTTATTTACCCATCATGGTTACACCTCAAGGAACAAAGGATTTAAAAGTGACACATGCACATGTATATTCATTGCAGCACTATTCACAATAGCAAAGAAGTAGAATTAACCCAAATGCCCATCAACGACAGACTGGATAAAGAAAATGTGGATTTAAAACTGACATATGCACACATAGGTTCATTGCAGCACTATTCACAACAGCAAAGACGTAGAATTAACCCAAATGCCCATCAATGATTGACTGGATAAAGAAAATGTGGTGCATATACACCATGGAATACTATGCAGCCATAAAAAAGGAACAAAATCATGTCCTTTGCAGGGCATGGATGAAGCTGGAAGCCATTATCCTCAGCAAACTAACACAGGAACAGAAAACCAACCACCACATGTTCTCACTTACAAGTGGGAGCTGAACCATAAGAACACATGGACACAGGGAGGGGAACAACACACACTAGGGCCTGTCGAGGGAGGGCAGGGGGTGCAGAGCATTAGGGAAAAGAGCTAATGCATGCTGAGCTTACTGCCTAAGTGATGGATTGACAGGTGCAGCAAACTACCATGGCACACATTTACCTACGTAACAAACCTGCACATCCTCCACATGTACCCCAGAATCTAAAAAATAAAATACAATAAAAGTAACCGGATTTCAGCAAAGGAGAGGTAAACACAAGCCTCAGTACACACCAGATCAAGATAAGGGGTCATAAATACCTAATGTAAACTGAAAGCATGGCCCGCTACCTTGGTAATGAATTTGTCCAAACTGCAAGTGTTTACACCCTGACGCCAGTCCTTGAGATTAAGTCTTATAACAATGGTTTATGTTTCATGGTATCAGCTTCTATGGTGCTAACCATGCAGACACTCAGAGAGTCAGTACATACATTTTGTACACACCCCAAGTGACTGTCTCAGGTCACATGCCTCCTTTGCAGAAAGGGCTCCTCTAACCTTACAACACTGCTAACAACAGACTCTCTCTATCACACTTCCTTTATATATTTTCTAGCATTTGGCACCATCTGGTTTCACCTTTCATATTAATTTGTTTACTTACTTATTCATTGCCTCTCCCACTGAAACATATACTGTATGACATGGGGGGAGGAGGGCAGAAAGGGAAGTCTGTCATGTTCACCACTGTAAACCAGGCTTTCAATAAATTTTTGTTGAAGTGGTTGTAGCTCCTGGAATATCGTATTTAAAAAACGAATCACTTCTTTAGACAGATAACGCACCTTGCCTTAGACTGAAGGTTCAAGCATATTAAAATTCTGGCCCATGATTTATATGAGGAATTCTAGGCAGAAAGTACTTTAGAGGATATGCAAGAAATGCAAAGGAAGTTCTTGTCTCACACAGTTGACTCATCCATTGGCCAAAACAAATTTGTTTAGTACTTTTATATGCTATATGTGATACAGAGGTGATTTAAAAAATTATTAATCTAGCAGGGGACATATAAGTCAAGCATAAATAACTACAATTAAGTTTAACTGCAACAGATACTCTAAATCAAATGAGATCTAAATCACAGATGGCAATACAACAGTATAAAACATTAATTTTCCCCAAAATAAATCTACAGAGTCAGTGGAGAATCAGCCAAATTCCAAAAGTGCTTTTTACGGAACCCAATTTAGAGAAGTGCATGTGAAAGAATGAAAATCCAAGAAAGAAAATCTGGTTTTTTAAAAGAACAGACATAAAAAGATATAATGTTTTAAAAAATAATACTAACATGTTAATGATGTGATAAAATACCAATAAATCAATGAAATAAAACAGGCAAAACTTTTCAAACTGCAAGTCAAAATCCATTAGTGGATCAGGAAATCAATTTCATAGTTATCACCAGATTTGTTTTTTAATGGATTGGAGTAAAAGAGAAATTATCAGAGCATAACAAACCTATTAGGTGTAAGTGTTATTTGATGAATATTTTGTTTCATATGTGTGTGAAAATGCAGTTGGTGCATTAGGTTACAAAGTAAAATGTACTTCTTACTTTGGGAAGCACTTTAATCACTTTGTAAAAAGAACAGAGTTTGGGAACTGAAATATGATTAGAGTGCTATTTCAAAGCTATCAGGAAAAAGAGAACTATTCAGTTAAAAGCATTGAGACGCTGGCTAACAGTACAAAATAATAACCACAAAATTGGCTCCTTCTGACATACAAAACATAAAACTGTATTACAAATGGGTTAAAAAGTGAAAAGTGGAAAAGTATGCAAATAATAGCAGGAAACACATAATGAAACTTCTTCACAATTAAAAAACACCACATAAAACTTTAAAGACAAGTGGGAAAAAATATTTGCAACTTCTATAAAAAGTAAAAATTCAGTAACCAAAATTTATGCCTACCTCATTGTTTTGAATCATTTAAATTAATTCAAAACATAAAATATAAGCCTACTATGTGGGTCGGGGGAAGGGGCCAACTGTCAAGATGTTTTGAAGGGCAATCTGGAAGTATATGATAAAATAAAGATATACATAATTTCTCACTGAGCAATTCTACTTTGTGATAGTTTTTATAGAGAAAACATTCACAATTATGCCCAGAGAGATATATGTAGTGTGTCCCTTAATACATGGTTTTTAGCAAAAATATATTAGCCAACTAGGGTCCATTGGGAAAAAAACTTTTAAGTAAGCTGGTGTATTTATACTGTGCATACAAGTTAAAAAAAAAGCTAGATTCATATGCAATATGACTAGATCTCCAAAAACTAATGTTGAATGACAAAAATCAATTTTCAGAACAATATATATGGACTAATACCACTAAAACTAAAGAATACAAACAATACTACATAGTTTTTATAGATGCACACATACACACACACCCACACTCAGCATGGGAAAGAAACACATTGAACAGAGTTTACCATTGGAAAAGAGGAGAGAGAACAGAGATAGAAATGGCGGTAATTCAATGAGACTTGAACCTCATCAGTCAAGTTTTTTATTTCACCTCCTGAAGTTCTATTTGGACATTTTTCAAACCTGCTTTATCTTTTTAAAAAACAGTATAATATTCATTCTCATGTTTTTAATATTTCTTTTATATCTCTACCTAGTATTTCTATAATCTGAAGCTCTAGAATGTCTAATCCTACCTCTCCTTAGCTCTGTTAGGGACTGTGTGTTTGTTTTTTATATTTTTGTTTTGTAATATGTTGAGACATGTAACAGTAGGGATTATGTCACCAGGATGGACAACACATTCCTCCACAGAGGTTTTTAATTGCTTCCCTGTGGAAGTACTACCTGGCAGGGTCATTTTTGTGTTATTTCTCAGCTGGGTGGCTCCTGTACAGTATAATGCAAGTAATGTAAATTTGCAATTTAAACTGTGTTGAGGACACGCCCATGTCTTTAAATAACAAGGGAAATCTTTGGGGGTTTGGAGGTTTCTTGTTTTAAAATTATTTTTATCCATATTATTTTTAGTTAGCAGATAACACTGGAAATCTTTTGGTTTAAATGCCTAACAAAACTTTAAAAGAAAGAAGTCAACTTGTCATCTTGTGCTGTTTGCTGATTTTCTTCCCTAAATCAAACCTTTCCCTACATTTACAGCCTAAGAATGATAGCTTTCTGCAGGTTTTCAGGTCCAGCTTTCCTCCTTGCATGAACTCAAGGCCTTGTTTTTTATATTTTTGTAGCTCTTAAAACTCAAGTATCTTGGCAACAAACACAGGAAACCTAACACAATATTCAGTTAACAGGCTTCATGCCCTGATCACCAATTTTGATCAGTAGAAACTTCTTTACTTCTGTGTAGATAGCCATATATTTAAAAGAATGTTTAGGTGTGGCAGGAGGGTATTCAGATTCTCTAATTTACTCTAATGCTGAAAATAATGTTTTAATATTTTCAAAACGGAACTCATTTTTACTTACACAATTAAAAATTAACAAAAATACAGTAAATACATATCAGAGAAGCAGGAACATATGTGCTTCTCTGCTATGTGCTTTATTGAAGATGGGCTCTTGGCTCCATTCTTAAAGAGAGGAAGGATTTGAACACCAGTAGGAGGGAAGGAAGAGACAGGTCCCACTTATAGAGTGTGAGGTCCTGTGCCTGTGATTCAGCACCATCATCTAACTTTATGGTGAGATTCTTTACTAAATGTTAATCACAATATTATTAAATCATGTGTATTCCCACAATAAAGGGATGGGAAACATGTGCAGGGCTCTCATTTTTAACGTGTAGAACGGTGGGGGTAATTTTCAAATGGGGAAAATTTTGTCCCCCAGGGAATGTTTGGCAGTATCTGGAGACATATCCAGCTGTCATAACTTAGCAGGTGCTACTCACATCTAGTGGGCAATGGCTAGGAATGCTGTTAAACAGCCTACAATTCTGCAAACAACCTCCAACAACCAAGAATCATCCAGCCCCAAACATCAATACCTCTGTTAATAAAAACCAAAACAAAAACAAACAAGCACCTGATATAGAACAAAAGTTGATCACAGCCACTGCCACTTGTGTTGCTATGGGTAGATCCCTCTTCCATCTTTGCTTTCCCTGACTCTCTACGAATGTTAGGTCTCAATTTTTTTCTCTGTACATCAACAGTCTACATACCAGGTTTGATGAGTGCCTTTGAAAAATATTATCACATTTGCAGCACTGGAGTCATGCTAGGATCCTTTCTGCAATGAAGTATTTTCACTTATTTTCTTCTTTTCAATCTTATCAATCACCTGCCCCTAGAATCTGGGTGGTCCTAACTTAGACCTCTTGCTGGCCTAGATTTAGACTATGTGGTTGTCTTTCCTTATCTTGACTAATCTTCCCGAATCTTACATTGTGCCTTAATTTGCACATCTGCACCTCTAATGTCTGCTTATATTACCTCCTTGGCTCACAAGGACTTTGTGGGACAGCTGCTCACATCTCAACATGTAAATAAAATGTGCCACTGGGTCATCACAGGCGAGCTGATTCCAACGTTAACAAGTTGGTCAAGGTAACTGTCAGCTGTTTATTTTTATTTCAATGTCTTCCGTTAAATTATAACACATGGATTGAGAAACTAAACACTAACATGCAGAGAGGAAAAAAGCAAAAATAAAAATATATGGTGGTAATACAAACAATATAATGAATTCCAAATACTATGGACATTCAAAAATTAAGTACAGTGATATAAAAATAGTCCATTATGAAAAGCTCTGTTTTAAAACCCCTGAGAGCAGAAAAAAATACTTTTAGTTTCAGTCAATTACTTTCACAAATTTAAGATTAAGCAAGTGCAATTTCTTTTTTTCTGGGGGGCAGGGGAGATGGACTCTTGTTCTGTCACCCAGGCTGGAGTGCAGTGGCGCAATCTCAGCTCACTGCAACCTCCGCCTCCCAGGTTCAAGTGATTCTCCTGCCTCAGCCTCCTAGGTAGAAGGGAATACAGGTGCCTGCCACCACACTTGGCTAATTTTTGTATTTTTGGTAGAGACAGGGTTTCGCTATGTTGGCCAGGCTGGTCTCGAACTACTGACCTCTGGTGATCGCCTGCCTGGGCCTCCCAAAGTGCTGGGATTGCAGGCAGCAAATGCAACTTATAAAGCAATAGCTTTATTACTAAATAAACCTAGAAATAGCAATAAATCTAGAAAATAGCTTTATTTTCGTAGTTTACTACATCATTTCAAAACTAATGTCATTCTTCTTAAAATAAATATAATTGATTTAATAATGCTGTTAAAAGAAACAAGTAACTGGGCATTAAGAAAGGCTGCAAAGCATAATGGTTAACAGCACAGACTGGGCACCAAGCTGCCTGCATTTAAAACTGTAAGCTCCAGCTCAGGAACTGTGATCCTGGTCAGTTCACTTCATCTCTTTGTGCCTCTCTTTCCTCACCTGCAAATTACAAATAATAACAGTACCCAACTCATTGAGCTGTTATAAGAATTAAGTTATTTAGAAATACAAACATGGTACATAGTCAACATCATGAGTTTGTTAAGTAAATAATTAGCAATATTTTAAAAATATTAAAATAAGTAAACAACTAAGCTTTTATGAATCAAAGGCCATGTTTTCATTCTCCCAGACACAAGAATCCATATGTTTTCCAGTCTCAAGAATCTTTGGATAAGTATATATGTAAAGAGCCAGACCAAAGTCCAAAATTTACAATTAACATATTGTATTTGAATCTCTCTACAAGAAACATTTTATCCTAACAGAGAGGTTAACTTCAACAATGGCCAGAGGGAAAAAGAAAATAATAAGTAACAACATAGAAATGTCGTAACTATTGTTTATAGACAAACACGAATAATAAAATCAATATTGATACATATCAAACAACATTATGAAAATATGAAAACACTCCATTTACAAATAGTAAGTTAAAAATCTTAACAACAGGGCCGGGCACGGTGGCTCAAGCCTGTAATCCCAGCACTTTGGGAGGCCGAGACGGGCGGATCACGAGGTCAGGAGATCAAGACCATCCTGGCTAACACGGTGAAACCCCGTCTCTACTAAAAATACAAGAAAATTAGCCGGGCGAGGTGGCGGGCGCCTGTAGTCCCAGCTACTCGGGAGGCTGAGGCAGGAGAATGGTGTGAACCCGGGGGGGCGAAGCTTGCAGTGAGCCGAGATCGCGCAACTGCACTCCAGCCTGGGCGACTGAGCAAGACTCCATCTCAAAAAAAAAAAAAAAAAAAAAAAACTTAACAACAGTATGAAGAAAGTCTATAGTTGATAAGGTGAAATTTGATAATCAGGAATTGGAGTTACCTTGTCATATTCAACTAAATTAGACCAGAGACCCGGTAATAAAGAAAAGAAAAAAACACACTTGGGACACAAAGCACCTGCCTGGGACTAATACTGCAAGCCAGCTGCTGAAATGACCTGGTATAACTTTAAAACCAGTTTTACCTAGCAGCTTCTGAAACAAACCACCATGACTCTAAGACTAATTTACCGACCTCCATCACTCACCAGTCAGAGCTTGTAAGCTCCCAAAAACTTTGTTACTGCTAATAGTGAGTTTTCTTCCAAAACAATATATAACATTTCTCTCTAATAAAACCTCTAAGCTTCTCTTGGTTTTTCAGTCATACTGAAGACCATTCTACTCTCTGTGTATGCCCTGAACTCCAATTCTGTTCTACCAAACAGAACATTTTGTTTAGAGATTCATCTCGATATTTTTATTTTACATTGACACTAAAAATTATAAATGTATCTTCAAATTTAAATTCCATAGTTCAGTAAAGGTAGCTTCTAAAACCAAACTTTTTGATGGCAAGGCAACTAGAGCAACAACCTACATGGAAATGTAACCGTTCAGTGCCCGACTCTGAGATCTAATGTTTCTAAATTAACGTCAAATCTTTTCTTTTGTCAAAAACAAATCCAAACTTAAATGAAGACATTATTTTTATTATTATTATTATTTGACAGAGTCTCACTCTGTTCCCCAGGCTGGAGTGCAGTGGCTCAACTTCAGCTCACCGAAAACTCCAACTCCTGGGTTCAAGCGATTCTCCTGCCTCAGCCACCCAAGTAGCTGGGACTACAGGCATCCGCTACCATGCCCAGCTAATTTTTGTATTTTCAGTAGTGACAAGGTTTTGCCATGTTGGCCAGGCTGGTCTTGAACTCCTGACATCAAGTGAACCACCCACCCTGGCCTCTCAAAGTGCTGGGATTACAGATGTGAGCCACCATGCCCAGACTGAAGACATTATTTTATAAAAGACTATTGCAATAGAGAAAAAGCTCCAAACTTAAGATCTGCAAGCCTCCCAAAAGTAAACAGAAAAAGGTTATTTTTTAATATGGGATAAGCAATGAAGCAAGAACTTTTTAGGGAAATTGGGCAAATGAAAGAGTGTACACAGAGAGTATGACCGGGCTGCAGTCAGCCAATTCTCAAGATGTTCTTTATTTTAATGCTTGCTCGGACTTAGGGCAAGCCACATTTCACAGGTCTGTAAGGAAGAAAAAGGACAGACTAAAGTTTAATCAAGCCAAGACAGAGGTAAGTAATGGATAATGGCAAACAATTAGTCTCTCTATAACAGTGGGAATACGGCTTTAAATAGCACTATTTAGAATAAAAGAATAGGAGTTAAACCCTCCAAACAGGTTAAGTAAGTAAATAACCAGCCTGGTAACAATTAAAAAGTCCATTTTTTTGTTCCTGCCCTGAGCATTGACCGTTTTGTTTCCAGGCCACAGCTGTACTGGTTGAGTAAGGGGTGCCCTGCTGCCGACATTGCCAGGCTGGTTAAAGAATGTGCAAACTGCTTTCTCACATGAGTCTCTTAAAGAAACATTTCATCATAACAGAGGCAACCAACAACTAGAACGTGAAAAAAGTAAAAGAACATAGGAAAATTATAATAATTATTTTTTACAATAATGAACTCCATACATTGGGAACAAACAAAACTCCATACATTTGGGAACAAACAAAAGCTGTACAAAGTTACAAAAATGCTCCCTCAAAAAGCTCAATGCAAACATTCCATTCTTATCAGATTTGGAAACAGACAGGTACGCACACACACACTTTCTATTCATATTAAACAGAAATAGAGAAACAGTTCATAAGACTAGAGGATAGTTAAAAACTAGATGTGTATTTGGAAAAACCTAACTATTGATTTAATAGCTAGGTTTGTGATGTTTTAAATTCTAATTATACAATTTTAATATTGTTCCTAAACCAGATTAATCACTCTTAGGAATTTAAAAGACTGAGATTACTTTGGAAACATGGAATCCAAAACTGTGAAAGAAAAAGCAGAGAAAGCAGGGCTGGGTTTAATTTTGGAATTCCTTTCTTGCTTCTCCTTAGCACAGTGACTCATTTGATATCATCTTTACTTTCTCTGGCTAAAGGTCTTCCAATAGATACACAAATTCTCTTCTTGACCTACAGTGATGTAATGGATGTACCAGCAGGAATTAATGAAAACATAAGAGTATCCGCAAATCAAAATTGATTCTCCCTTTTCTCAGGTATCCATTTTCTGGGGAGCCATTCTTAGCCCTAGCATGTCTGGAATATTTTCCTCCTTTGTGCGTCCCCAGTAAAACATCCTCACCACATGAGATTCCCAGCACACTACTGGTATGTTTTTCCCACCAGGCCAGGAACAGGGATTACCACTTCACAAAGCAAAAAGCAGCAGCTTTGTTTAAGAAAAATTGCTTAAACCCTTATTTTGGAATTGCCTTATTTGAAACATGATACATTTACCAGTCAGTGATATGTTATGACTCTCCCAGGAAAAGTTATTTGCCATCATTTCTTCTCTGAGAGGTAGACTTGTAAAAGGCAAATCTATAAGAGAAAGAACACGTGATTACACACTCTTACCAAAAGTAAATGACTATCTCAAAACTACTTTGCAACAGCTAAAATACTGTTGAGAACTATTAATGAAAAACCGTGTTTTCAGAAAGCTCAAAGTCTTATATACTTCAAAGACATTTAGAGATATATTAGACTATTAAATGTGAAAAAAATTTCTGATTTTTTTTTCTTTTTTAACCTAAAAATCCCTACTGACTTACATCAGATGGCTTTTTTTTTAAATAACGCCTTCCATTTTTATTACACTATTATAGTTTCTTTACAAAACATAAATAAACTGAAGATAACAAAGAATTATATGAGAGAGCCAGAAAATGGAAAGACATGAAGAGGCAGAGAGAGAAGATGAAAGAAGAGTGACAGGCAGACCTTAATAGAGGGAATTTAAAAAAAAAAAAATGGACATGAAGGAACAGAGAAGATAAAATGGCTGACAGGCCACTTTGGGTTGCTATTTGTTTTCCAGCTACGGTTACCAAGAGGCATGCCCTCTATCACCTGACTTTCAGTTTCCTCTGCCTCTGTCACTTCTCTCTCCTTTTGAACTTTCATTAAAGAAACAAGGTTTCTATTTCCACCTCTCTCACTCTCCTCGAAGCTACTTTATTTTATTTTATTTTTATTTTTTATTTATTTTTGAGACACAGTCTCACTCTGTCGCCCAGGCTGGAGTGCAGTGGCGTAGTCTCAGATCTCTGCAACCTCCGCCTCCACAGTTTAAGCGATTCTCCTACCTCAGCCTCCTGAGTAGCTGGGACTATAGGCGCCCGCCACCACGCCCAACTAATTTTTGTATTTTTAGTAGAGACAGGGTTTCACCATGTTGGCCAGGATGGTCTCAATCTCTTAACCTCATGATCTGCCTGCCTCGGCTTCCCAAAGCACTGGGATTACAGACGTAAGCCACCACTCCCAGCTGACAACATGGCCTACTGTTCCTTTTATTTTACAGTACCAGACCTTACCTTCCAGGAAACCACTCAAATATATCAAATAAGTCAGAGAAGGTGGAAAAAAGGCTTATTATTATAAATTTGGCAGCATTATTTAAATTAAATCCCATTCAATTTAAATGAAACCTGAGCCATTTTTATTGCACTTTTAAAAAATAATCTGTTCAGAAAGTTATTTCTAGTACAATATTAGATTTCCAGTTCTTTCATTTTCTTATATGTATGAAAAATATAATCAAAGTTGGTGATCCCTTTCGTTACGTTAGCTTTAGAACACGGCTTTTACAATATTGCCTAATAAAATAACGTACCTGGCAGAACCTAACTCTCCAACAGGCTGTGTTCCTAAGGTTTAATCACCTCTAAAACAGCTTCCGAAGTTTAATGCACTTCCTAAACTACCATAGCACATATATACCTATGTAACAAACCTGCACATTCTGCACATGTATCTCGGAACTTATAATACTTTCAAAAAAGAAGAAAAAAAGTCCTTAAATAACGTATTAAATCAGACTACAATGATTACATAGGAAAATATGTACGGAGTTTCTCACTGGGCTATCAAGTATACAAGACCTTTCCTCCAGTCACATCTAGTATTCATTCATTCATTCATTCATTCACTTATTTATTCATTCATATTCATACCCATATTCTCCCATTCTCCCTCTCCCCCCATTACCCTCCCTCTGTCTTTTCCCCCTTCTCTCTCTTTCTCTTCCCTCCCACCCTCCCCAACTCTCTCTCTCTCAGACACACACACACACACACACAAACATACACACACACACACTGCTTAAAAGAAAGGCTCCCATAAATGTTATTTTCCTAATGAAAATTCCTTGTTTCCATTCTTGGGGCTAGCATACTTAGAAGTTATTATTTTTTTTTTTTTTTTTTTTGAGACGGAGTCTCGCTCTGTCGCCCAGCCCAGGCTGGAGTGCAGTGGCGCGATCTCGGCTCACTGCAAGCTCCGCCTCCCGGGTTCACGCCATTCTCCTGCCTCAGCCTCCCGAGTAGCTGGGACTACAGGTGCCCACAACCGCGCCCGGCTAATTTTTTGTATTTTTAGTAGAGACGGGGTTTCACCGTGGTCTCGATCTCCTGACCTTGTGATCCGCCCGCCTCGGCCTCCCAAAGTGCTGGGATTACAGGCGTGAGCCACCGCGCCCGGCCTTAGAAGTTATATTAAAGACAAAATATTTCAGGAAGATCAAGGCAGATGATATTCACTTACGGACAGGAAGCCAGGTGGGGGTGGATGAGAAGGAAACAGCTATTCTACTATATCATCTGTTCTGTGAAGCCTGCAAAACGTAAGCTTTGGTATCTTTGCTTTCCTCCCCAGGGGTACCCCAACTACAGAGCAGAATACAATCTTAAGGGTTCTTACTATACTCTTTATCCCTGTAACAAGCCCATAACCTTTTTGAGATTTCCAGCATCATTTATTATTGTTGTTCACAGTATCAGTAACAATAAGAGTGACATACACTAAAGAAAAAATGTGTTCTGTCATTCTTACTCCTATTCCACTTAAGTAAGTGAAGATACACAATATCTGATGCACACTTGGTACTGTTGGGGAATATGAAGCTGGGCAAACTTGGTCCCTAAAGGGCTATATGGATCATAATAGCAGGGGTTTAGGCCCACAATTTGAGATTGAGAGTCATTAAAATTTCACAGCAGCACCCATTAATGCATAGTATAGACTATAATTAGTCAGTATATTTTATACAAATTGGCACATGGGCTAGAGTGTGAAGCCTGAGCCTGGTGGTGGAAGGAGGGTGAAGATAATTTCAGGGAGATGAGCTCCAATGCTGGGGCTATTCTCCCTTACTGATCACTAGGACTTGTCATGGATGGGCTCAACAGGGACCTGTGTTAGAACAAGGAGAGAAAATGAGTCTAAGTTTGGCTTTGGCAGAATCTAAGCTGATGACAGTTGAAGGAATCGGAAAGGAAGGAAACACCAAGTTTCCAGAGGTAGGGAAGTCTGGGTATTTCCAGAATATACAAGCTGTTGAGGCCATTTCCAATTGCAGGCTCACATATTAAAAATGCAATCAGACATCCATAAACCAAACAACACCAGCACCTTAACTTCATATTCCCTTTAAAGCATTAATCTTGATCAAGCTTCAGGTTCCACTGAAAACGCCCCAAGTGCAAAAGAACATATATTACTGCTGTGTGGTTTTTGCCTTGGGAAAAGTCCCTTAAAGAGGCAATATACAGAAATGCTTTAAGTGGAAAAGCAGGGCAGCCTACAGAAGGTATTAGGATAGTAAAAGAAGTTCTTTGTTTAGGCAAGATATTTTTTAACCAAGAAAGTGAGAATGTAAACCTTATTGCTTTTAGTTGGAGGACAGCTGGCAGGAGGCTGATTCAGCGAACACTGGGGTTTAAAGGAAATTGGCAGGAGACTCAGGCAGATGTGGTTTGAATACTTCCCTAAAAGGATTAGGCTGAGTCACAAAAAGAAGTATAAAATGGAGAGGAAGGAATTTGGGGTCTTAATTCAAATTCTGTCACTGACTTGTTACTTAGGGTTTCCAAACGCAGTATGCCCAGCTCAGTGCTTTGAAAATATGTCTCCACTGTAAACCTCACCTGATAGGGAAAAAAAATGAGGATCAGAAAAGTTGTATAAATGAGTGATGATGCCAAGATCATAACATGTATTTCTCAGTTATCAAACTCACCCTTTCTTAATCATTGCTGGAAAACGTCCATATAGCATTCTTTTATAGGTAGAGACAAAAATATCAACATGAAAGAGTAACATCAAATAGTTGCTCAAGAAGTCAAAAGACTTTTTTCTCCCTTTGCAGGGCAGATGAGGCATGAGAATACTGCATCAAAGAATTGAGTAACATCTTAATTTTCACCTGCTATAATTTTCTGTGAAATAGCAAAATGGTCTCTACTTAGTTTTTCACATATTATATTTTAAAATATGTGTTGCTAGAAGGGCTTATAATTTATTCCATTAAGACTTTCAAGTGAAATAAACATGCTATAATTCTACTTAAAGATATTAAGGTAACATTTTCACATATTTCATTTTGAGGGCTTCATTTAATTGAAGTTGGGAAGAAAAATAATTAACACTAGAAAACTGCACTGGGTCTTAAGACTTGCTTTTTTAAATCAGTAAATAAATGCAACTACATCTCTGATTAAGAATAAACATTCTCTCTAAAGCCTCCCAAATCCCTTTATTATATGTAAAAATCTTGGAAGGGTCTGAACTGAATTAAGAAAAAAGTGTAACAAGCAACTACTATTAAAATAAGTATTATTCTTTCTCTTTCCTTTTCTCACCTCTATACTGATTGCTATCAACATGCAGTACTTAATGAAGCTTAATTTTAACATTCTGATATACAGCATTATAAACGTGCAACTCAATTACAGAAACACTGATAGGAATGATTATATATTATTCATAAAATGGAGATTTGGAAATAAGAATATATTTCTTCATGGAAGCAATATTATATATAACCATGTGATCCCATGCCAAATTGTAAACGCCACTTAAGCCATGATATGGTTAAACCTTAGCTGTAAAATACCTCATTACTAAGTAAAATACTGATTATACACAACACATGGAGAATTATGGGTTTTAGGAACACAGTAGCCCTATCCCCTGTCCATAAATGCAGCAGAAGGAGAAGAAAGGAAATAAGGCATATCTGAGTCCTGGAAGTTATACTCCAGAGAGATTCATCCAAAAAGGAAGAAAAACAAGGGGAAAAAAAAAAAAAAGCTTGTCAAAAAATTCTAGTTATCGGGGCTGGGCGCGGTGGCTCATGCTTGTAATCTCAGCACTTTGGAGGCTGAGGCGGGCAGAGCACGAGGTCAGGAGTTTGAGACCAGCCTGGCCAGCAAGGTGAAATCCCGTCTCTACTAAAAATATAAAAAATTAGACAGGCATGGTGGCGTGCGCCTGTGGTCCCAGCTACTCGGGAGGCTGAGGTAGGAGAATTGCTTGAACCCGGCAGTCGGAGGTTGCAGTGAGCTGAGATCGCACCACTGTACTCCAGCCTGGATGACAGAGTGAGACTCCATCTCCAAAAAATATATATATACACACATATATATACACACACACACATATATATATACACACATATACACACACACACACTAATCCTGATGGGGACATTTATAAGTCAGACTTTCTAAGTCAGGGACAGACAATACTCCACATAAAGAACTCTTGATATATTCTGCATAGTATGGAAACTATTGGACAAGAAGCCTTTACAGACAAGTTTTTTTTTTAAGGTCTACTGACAAGTACAATGTACACTTTTGCCAGTCTTGTAAAACTATTTTAAAAACTAGATGGTATAGGAATGGAAATAAACTGATCTTTTTAAAAAATATACAATTTTGGCAATAATATACATTTCAAAGGGCAATGTAAAAATTCTCATGTTTCAAACCACCTCTACATGGGTCACTAAGATACTTTAACAGTCAAACTTATACCAAATAAAAACTTATTAAAAAATAAACCCCAAAAGTTAACTACTAAGATTTCCGTTCTTTCTAAAGACTGTAGATTTGTTAAATGTTTCAATTGTTAGTCTATTTGGTAAGAGTTGGGATTTTGTTCAGTGGCTTTCAACTGAGGGTAGTTTTGCCCCACAGGAGACATTTGGCAATGTCTGAAAGCATTGTGCTTGTCACAATTGGGGGAAGATTACTACATTTATTTAGTAGGTTACATTAGTTTCCACATCAAGTTACCACAAATTAGGTGTCATAACAAATGACTACAAATTTGGTGGCAAAAACAACAGAAGTATATTCTTTCACAGTTCTGGAGGCCAGGAGTCTGAAATCAAGGTGTTGGCAAGGCCTTCCTTCTCTGAACTCTCTAGTGAAGAATCCTTCCTTGCCTCTGCCTAGCATCTGGGAGTTGCTGGCAACCTTGGCATTCCTTGGCTAGTGGTAGCTGCATTAGTCTAACATCTGCCTCTGTCTTCACATGATCATCTTCCCTCTGTGTATGTCTCCATCCAAATCTCCCTTTCCTTTCTTTTATAAAGACCACAGTCATTAGGTTTAGGGCTTACTCTAATTCAGTATGACCTTATTTTCATTCATTACATCTGCAAAGACTCTACTCCCAAATAAGGTCACTTTCACAGGTACCAAAGATCAGGGATTAAACATATCTTTTTGGGGTGTACAATTCACCCACCACATATGTAGAGGCCAGGGATGCTGCTAAACATTTTAGGATAACAGCTTGCCAGGACAAAGAATTACCCAGCGGAAAATGCCAATAGTACCAAAGTTGAAAAACCTTGATTTTGGACAGGTACATCGGCAACCCTGATTCTTCAATGTGATGATTCTTAATAATCTTTCAATGGCCCTGTGGCCCTAAATTCCTGTGCTGCATAGTTTAGGTGCAGACATTTTAAAGTGTGAACATTTTTTGCCACCTTTCCCTCCCAAGAACACCCTCCTGCCAGGGGTCTATTTTGAGGACTTTTTATGAAGGAAAACCACATGCTGGATGGACGCTGAAATGCAAACCAGGAAAACAGTCATAGTTATTAGCTATCTCACTGCTATTGGCTAAGTTAGAAAAGCACTTTGGGCTTCAAGATCAATCAAACGAGGTATCTAAATTCCCTTTCAGTTTCTCAGAAGTATATAATTGTAAGGCTATTAAAAGCTTCTGGTTTGGGATTAGAGACACATTAGTACAATAACCTCAATAACTTCAAAAATGCCAGGAAAATGCTATTTTCAAAAAAAAAGAATAACAACTCTTTAAAGGCAACATTCATTATTTCTATTCTAACATTATTTGAGATATTCTATGTTTAAATAGTGGCAATTTTTATCAGGAGTAGAGTTTATTTTTAGCAAAGTGTTGTGAGGTTTGTTCTCCTACATCAGCATATATGTCATGAGTTGTTAATTTCTAACATTCACCTTATATTGTGCAATACGTGAGACCAGCTGTACAAAGTTAATGTCAAAAGATTACACTCTAGGACAAATAGCCTCAACACATGTGATTTGTTTCTGTTGGAGGGCATATACACCTTTGGAAAATGATACCTAACAACATTAACAGATTTCTGAACTATTGTTTCAGTTTAATGCCTATGTAAACTGAATCTTTCTCACGTAAACTAATTCTTTTTGTTTCTTTTCAAACAATCTCAAAGTAGCAGAAACATTTCAAGAACAGAACATTTTCTCCTCTGAACCATGTGAGAGTAAGTTTCTGACCTGATGTTTCATGCCCCACGAAAACATTACCATCTATTTCCTACAAAGGACATTCCCCATACCATCCCAATACAGCCATTAAAATCAAGAAATGAATATATATGAAGCACCATCTCGTCCCTATACCCCATCTAAATTTCAAAAAAAAGTCCCTATAATGCACTTGGTAGCAAAAGGTTCCAGCTCAGAATCAAACATTGCCATTGGCTGTCACTTCTCTCTAATGTGGCTTCACTCTGGAACTGTGACAGTCTCTTCTGACTTTCATAACCTTGACACTTATTAAAATTCCAAGACAGTTCTGCTGATATATGATTATATTTGAGGCAGGCACATTTGGCAGGAACATCATAGAAGTGATGCTGTGCTCTTCTTACCAGATCGTCTCAGATGGCACACCATTTTTTGGTCTTTGATCGTTTGATTAAAGTGCTATCTGCCAAGCTTCCGTATCTTTTTCCCTTGATATTAATAAGCACATTCTGAAGAGTTACTTTGAATCTTCAATACTTTGTACCCCATCAAATTTTTCATTGATTCATTTTTTAATTTGCAGTAGTTGGTATTCATGAATCCTCATATTATTAGATGGGTTATAATCCACTAATATTATTATTTATTTTGATGCTCAATTTTGTCCCAGATTTGTCCAGTAGGAACCCCTTCATGTCGGCTCCTGTATCTTGACATGACTCATTATCCTTTGAGCACTCCATTGCTTTCTGGCACAAGATGTTCTAGGCTTATCTGCTACTTTCCCACTCAAGGCCTGAAATCAGCCATTTCTCCAAGAAGCCTTGGTTACTATTAGTAAAGAATGGTATTTAGAATCCAAGATCTGAGGGCTAAGTATACTCATCACTACTGGAAATCACTGCTAAGAATACATGTGCACACATTCGTATACACACACATACAACTTATTATGTATATCATACACATATATGTATATGACATGCATATGTATTCATCCATATATTTCCACATATACTTGTTTAAATCTATATGCCTATATAGACATAGGTAAAGAGACAGGGATTTAATGTCATGGGTTCACAGGGATACTGCCAACTGCAATCCAACACCACAGGGTTCATTCTACTTTTTCCCTATCTTTATTTCATTCTTCTCTAGTGAAAAACCTAGATCCTATTATCGTTCCTAGATTTAATTATTTGATCAATCACCCTGTATATTGCTAAACTCTCATTGCCACTGCCACACCTGTCCCCACAGAGATGTCTTCCTTACCCACTCGGGCTCCAACCTCCATCGCTGGTCTGACCCTCCTACATGCTTTCCTCCACATCTTGTTTGGGATCAAATATCACCCATCTGCTGCTCCTGCACAAAAGCCTTGTTAAATCAACTCTGGGACCCTGTGTCAAGCCGCCTCCTGCAGAAGCACCCATTCACCATGCTCAGGCCCTAACACTCCACACCAGGCTGCCCTCCTGCCTGGATGCCATCCTTACCAGGGTCAGCCTCAGATATCCTGATCTGAGCCCCTTGGGCTCCATCCACTTAGTAAGGATGTCTCCTTGCTCTTCCCCACCAAATAACTATAGGATCTATCGAGAGAAAGATGAGACGGAAGAGGGAAGAGAATGAGGGTGACAGAAGATGAGGAAGAGTCAGTTGCCCTAATTCTTAACAAATGTTTTAAACATATAATTTTTTTGTGATGATAAACTTAGGGTAAAAATGTTCATGCATCAGAAACATCACTATTAAAGGTAGGCTTAGGCTGGTCACAGTAGCTCTCGCCTATAATCCCAACACTTTGGGAGGCCGAGGCAGGAAGATTGCTTGAGCTTAGGAGTTCAAGGCCAGGCTACGCAACACAGTGAAATCCATCTCTACAAAAAATACAACAATTAGCCTGGTGTGGTGGCATATGCCTGTAGTCCCAGCCATGTGGGAGGCTGAAGTGGGAGGATCCCTTGAGCCCAGAAGTCAAGGCTGTAGTGAGCCATGAGTGTGCCTTGGTACTCTAGCCTGAGTGACAGAATGAGACCCTGTCTCAAAAATTAAATGAATGAATAAATAAATCAATAAAGGTAGGCTTATGGCTAATCTGTTCCCTTTAAACAGATTTTGGTCTTTGATCATTTGATCAAAGTGCTGTCGGCCAAGCTTCTCCACCATAAAGTTACTCTTTTTCCCTTGATATTAATAAGCACATTCTGAAGAGTTACTTTGAATCTTCAATACTTTGTACCCCATCAAACTTTTCATTGACTCATTTTTTAATCTACATCAGTTGGTACTCATAAATTCCCACATTATTAAATGAGTTGCAATTCACTAATATTATCATTTATTTGATGCTCAATTTGTCCCAGATTTGTCCAGTGGGAACCCCTTTAAATGTTCTTAAAGATAGAAACTGCTAGCATGTTCTACTGAGATATGGACTAACAATGTCAGACATATGTGGGTGCTTGAATAATATTTGCTTCAAAAATATTTATTACTAGAAAGCTGCTGTGTTTGGGGTGAGGGGTTAGTAGGGAAGGGGGTCCATAAAGGGAATGCAAAAGCCATGTCCTCTGGAAGTTAAAAGGATCATTTAAAATGATTCTACTGCAAACATTTTTCAAAAGATAAACATGACCCATTTCTCCAATTCGTGCCATGTAATAGTAATAATAATGATATTTAAATACTCCCACTGATGTATCCTTTACAAAGATATATTACATGTCTTATTTAATCAAAAAACCTTAAAAGAGTCCCTGTACCTAATTTTATTCTAGGACTCAAACTGTGTCAGCATGTCATTCAGTGCAAGTCAGACATTTAGATGCATAGGCTATGCTGTCAGTAGCTCTGAACTTTCATAGACATTTCCAATTAGCTCAGAGAGACAATTGGATATTGTGCTTAAGCACTGTGTTTAAGAAAACGGGCACTGGATGGACCAATGCCAAATTTCCTGCTCTACTGCTTAACTAAGTATGCGTATTTGGGCAATTACTTAACTTAAGCCCCAATTTCTTCATCTTGAGCCCAGAAGGTCAAGGCTGCAGTGAGCTGTGAATGTGCCTCTGCCCTCCAGCCTGAGCGACAGAGTTAGAATTCCCCAGGAGTGCAGAGGTTCTCAGAACTGCGATACTCTCAGATGAATTTTGAAAGGTGAAACAGGGATAGAAGAACTGGGGATAACTAGAAGGGAGAAAAACGTCCTGGACAATTCTTTTTTTTTTTTTTTTTTTTTTTTTTTCCAGCTGGAACTAAAAAAAATGCTAACTCATAGGGCTATATATATATATAACTATTCTTATTATTAAAATTTGACTCAAAGTCTTAAGTTAATAGAAAACCCATGTCCAAGTATGTAGGTCTATACATCTAGGTAAAAAAATATCCAGTAAACCTCACAATATCCTTTGGCAAAGAGAAAACTAAATTTCACAGAGATCAATACAGAATCTAGAAAACAAGCTGAGAGTGCCTGACAATTTTTAATTCTGGCTTAAATTCGATGCTAACATCATAACTTTTGTCTTGTACATTACTCCACAATTTTAGCTTAAGTGGAGCTAAAAGGACAGAACTTACACCATATACATAGAGGGACATCCTCTCCCCCCATTAATCTTATTGATTTACACCTTCATTTATTCCACTTTCATTTGTTTCCTTTTTTCTCTCTCTCTCTTTAGAGATAATCTCTGCATATCAACTTAACCCTGATGCCTATGGAATAAGTATTTACCTAACAGTGCACTCTCTAGACCATATCATTTTAAAGCTGTGGTTTTTAACCAGCTTAAAATCACATTTAAAGCTACACAGGGAGCTGATAAAAATTCTTAATGCCCACACTGAATACCAAGCCAAATGAACCAGAGTTTCGTAGGGAAAGATCCAGGTATCAGAATTTTTCAAGCTCTCTGGTGTTTCTGACATACAGTCAAGTAGAGAATCAAACTTCTACAATGAATCCAGAATGCACTGGTTCTCAGAACTGCAATACTCTGAGGTGAACCAGGGATAGAAGAATTGGAGATACCCAGAAGGGGGAAAAATGTCCCGGACAATTCTGTTTCTTTTACTTTCTTTTTTTTTTTTTTTTTTTGAGACTGTTTTGCGCTGTCACCCAGGCTGGAGCTTAGTGGCACCATCACCATGATAGCTCACTGCAGCCTCAAACTTTGGGCTGAAGCAATCTTTCTGCCCTGGCGTCCCAAGTACCTGGGACTACAAGTGTACATCACCACAACCGCACTTTAAAAAGTTTTTTTTAATAAAGAAAGGACCTTGCTATGTTGCCCAGGGTGGTCTTGAACTCCTGGATTCCAGCCATCCTCCCACCTCAGCACCCAAAAGTGCTGGAATTACAGGCCTGGACAATAAGTGGTATGATGGAAAAGAGATGTGGCACAAGGAAATTTAGAACTAGAGCAACCCAAGATGTTCTGTCCAAGTTGTTAACAACGAGACCTTTTAAAAGGCATTTATAAAAATTAATAGTCTTACCTTTTGATTCGCCTTCTTTCTCTATAGTGTATTACAAAAATTCCACATATTACAAGCCCACGAAAATAAATTCCCATGTGAGTTTGAAAACTTTTTGTAGAATAATGTCCCAATTTTAGTTACTGGTGGCCAATATTTACCTTGAGAGTAGCTTGAGAGGTGGTGGTGTTTTATTACCCTTACTGGCTGCTAACATTTGTGACACAGAAACCTGCAATAGGTTGGATGGACTCCTTTCAACATGAAAAGTAATTATAAACAGGTGAAGGTAAAACGGCAATTTTCGTGTTGGCTTTGGTAATGTTTTGCACGTAATCCCTCTGTCAAAGTGTCTTAAACAATAAAACAGCAAGCACTAATCACACACACACACGCACACACACATTTTGTTTTCAAAGATCACGGTGTAAAATGAAGATACACACACGTTATCCTGTAAGTTGTGGATCTTTGGTTGGCTGGTTGGTTATGAAGCTTTTTGCCCTCTCAGCTCTAAAAAAAAACATCCTTGGCAAGGTGAGGTGGCTCACGCCTGTAATCCCAGCACTTTGGGAGGCCGAAACGGGCAGATCACCTGAGGGTGTGAGTTTGAGACCAGACTGACCAATGTGGAGAAACCCCGTCTCTACTAAAAATATAAAATTAGTCTGGCGTGGTGGCTGGCGTATGCCTGTAATCGCAGCTATTCTGGAGGCTGAGAGAGAAGAATCGCTTGAACCCGGGAGGCGGAGGTTGCGGTGAGCCGAGATCACGCCACTGCACTCCAGCCTGGGCAACAAGAGCAAAACTGTCTCAAAAAAAAAAAAAAAAAAAAAATTCCTCAAAGCCAACCCACCTGCCAAGAGGAGGGAAGGAGGTAAGGGGGAGCTTTACTCTGGAATCAAGAAAAGGGAGTAGGCCTTGGGAAAATGTGGCTTTCAAAATTCATTCCACATTTGCACAAGCCAAGTCGCTAGCTGGTCCCTGCATCCACCTACACACCCCACTGACCTCTTCCTAGGAAAAACCACACTCCCCACCGTTACCTACGCCCCCGAATTGTGGGGCGCTGTTTGTTCAATCTCTCCCCAAAGAGCGCAGGAGCGCGAGCCGCCCCAGTTCCAGGGTTCAGCTTAGGTGACACAAACGTAGCCAATGGGAGGCCGCCGCCGCCAATCGCCACCCACCCTTACCAGCATCCCGGCGCCTCTCCCCGCCACCCTTGCCCGGCGCGCCGGCGATGCCCTCTGCCCGCGGGGACCCAAGCCTCGCGCGCCCCTTCCTGCGCGCCCTCCGCCCTCCCTACCCTGGCCCCTGTAGCCATCACACCTGGGGCACTGCCGTCCGCCGAGCTTGGGCGCGCGGTGGCGAGAAGGCACTGGAGGAGGAGGAGCAATCGGGGCGTAGGCGCCCTGGCCGCCAGCAGGCCGGGGAGGGCGCGCATGGCGCCGGAGGGTCCGCCTCGGTCCTCGTGGATACTGCTCTCTCAGCTCGCTGCCGCGGGTGTCCGGAGTCCCTGCGCACACTCGCCTGTGGCCCGGCGCCCGCAGTCAGTGCCGGCGGCAGGACGCTGAAGAAAAGGCGGAATGGGAGGGGCCCGGCCGCCTTGCCCTACTCCCCCGAGACGCTCTCACCGCGCCCGGCCCTCCACCAATTATGCAGCCCTCAGCCGGCTGCTGGCGTTCCCGGATGTGCGGTGCTACTTCCCGGCTGCAGCCTCTCTGGCCTCCGCCCTCTCGGTTCTAGCAGGTCCAGGTCGGGAGAGAGCTTGGGCAGGTTGTGTCTAGCCCATCTGCTGGGGAGAGGTTGAAACTCTCCCTGCAGGCTGGCCTTTGCACTTCACCTGAGGCAGGTTTCACTAATTTGCTTTGATGGGACACATGAGAGTATAGAAGACTTTTCTCCTCCCCGACCCCGGACATCTTTGGACTTTCTTATGAGGGAGGCTTGTTTTTGCTGCAGGTGTAAAGGTTCTATCCAGCTGCCAGACAACTTGTACTAATCTTTCTTTGCTTTGCCTACCAATCACACACACCCTCTCTTCTAGCCTCTGAAGGCTTCACTGGTTTTCTCTGGGTGAAGGTTTCAGAGTCCCAAGGCCCCATACCGTGTCTGATTTTACTTTATTTTTGTTTGTTAAGCCTAACAGCTTCTGAGGAGCCACCTAGAGCTCAAGAAGCAAAAGCTACTGAGAGTAGATACTATGTAAACTGCACAAGACGTTGACCTTTGTTAAATCTGAACACTGTTTAAGATAATGCTATCTCTTACCCACAAGGCTGTAGTTTGAAATTTTCAGTGCTCTGAACCAAATTAAATAAAACAACTAATTAGTGCTTTATCCAGGAGGGAAGGAGAAATCTATGTTATAACATTGAAACACATTGATTTGATTTCTCTCTGGGATGTTATAACACATTAAAAGATATTTTATAGATTTTTCACGAGCTTTGTTTCCTCTCCCTGTATTTTCTGAAGTTCAGCTTTCACGTTCGTAAATTCAAAGTATATCAGCGTCAAAAAAAAAAAAAAAAAAAGGATTGGAAATAACGTAAGAGACAGATTTTGAAAATAGAACTATTTAACAAAACCTATGCTTACTCCAGGCAGGAATGGTTAATTTTTAATTGGTACGTATTACTAAAACATGTCCGTTTCTGGTCTAGTATTATATGCGCAAAACTTTGGAAACAATGTAGATTCTTCAAATTGGCAGTGAGAGAATATGAATAATACAATTCATTCAACAATATCATCTACCAGGTGCCAGTCATTGTGTTCAAAAGAGGCTGGATAGGAACACATGCACAAATGCATGCATGCACACATGTACACACACACACACACAAATTAAACAACTGTTTATCAGTGAATGACAAATCTCAGAAAAGCCTCTTCTCAGAAAGTTATGGTCACAATGATTAAAATCTTTTGAATGAAATTTTAAAAGATGCCTTCAAGGACTAAGTCTTATTACACTGTTGACCCTCTCAGGGCATTGACAGGACTTGCTAAACCCAAATTGCCTAATCAATGGCAACTACATCACGCCTCTTTCTTTCTACCCTGCATCTGGTCTCAGGACTAACTGAACACATTTCCCTATAATTAGGTAGAGTGTCAACAGTAAGCACTTCTCACCTCAAACTAAACTCTGACTGACTTTTCCCAGTTAGTCTCTTAAAATCCTTAGACACAAATTCACCCTTCTTCTAATGAGCTGAACTTACTTAAAGAAACATTTTTTTCAGTCGAATCAGCATATTTATGACCAGAAAAACTTACTTGCCCAGGTTGATGCTGATCCCCACTGTTGCTTTTGCTGTTAGAACAAAAAAGTTGAGAAAGAAATATAATTCTCATTTTGCTAAGCATTTTAAAAGTCTTTTCATCATTGTTCCTGTTCTATATTTAGATATTTGATATTTCCAGCCTTATCCGCACTCCACTTTTTCAAATGCTCCATATCCTTTAAAACCAGCTTATCAACTACCTTCCCTATATAACTTTTTCTGACCTTTCTGGTCCAAATTGACCTTTCCCTCCTTGGTGAAATAAATATTGCAACAAGCACTTTGACACTCCCATCATCATAAAGTGTATAAAAGGGGAATAAGGGTCCTTTGTTTTCTCCCCTTGAGTTAGGTGAGCTCTGTGACTCCCCTAACCTACTGAATATTGCTGAAGAGATATTGTGTGGGCTGGCTGGGTGTGGTGGCTCAGGCCTGTAATTCCAGCACTTTGGGAGGCTGATGCAGGTGGATCACAAGGTCAGGAGCTCAAGACCAGCCTGGCCAATATGGTGAAACCCTGTCTCTACTAAAAATGCAAAATAAAATTATCTGGGCATGGTGGCGCATGCCTGTAATCCCAGCTACTTGGGAAGCTAAGGCAGAAGAATTGATTGAATCCAGGAGGCAGACCTTGCGGTGAGCCAAGATCACATCACTGTACTGCAGCCAGGGCAACAGAGCAAGACTCTGTCTCAAAAAAAAAAAAAAAGAGAGAGAGAGAGAGATTGTGTGGGCTTTCTGTTCCAGACCACAAGAGCTTCCACTTCCTTTCTCTTGGAGACCTTGCTCACAGAAGACAGTTCCCTGGTAAAAAGTACTACTGTATTACCCTTAGACTGCCACACTGTGAGAAACCCAAATGCCATGGAGGAACCCGTAAAAATAAAGTCAGGTCAAGTAAAAAAGGAGTATGAAGATTTATTATACATACAAAAGAATAGTTCACAAACCGGAAGACTTCAAATCAAAAGTAGTAAGAAACTTGACATGAGAGTCACAGTGCAGCTTATAAAGCATCAGTGAGGAAGTGCATTGACCTCTATTGTGGGTGGCTATTAAAAACTTACATTCCTTTTTGGGCAAGTAGAGCTGTATAAGCTTAGTTGTCTCTAACAGTTTGGTTCAATTTCATCATACTAACAAGAAAGGAAAGCTTAACTTTTGTTAATGTTTAGAAATTGCATTTCAGGGAAATCAGGATAGCTTAAATTTTGGTTATGTGGCTATGAGTGGTTGACCTAGGGATATAATGTGTCCTCCATTTTGATTCTACTTTAACAAATCCCCCATACAGGACCTTAAATCATTGTTGAGTGTTTACTTTGCTGTGCAGAAGCTTTTTAGCCTGATTCAATCCCATTTGTCTATTCTTTCTTGGTTGCCTGTGCTTTAGAGGTCTTACACAAAATATTGTTTCTCAGACTAATGTCCTGGAACAATTTCCTGAAGTTTTCATCTAATCATTTCGTAGTCATAGTTGCAGGCCTTAGATTCAAACCTTTAATCCATTTTAATTGTATTTTTGTGTATGGTGAGATATAGAGGTTTAGTTTCATCCTTCTACATGTAATTACCCAGTTTTCCCAGCACCATTTATTAAATAGACTCTCATTTTCCCATTGTATGCTCTTGGTACTGTTGTTGAAGATGAACTGGTTGTCAACGCATTGATTTATATCTGGGTTCTCTATTCTGTTTCATTGGTCTATGTGTCTGTTTTCTTGCCAGTTCTATGCTAATTTGATTACTATAGCTTTTTTTTTTTTTTATCTTTAACTGTTGTTGTAAGTTCCAGGGTACATGTGCAGACTATGCAGATTTCTTAAGTAGGTAAATGTGTGCCATGGTGGTTTGCTTCACAGATCATCCCATCACCTAGGTATTAAGCCCAGCATGCATTAGCTATTCTTCCTGATGCTCTCCCTCCTGCAACACCCCACCCCAACAGGCCCATCATGTGTCCACGTGGTCTCATCTTTCAGCTCATTCAGGTGAGAATATGTGGTGTTTGGTTTTCTGTCCCTGCGTTGGTTTGCTGAGGATAACAGCTTCCAGCTCCGTCTATGTCTCTACAAAGGATATGATCTCATTCCTTTTTATGGTTCAATAGTATTCCATGGTGTATATGTACAACATTTTCTTTATCCAGTCTACCACTGATGGGCATTTGGATAGATTCCATGTCTTTATTATTGTGAATAGTTGGTTACTATATCTTTTTTTTATTATTATTATACTTTAAGTTCTAGGGTACATGTGCACAACGTGCAGGTTTGTTACATATGTATACTTATGCCATGTTGGTGTGCTGCACCCATTAACTCATCATTTACATTACGTATTTCTCCTAATGCCATCCCTCCCCTATCCCCCAACCCCAAGACAGGCCCTGGTATGTGATGTTCCCCACCCTGTGTCCAAGTTTTCTCATTGTTCAGTTCCCACCTATGAGTGAGAACATGCGGTGTTTGGTTTTCTATTCTTGCGATAGTTTGCTGAGAATGATGGTTTCCAGCTTCATCCATGTCCCGACAAAGGACGTGAACTCATCTTTTTTTATGGCCACGTAGTATTCCATGGTGTATATATATTCCACATTTTCTTAATCCAGTCTATCATTGATGGACATTTGGGTTGGTTCCAAGTCTTTGCTATTGTGGATAGTGCCGCAATAAACATACATGTGCAAGTGTCTTTATAGTCACATGATTTATAATCCTTTGGGTATATACCCAGTAATGGGATCGCTGGGTCAAACGGCATTTCTGGTTTTAGGTCCTTGAGGAATCATCACACTGTCTTCCACAATGGTTGAACTAGTTTACACTCCCACCAACAGTGTAAAAGCGTTCCTATTTCTCCACATCCTCTCCAGCACCTGTTGTTTCCTAACTTTTTAATGATCACCATTCTAACTGGTGTGAGATAGTATCTCATTGTGGTTTTGATTTGCATTTCTCTATGACCAGTGATGATGAGCATTTTTTCATGTGTCTGTTGGCTGTATACATGTCTTGTTTTGAAAAGTGTCTGTTCATATCCTTTGCCCACTTTTTGATTGGCTTGTTTGATTTTTTTTCTTGTAAATTTGTTTAATTTCTCTGTAGATTCTGGATATTAACCCTTTCCCAGACGGGTAGATTGCAAAAATTTTCTCCCATCCTCTAGATTGCCTGTTCACTCTCATGGTAGTTTCTTTTGCTGTGCAGAAGCTCTTTAGTTTAATGAGATCCCATTTGTCTATTTTGACTTTTGTTGCCGTTGCTTTTGGTGTTTTAGTCATGAAGTCCTTGCCCATGCTTATGTCCTGAATGGTATTGCCTAGGTTTTCTTCTAGGGTTTTTATGGTTTTACATATAACACTTAAGTCTGTAATCCATCTTGAATTAATTTTCGTATAAGGTGTAAGGAAGGGATCCAGTTTCAGTTTTATACATATAGCTAGCCAGTTTTCCCAGCATCATTTATTAAATAGGGAATCCTTTCCCTATTTCTTGTTTTTGTCAGGTTTGTCAAAGATCAGATGGTTGTAGATGTGTGGTGTTATTTCTGAGGCGTCTGTTTTGTTCCATTGGTCTATATCTCTGTTTTGGTGCTAGTACCATGCTGTTTTGGTTACTGTAGCCTTGTAATATAGTTTGAAGTCAGGTAGCATGATGCCTCCAACTTTGTTCTTTTTGCTTAGGATTGTCTTGGCTATAAGGGCTCTTTTTTGGTTCCATATGAACTTTAAAGTAGTTTTTTCCAATTCTGTGAAGAAACTCATTGGTAGCTTGATGAGGATGGCATTGAATCTATAAATTACCTTGGGCAATATGGCCATTTTAACGATATTGATTCCTCCTATCCATGAGTGTGGAATGTTCTTCCATCTGTTTGTGTCCTCTTTTATTTCACTGAGCAGTGGTTTGTAGTTCTCCCTGAAGAGGTCCTTTACATCCCTTGAATGTTAGATTCCTAGGTATTTTATTCTCTTTGAAGCAATTGTGAATGGAAGTTCATTCATGATTTGGCTCTCTGTTTGCCTGTTACTGGTGTATAAGAATGCTTGTGACTTTTGCACATTAATTTTGTATCCTGAGACTTTGCTGAAGTTTCTTATGAGCTTCAGGAGATTTTGGGCTGAGATGATGAAGTTTTCTAAATATACAATCATGTCATCTGCAAACAGGGACAATTTGACTTCTTCTTTTCCTAATTGAATACCCTTGATTTCTTTCTCTTGCCTGATTGCCCTAGCCAGAACTTCCAACACTATGTTGAATAGGAGTGGTGAGAGAGGGCATCCCTGTCTTGTGCCAGTTTTCAAAGGGAATGCTTCCAGTTTTTGCCTATTCAGTATGATATTGGCTGTGGATTTGTCATAAATAGCTCTTATTATTTTGAGATACGTTCCATCAATACCTAGTTTATTAAGAGTTTTTAGCATGAAGGGCTGTGGAATTTTCTCAAAGGCCTTTACTGCATCTGTTGAGATAATCATGTGATTTTTGTCTTTGGTTCTGTTTATATGCTGGATTACATTTACTGATTTGCGTATATTGAACCAGCCTTGCATCCCAGGGATGAAGCCCACTTGGTCATGGTGGATAAGCTTTTTGATGTGCTGCTGGATTCAGTTTGCCAGTATTTTATTGAGGATTTTTGCGTCAATGTTCATCAGGGATATTGGTCTAAAATTCTCTTTTTTTGTTGTGTCTCTGCCAGGCTTTGGTATCAGGATGATGTTGGCCTCATAAAATGAGTTAGGGAGGATTCTCTCTTTTTCTATTGATTGGAATAGTTTCAGAAGGAATGGTACCAGCTCCTCCTTGTACCTCTGGTAGAATTCGGCTGTGAATCCATCTGATCCTGGACTCTTTTTGGTTGGTAGGCTATTAATTATTGCCTCAATTTCAGAGCCTGCTATTGGTCTCTTCAGGGATTCAACTTCTTCCTGGTTTAGTCTTGGGAGAGTGTAAGTGTCCAGGAAATTATTCATTCCTTCTAGATTTTCTAGTTTATTTGCGTAGAGGTGTTTATAGTAATCTCTGATGGTTGTTTGTATTTCTGTGGGGTCGGTGGTGATATCCCCTTTATCATTTTTTATTGCATCTATTTGATTCTTCTCTCTTTTCTTCTTTATTAGTCTTGCTAGCAGTCCATCAATTTTGTTGATCTTTTCAAAAAACCAACTCCTGGATTCACTGATTTTTTGGAGGGTCTTTTGTGTCTCTATCTCCTTCAGTTCTGCTCTGATCTTAGTTGTTTCTTGCCTTCTGCTAGCTTTTGAATTTGTTTGCTCTTGCTTTTCTAGTTCTTTTAATTGTGATGTTAGAGTGTCAATTTTAGATCTTTCCAGCTTTCTCTTGTGGGCATTTAGTGCTATAAATTTCCCTCTACACACTGCTTTAACTGTGTCCCAGAGATTCTGGTATGTTGTATCTTTGTTCTCATTGGTTTCAAAAAACATCTTTATTTTGTTTATTTATTTATTTATTTATTTATTATTATACTTTAAGTTCTAGGGTACATGTGCATAACGTGCAGGTTTGTTACATATGTATACTTGTGCCATGTTGGTTTGCTGCACCCATCAACTCATCAGCACCCATCAACTCATCATTTACATCAGGTATAACTCTCAATGCAATCCCTCCCCCCTCCCCCCTCCCCATGATAGGCCCCAGTCCAAAAAACATCTTTTTTTCTGCCTTTATTTCATTATGTACCCAGTAGTCATTCAGGAGCAGGTTGTTCAGTTTCCATGTAGTTGAGCACTTTTGATTGAGTGTCTTAGTCCTGAGTTCTAGTTTGATTGTTCTGTGGTCTGAGAGACAGTTAGTTATAATATCTGTTCTTGTACATTTGCTGAGGAGTCCTTTACTTCCAATTATGTGGTCAATTTTGGAATAAGTGCAATGTGGTGCTGAGAAGAATGTATATTCTATTGATTTGGGGTGGAGAGTTCTGTAGATGTCTATTAGTTCTGCTTGCTGCAGAGATGAGTTCAATTCCTGGATATCCCTGTTAACTTTCTGTCTCGTTGATCTGTCTAATGTTGACAGTGGGGTGTTAAAGTCTCCCATTATTATTGTATGGTAGTCTAAGTCTCTTTGTAAGTCTCTAAGGACTTGCTTTTTGAATCTGGGTGCTCCTGTATTGGGTGCATATATATGTAGGGTAGTTAGCTCTTCCCGTTGAATTGATCCCTTTACCATTATGTAATGGCCTTCTTTGTCCCTTTTCATCTTTGATGGTTTAAAGCCTGTTTTATCAGAGACTAGTATTGCAATCCCTGCTTTTTGTTGTTGCTGTTGTTCTCCATTTGCTTGGTAGATCTTCCTCCATCCCTTTATTTTGAGCCTATATGTGTCTCTGCATGTGAGATGGGTCTCCTGAATACAGCAAACTGATGGGTCTTGACTTTTTATCCAATTTGCCAGTCTGTGTCTTTTAATTGGACCATTTAGTCCATTTACATTTACCTTTAAGGTTAATATTGTTATGTGTTTTGGTTTGCACTAGGATGCAAAAGAAAAATCCCTGCACTTTCTGTCTGTCTTTGTGGCGGCCCAGATTGAATTGGGGAATACATCTATAGCCTAGAAATGTAGGCTATGTTAATGGTAATGTAATTTTTGCAATGTAATGTTTGAAAAATATTAATGTAGTTTTTGTTTTTACAGTAACAAATTTGGCAATTACTGACAAAAACAAGCAATGGGCTCTACATTCTGTTCCATTTTTCTAGATACTAGACCTTTGTCAGATTCATAATTTACAAAAATTTTCTCCCAGTCTGTAGGTTTTCTGTTTATTCTGTTGATAGTTTATTTTGCAGTGCAGGAGATATTTACTTTAATTAGGTCTCATTTGTCAGTTTTTGTTTTTGTTGCAATTGCTTTTGGTGCCTTCTTCATGAAATCTTTGCCAGTGCGTATGTCCTGAATGTTATTGCCCAGGTTGTTTTCCAAGGTTTTTATAGATTTGGTTTTTACATTTAAGTGTTTTCTCCATCTTGAGTTAATTTTTTTATACGGTATAAAGAAGGGGTCCAGTTTTAATTTTCTGCATGTGGCTAGCCAGTTCTTGAACAAGGAATCCTTTCCACATTGCTTGTTTTCATCAGGTTTGTCAAAGATCAGATAGTTGTAGGTGTGCAGTTTTATTTCTGAGTTCACTGTTCTGTTCCATTAGTCTATTTGCCTGTTCTTATACCAGTACCATGCTATTTTGGTTACTGTATCCCTGTAGTATAAAGTCAGGTAGGGTGATGGCTCCTGCTTTGTTTTTGCTTTTTTTGTTTGTTTGTTTGTTTTGCTATTTTTGCTTAGAATTGCCTTAGATATTCAGGCTCTTGTTTGGTTCCATATGAATTTTAAAATAGTTTTCTCTAATTCTGTGAAGGATGTTGATGGTAGTTTAAGGGGAATAGATTCTTTACGATATTGATTCTTCCTATCCATGAACATGGAATGTTTTTCCATTTGTTCATGTCATCTCAGATTTATTTGAGCAGTGGTTTGTGATTCTCCTTGTAGAAATCTTTCACCTGCCTTATTAGCTGTATTCCTTGGTATTTTATTCTTTTTGTGGCAATTGTGAATGGAATATCATTCATGATTTGACTCTTGCCTTCACTGTTTTTGGTGTTTAGGAATGCTAGTGATTTTTCCACATTGATTTTGGATCTTGTGACTTTGCTGAAGTTGTTTATCAGCTTAAGAAGCTTTTGGGCTGAGATAATGGAGTTTTCTAGATATAGGATCATGTCATCCACAATGAGAAATAGTTTGACTTCCTCTCTTCCTATTTGAGTACACTTTACTTCTTTCTCTTGCCTAATTGCCCTGGCCAGAAATTCCAATGCTATGTTGAATAGGAATGATGACAGAGGGCATCCTTGTTTTATGCCAGTTTTCAAGGGAAATGCATACAGCTTTTGCCAATTCAGTATGATGCTGGCTGTAGATTTGTCATAGATGGCTCTCATTATTTTGAGGTTTGTTCCTTCAATAGCTAGTTTATTAGGGGGTTTTTTACGTGAAGGAATGTTGAGTTTTATCAAAAATCTTTTCTGCATCTATTGCGATAATCATGTGGTTGTTTGTCTTTAGTTCTGTTTATGTGATTAATCACACTTATTGATTTGCATATGTTGAACCAACCTAGAATCCCAGGGCCTACTTGACTGTGGTGGATAAGCTTTTTGATGTGCTGCTGGATTTGGTTTTCAAGTATTTTGTTGAGGATTTTTGCATCAATGTATATCAAGACTATTGGCCTGAAGTTTTCTTTTTTGTTGTATCTCTGCCAGATTTTGATATCAGGATGATGCTGGCCTCATAGAATGAATTAAGGAGGAGTCCCTGCATTTCAATTTTTTGGAATAGTTTCAGGAGGCCCATTGCTTGTTTTTGTCAGTTTTGTCGAAGATCAGATGGTCATAGGTGTGCTGCCTTTTTCCTGGGCTCTACATTCTGTTCCAATTTTCTATGTGAATATTTTTATACCAGTACCATGCTGAAGGAGTTTTCTGGCTGAAACTATGGGGTTTTCTAGATTTAAAATCATGTCATCTACAAAGAGATATATTTAGAGTTTCTCACTTTCCATTTGGATGCCCTTTATTTCTTTCTCTTGCCAGACTGATCTGGCCAGAACTTTCAATGATATGTTGAATAGGAGTGGTAAGAGAGAGCATTCTTGTCTTGTGCCAATATTCAAAAGGAATGCTTCCAGGTTTTGACCATTCAGTATGATGTTGGTTGTGGATTTGTCATAGATGGCGCTTACTATTTGAAGTACATTCCTTCCATACTTAGTTTATTGAGTTTTTAACATGAAGGGGTGTTGAATTTTATTAAAAGCTTCTTTTGCCTCTATTGAGATGAGCATGTGGCTTTTGTCTTTAGTTTTGTTTATGTGGTTAATCACATTTATTGATTTGCATATGTTGAACTAACCTTGCATCCCAGGGATGAAGTCTATTTGAGCATGATGAAATAGCTTTTCGTGTGCTGCTGGATTTGGTTTGCAAGTGCTTTGGTTTTTTGAGGACTTTTACATAGATACTCATCAAGGATATTTTTGGCTTGAAGTTTTCTTTTTTTTGTTGTGTCTTTGCCTGGTTTGGGTGTCAGGATGATGCTTCATAGGATAAGTTGAGAGGAGTCCTTCTTCCTTAATTTTTGAAATAGTTTCAGTAGGAATGGTACCAGTTCTTTTCACATCTGGTAGAATTCAGCCATGAATTCATCTGGTGCTGGGATTTTTTGGTTGGTAGGCTATTTATTACTGATCCAATTTTGTTCCTTGTTATTGGTCTGTTCGGGAATACTGTCTATTCCTGGTCCTGTCTTAGGAAGATGCATGTGTCCAGGAATTTATTCTTTTCCAGGTTTTCTAGTTTGTGTACGTAGTGGTGTTTTTAGTAGTTTCTGATATCTATTTTTCTTTCTGTGAGGTCAGTGGCAACATCCCCATCATCATTTCTTTCTTTTTTTTTTTTTAATCAAACAGAGAATTTCAGTTTAATGTGTTATGATTTATTTTTATTTTTGAACAAAGTGGGCATTTTTAATGGTAACAAATGAACCACTACTGTGAAGAAAAATAAAACTACAAAATTTAACAGTTGTGTTATGCCGGTCAGTCAAATTTTGGGTGCCTATGCACAAACCATTCTTCACAGCACTGCACTACCTAGCATGGCAGCAATTATGCAAGGCTCAAAAGGGACTCACATCAAATTATCATCGCAGTGTTAGTGGAGCTCACTCTTGGCATATATTAAACTTATTTTGTTACACCACGGTAATATTTGAAAGAAGCACAGTCACCTTATTTTCTAATCATTGTTTTCTTCATAAGCACAAAGCTAAAGCCCATAGTAGGTGGTGAAAGCTGAGAACATCTTCTAAACATTGATTCAAAATGACAGGATATAATCTTTTCCTTGATGAAATTTCTGTATTTTTTTTCATTTTTTTTTTATTATTATACTTTAAGTTCTAGGGTACATGTGCATAATGTGCAGGTTTGTTACATATGTATACTTGTGCCATGTTGGCGTGCTGCACCCATCAACTCGTCAGCACCCATCAACTCGTCATTTACATCAGGTATAACTCCAAGTGCAATCCCTCCCCTCTCCCCCCTCCCCATGATAGGCCCCAGTGTATGATGTTCCCCTTCCCAAGTACAAGTGATCTCATTGTTCAGTTCCCACCTATGAGTGAGAACATGCGGTGTTGGTTTTCTGTTCTTGCGATAGTTTACTGAGAATGATGGTTTCCAGCTGCACCCATGTCCCTACAAAGGACACAAACTCATCCTTTTTTATGGCTGCATAATATTCCATGGTATATATGTGCCACATTTTCTTAATCCACTCTGTCACTGATGGACATTTGGGTTGATTCCAAGTCTTTCCTATTGTGAATAGTGCCACAATAAACATACGTGTGCATGTGTCTTTACAGCAGCATGGTTTATAATCCTTTGGGTATATACCCAGTAATGGCATGGATGAGTCATATGGTACTTCTAGTTCTAGATCCTTGAAGAATCGCCATACTCTTTTCCATAATGGTTGAACTAGTTTACAATCCCACCAACAGTGTAAAAGTGTTCCTATTTTTCCACATCCTCTCCAGCACCTGTTGTTTCCTGACTTTTTAATGATTGCCATTCTAACTGGTGTGAGATGGTATCTCATTGTGGTTTTCATTTGCATTTCTATGATGGCCAGTGATGATGAGCATTTTTTCGTGTGTCTGTTGGCTGTATGAATGTGTTCTTTTGAGAACTGTCTGTTCATATACTTTGCCCACTTTTTGATGGGGTTGTTTGTTTTTTTCTTGTAAACTCGGTTGAGTTCTTTGTAAGTTCTGGATATTAGCCCTTTGTCAGATGAGTAGATTGCAAAAATTTTCTCCCATTCTGTAGGTTGCCTGTTCACTCTGATAGTAGTTTCTTTTGCTGTGCAGAAGCTCTTTAGTTTAATTAGATCCCATTTGTCAATGTTGCTTTTGTTGCTATTGCTTTTGGTGTTTTAGACATGAAGTCCTTGCCCATGCCTATGTCCTGAATAGTATAACCTAGGTTTTCTTCTAGGGTTTTTATGGTATTAGGTCTAACATTTAAGTGTCTAATCCATCTCGAATTAATTTTCATATAAGGTGTAAGGAAAGGATCCAGTTTCAGCTTTCTACTTATGGCTAGCCAATTTTCCCAGCACCATTTATTTAATAGGGAATCCTTTCCCCATTTCTTGTTTTTCTGAGGTTTGTCAAAGATCAGATGGCAGTAGATGTGTGGTATTATTTCTGAGGACTGTGTTCTGTTCCATTGGTCTATATGTCTGTTTTGGTACCAGTACCATGCTGTTTTGGTTACTGTAGCCTTGTAGTATAGTTTGAAGTCAGGTAGCGTGACGCCTCCAGCTTTGTTCTTCTGACTTAGGATTGTCTTGGCAATGCAGGCTCTTTTTTGGTTCCATATGAACTTTAAAGTAGTTTTTTTCCAATTCAGTGAAGAAATTCATTGGTAGCTTGATGGGGATGGCATTAAATCTATAAATTACCTTGGGCAGTAAGGCCATTTTCATGATATTGATTCTTCCTATCCATGAGCATGGTATGTTCTTCCATTTGTTTGTGTCCTCTTTGATTTCACTGAGCAGTGGTTTGTAGTTCTCCTTGAAGAGGTCCTTTACATCCCTTGTCAGTTGGATTCCTAGGTATTTTATTCTCTTTGAAGCAATTGTGAATGGAAGTTCATTCATGATTTGGCTTTCTGTTTGTCTGTTACTGGTGTATAAGAATGCTTGTGATTTTTGCACATTAATTTTGTATCCTGAGACTTTGCTGAAGTTGCTTATCAGCTTAAGGAGATTTTGGGCTGAGATGATGGGGATTTCTAAATATACAATCATGTCATCTGCAAACAGGGACAATTTGACTTCTTCTTTTCCTAACTGAATATCCTTGATTTCTTTCTCTTGCCTGATTGCCCTAGCCAGAACTTCCAACACTATGTTGAATAGGAATGGTGAGAGAGGGCATCCCTGTCTTGGGCCAGTTTTCAAAGGGAATGCTTCCAGTTTTTGCCCATTCAGTATGATATTGGCCGTGGGTTTGTCATAAGTAGCTCTTATTATTTTGAGATACGTTCCATCAATACCGAGTTTATTGAGAGTTTTTAGCACGATGAGCCGTTGAATTTTGTCAAAGGCCCTTTCTGCATCTATGGAGATAATCATGTGGTTTTTGTCTTTGGTTCTGTTTATATGCTGGATTACATTTATTGATTTGCATATGTTGAACCAGCCTTGCATCCCAGGGATGAAGCCCATTTGATCATGCTGGATAAGCTTTTTGATGTGCTGCTGGATCTGGTTTGCCAGTATTTTACTGAGTATTTTTGCATCGATGTTCATCAGGGATATTGGTCTAAAATTCTCTTTTTTTGTTGTGTCTCTGCTAGGCTTTGCTATCAGGATGATGTTGGCCTCATAAAATGAGTTAGGGAGGATTCCCTCTTTTTCTATTGATTGGAATAGTTCAGAAAGAATGGTACCAGCTCCTTTTTGTACCTCTGGTAGAATTCGGCTGTGAATCCATCTGGTCCTGGACTCTTTTTCATTGGTAGGCTATTAATTATGGCCTCAATTTCAGAGCCTGCTATTGGTCTATTCAGGAATTCCGCTTCTTCCTGGTTTAGTCTTGGGAGAGTGTAAGTGTCCAGGGAATTATCCATTTCTTCTAGATTTTCTAGTTTATTTGCGTAGAGGTGTTTATAGTATTCTCTGATGGTTTTTTGTATCTCTGTGGGGTCGGTGGTGATATCGCCTTTATCATTTTTTATTGCATCTATTTGATTCTTCTCTCTTTTCTTCTTTTTTAGTCTTGCTAGCAGTCTATCAATTTTTTTGATCTTTTCAAAAAACCAATTCCTGGATTCAGTGATTTTTTGGAGAGTTTTTTATGTCTCTATCTCCTTCAGTTCTGCTCTGATCTTAGGTATTTCTTGCCTTCTGCTAGCTTTTGAATGTGTTGCTTCTCTAGTTCTCCTTTAATTGTGATGTTAGAGTGTCAATTTTAGATCTTTCCTGCTTTTTCTTGTGGGCATTTAGTGCTATAAATTTCCCTCTACACACTGCTTTAAATGTGTTCCAGAGATTCTGGTGTGTTATATCTTTGTTCTCATTGGTTTCAAAGAACATCTTTATTTCTGCCTTCATTTTGTTATGTACCCAGTAGTCATTCAGGAGCAGGTTATTCAGTTTCCATGTAGTTGAGCACTTTTGATTGAGTTTCTTAGTCTTGAATTCTAGTTTGATTGCACTGTATTCTGAGAGACAGTTTGTTATAGTTTCTGTTCTTGTACATTTGCTGAAGAGTCCTTTACTTCCCATTATGTGGTCTATTTTGGAATAAGTGTGATGTAGTGCTGAGTAGAATGTATATTCTGTTAACTTGGGGTGGAGAGTTCTGTAGATGTCTATTAGGTCTGCTTGCTGCAGAGCTGAGTTCAATTCCTGGATATCCTTGTTAACTTTCTGTCTCATTGATCTGTCTAATGTTGACAGTGGAGTGTTAAAGTCTCCCATTATTATTGTGTGGGAGTCTAAGTCTCTTTGTAAGTCTCTAAGGACTTGCTTTATGAATCTGGGTGCTCCTGTATTGGGTGCATATATATTTAGGGTAGTTAGCTCTTCCCGTTGAATTGATCCCTTTACCATTATGTAATGGCCTTCTTTGTCTCTTTTGATCTTTGATGGTTTAAAGCCTGTTTTATCAGAGACTAGGATTGCAATCCCTGCTTTTTTTTGTTCTCCATTTGCTTGGTAGATCTTCCTCGATCCCTTTCTTTTGAGCCTATGTATGTCTCTGCATGTGAGATGGGTCTCCTGAATACAGCAAAGTGATGGGTCTTGACTCTATCCAGTTTGCCAGTCTGTGTCTTTTAATTGGAGCATTTAGTCCATTTACATTTAAGATTAATTTTCTTATGTGTGAACTTGATCCTGCCATTATGATATTAACTGGTTAGTTTGCTCGTTAGTTGATGCAGTTTCTTCTTAGCCTCGATGGTCTTTACATTTTGGCATGTTTTTGCAATGGCTGGTACCGGTTGTTCCTTTCCATGTTTAGTGCTTCCTTCAGGATCTCTTGTAAGGAAGGCCTGGTGTTGACAAAATCTCTAAGCATTTGCTTTACTTCTCCTTCACTTATGAAACTTAGTTTGGCTGGATATGAAATTCTGGGTTGAAAATTCTTTTCTTTAAGAATGTTGAATATTGGCCCCCACTCTCTTCTGGCTTGTAAAGTTTCTGCCGAGAGATCTGCTGTTAGTCTGATGGGCTTCCCTTTGTGGGTAACCCGACCTTTCTCTCTGGCTGCCCTTAAGATTTTTTCCTTCATTTCAACTTTGGTGAATCTGGCATTTATGTGTCTTGAGTTGCTCTTCTCAAGGAGTATCTTTGTGGCATTCTCTGTATTTCCTGAATTTGAATGTTGGCCTGCCCTACTAGGTTGGGGAAATTCTCCTGGATGATATCCTGAAGAGTGTTTTCCAACTTGGTTCCATTTTCCCCCTCACTTTCAGGCACCCCAATCAGACGTAGATTTGGTCTTTTTACATAATCCCATACTTCTTGCAGGCTTTGTTCATTTCTTTTTACTCTTTTTTCTCTAAACTTCTCTTCTCACTTCATTTCATTCATTTGATCCTCAATCACTGATACTCTTTCTTCCAGTCGATCGAGTCGGTTACTGAAGCTTGTGCATTTGTCAAGTATTTCTCGTGTCATGGTTTTCATCCCTGTCAATTCGTTTATGGCCTTCTCTGCATTAATTATTCTAGTTATCAATTCTTCCGCTCTTTTTTCAAGATTTTTAGTTTCTTTGCGCTGGGTACGTAATTCCTCCTTTAGCGCTGAGAAGTTTGATGGACTGGAGCCTTCATCTCTCATCTCGTCAAAGTCGTTCTCCATCCAGTTTTAATCCGTTGCTGGCGATGAGCTGCATTCCTTTGCAGGGGGCGATGTGCTTTTATTTTTTGAATTTCCATCTTTTCTGCCCTGCTTTTTCCCAATCTTTGTGGTTTTATCTGCCTCTGGTCTTTGATGATGGTGATGTACTGATGGGGTTTTGGTGTGGGTGTCCTTCCTGTTTGTTAGTTTTCCTTCTAACAGTCAGGACCCTCAGCTGTAGGTCTGTTGGAGATTGCTTGAGGTCCACTCCAGACCCTGTTTGCCTGGGTATCAGCAGCAGAGGCTGCAGAAGATAGAATATTGCTGAACAGCAAGTGTACCTATCTTTTTCTTGCTTTGGAAGCTTCCTCTCAGTGGTGTACTCCACTGTGTGAGGTGTAGGGTGTTGGTCTGCCCCTAGTGGGGGATGTCTCCCAGTTAGGCTACTCGGGGGTCAGGGACCCACTTGAGCAGGCAGTCTGTCTTTCTCAGATCTCAACCTCCATGTTGGGAGATCCACTGCTCTCTTCAAAGCTGTCAGACAGAGTCGTTTGCATCTGCAGAGGTTTCTGCTGCTTTTTGTTGTTGTTGTTGTTGTTGTTGTTGTTTAGCTGTGCCCTGTCCCCAGAGGTGGAATCTACACAGACAGGCAGGACTCCTTGAGCTGCTGTGGGCTCCACCCAGTTCGAGCTTCCCAGCCACTTTGTTTATCTACTTAAGCCTCAGCAATGGCGGGCGCCCCTCCCCCAGCCTCGCTGCTGCCTTGCTGGTAGATCACAGACTGCTGTGCTAGCAATGAGGGAGGCTCCGTGGGCGTGGGACCCTCCCGGCCAGGTGTGGGATACAATCTCCTGGTGTTCCCGTTTGCTAAGATCCTTGGTAGAGTGCAGTATTGGGGTGGGAGTTACCCGATTTTCCAGGTGTTGTGTGTTTCAGTTCCCCTGGCTAGGAAAAGGGATTCCCTTCCCTCTTATGCTTCCCAGGTGAGGCATGCCTTGCCCTGCTTCAGCTCTGGCTGGTTGGGCTGCAGGAGCTGACGAGCACCGACTGTCCTGCGCTCCCTAGTGAGATGAACCCAGTACCTCAGTTGAAAATGCAGAAATCATCTGTCTTCTGTGTTGCTCGTGCTGGGAGTTGGAGACTGGAGCTGTTCCTATTCGGCCATCCCCATCATCATTTCTAATTGTATTTATTTGGATCTTCTCTCTTTCCTTCTTTATCAATCTAGCTAGTAGCCACTCTATCTTATAACTTTTTCAAAAAACCAACTCCAGCATTCATTGATTTCTTCAATGTTTTTTCATGTCTCTATTTCCTTCAATTCAGCTCTGATTTTGGTTATTTCTTGTTTTCTGCTGGATTTGTGGTTGATTTGTTTTTGCTTCTTTAGTTTTTTCAGTTGTGATGTTAGATTATTAATTTAAGGTTTTTCTGCCTTTTTGATGTGGACACTTAGTGCTATGAAATTCCATTTTAACACTGCCTTAGCTGTGTCCCAGAGATACTGGTATGTTGAATCTTTGTTCTCATTTGTTTTGAAGAACTTCTTGATTTCTGCTTTAATTTAATTATTTACCCAAAAGTGATTCAGGATCATGTTGTTTAATTTCTATGTAATTGCATGGTTTTGAGCAATTTGCTTAGTCTTAACTTCTATCTTTATTGCACTGTCCGTCTGAGAGTGTGTTTGGGATGGTTTTGGTTTTGCAGAGGATTGTTTTATGTCCAATTATGTGGTCAGTTTTAGAGTATGATCCATTTGGTGATGAAAAGAATGTATATTCTATTGTTTGGGGTAGAAAGTTCTGTAGAGGTCTATCAGGTGCATTTGGTCCAATGTTGAGTTCAGGTTCTGAATATCTTTGTTAATTTTCTTCCTGAATGATCTAGCTAATATCCTCAGTGGAGTTGTGAAGTCTCCCACTATTATTATTGGGAATCTACACCTCTTTGTAGGTCTCTAAGAACTTGCCTTATGAATCTAGTTGCTCCTGTGTTGGGTGCATATATATTTAGGTCTTCTTGTTGAATTGAATTATTTACTATTATGTAATGTACTTCTTTGTCTTTTTTTTTTTTTTGAGCTATTTACATTTTTAATGTAATTTTAAAATCCTGGATCCCAAAAAGTCTTGGCTTGAAATTGCTTTTCTTTATAACAAACAATTTTATTTCCCACCTTAAATTCTATATTTTCTTCATCTAAATTGATACTACAATCCATTCCAGTTTTGACATTTTTTTAGTGTTTCAGTGAGGTTAATGATCCCCTCCAGATTACATGTCCATTACAGGTTAATTTAATTTTTTTTCTAACTGTCCCTTTTGGACTCTGCAGCAATTCACAGGAACTTTTTTATTCCCTTCTGTTATAAAGAAGGTAGCTAATATAGACCCTTCACCTACTGGGTGCTCTTCCACAGCACAGAGTAATCTGCTGCTCACTTCCTCTTGCAGATCTCCAATGAGACGGTAAATTATTTTGTGAAGTTTAATTTTTACTCCTTTTTTGCAGTTAACTGTTGGATAGCATTGCCTGTATTCACATTAAAGTCATATATAACACCATCAAATCTTTCAGCAAGGTTGACATCATTTGCCCTTATATCACCCACTCCAAAATGTTCTAATTCTAGTTCACACTCGTGTGATGCATCATAGGTATCTATAATGTTCAAAATAGCCTCAGCAGATCATCAACATCACTTTTAATAATCATAGGAAGTACATTTGAATGTCTTTCCATTTTCTCTTTTGGCTTTAAGGATGTTTGTTCTTTTCTTTCTAAATACTTTAGAAATGATCTTTCCTTCCACTGCACATTGCCATACTTCTCACGGGCTTTTTGATGTGCTTCTTGGTGTTCCTTTGACTTTTCTTCTATTATTTTCAGATCCTCTTGACTTTTCTCCTGTTCTCGTTCATACTTCCGCCAGTCAAGGAGGATTCAGATTCTACTTCAAGAATTTCATCTCCAGCAGAAGGAAGGTCTCTCCAGCCTATAATTCCCACTGCCATGCTGAGATATGGCTCATCGATTGTTTTTCCATTTTAATCAAACATTAAGTGTACTTTTGTCCAACTTTTCCCGGCAACCAGAACAGAGTCTTCTCTTAAAGTTTCTCTTTGAATTATAGCTGTAGTAAAAGGACCTCTTCCTTTGTGACTCTATTACTGTTCCTTCCACTGGACCAGTGAGTTCTGCTTTCAATTCTAACATTTCCGCAGTTGTTCTTCTCTCACAGCCATCAGATTATCACCTGTAACTGCAGAGACAGGCAGTGTTTGAACATAACCTCCATAATCTTCACACAGCACATCATAAGCCAGCAGCTCTTTTTTCACTTTCTCAGGGTCAGCCTCAGGTTTGTCACATTTATTTATGGCAAGGACAATAGGAACTTGAGCATCTTTGGCATGCTGAATAGATTCTATACCCCATTATCTTCAGCTACAACCAATATGACAATGTAAGTGACATGAGCCCCTCTGCTCTCATTGCTGAGAAAGTAGCAAGTCCTAGAGTATCAAGAAAAGTTATCTTTTCCCCAGAAGGCGGACACACAACAAAGGCACCAATGTGCTGAGTGGTGCCTCCAGCTTCCATTGCTGCCATTTCAATTTTCCCTTTTTTTCTTTTCTTTTCTTTTCTTTCTTTCTTTCTTTCTTTTTTTTTTTTTTTTTTTTTTTAACTCATGGTTTGGCTGTTTGTCTGTTATTGGTTTATAAGAATGCTTGTGATTTTTTTTTTCTTTTTTTTTGAGACGGAGTCTTGCTCTGTGGCCCAGGCTGGAGTGCAGTGGCTGGATCTCAGCTCACTGCAAGCTCCACCTCCCAGGTTTACGCCATTCTCCTGCCTCAGCCTCCCAAGTAGGTGGGACCACAGAAGCCTGTCACCATGCCCAGCTAGTTTTTTGTATTTTTTTAGTAGAGACAGGATTTCACCGTGTTAGCCAGCATGGTCTCGATCTCCTGACCTCATGATCCGCCCATCTCGGCCTCCCAAAGTGCTGGGATTACAGGCTTGAGCCACTGCGCCCGGCCATGCTTGTGATTATTGTACATTGATTTTTTATCTTGAGACTTTGCTGAAGTTGCTTATCAGCTTAAGGAGATTTGGGGCTGAGACAATGGGGTTTTCTAAATACACAATCATGTCATCTGCAAACAGGGACAATTTGTCTTCCTCTTTTCCTAATTGAATATACTTTATTTGTTTCTCTTGCCCGATTGCCCTGGCCAGAACTTCCAACACTATGTTGAATAGGAGTGGTGATAGAGGGCATCCCTGTCTTGTGCCAGTTTTCAAAAGGAATGCTTCCAGTTTTTGCCCATTCTCCATTATACTGGCTGTGGGTCATCATAAATAGTTCTTTTTATTTTGAGAGATACCTTCCATCAATATGTAGTTTATTGAGAGTTTTTAGTATGAAGGGCTGTTGAATTTTATTGAAGGCCTTTTCTCCATCTACTGAGATAATCATGTGGTTTTTGTCTTTGGTTCTATTTATGTGATGGATTACGCTTATTGATTTGTGTATATTGAACCAGACTTGCATCCCAGGGATGAAGTCAGCTTGATCTTGGTGGATAAGCTTTCTGATGTGCTGCTGGATTTGGTTTGCCAGTATTTTACTGAGGATTTTTGCATTGACGTTCATCAGGGATATTGGTCTAAAATTCTTTTGTTGTTGTTGTTGTGTCTCTGTCAGACTTTGGTATCAGGATGATGCTGGCCTCATAAAATGAGTTAGGGAGGATTCCCTCTTTTTCTATTGATTAGAATCGTTTCAGAAGGAATGGTACCAGCTCCTCTTTGTATCTTCGGTAGAATTCGGCTGTGAATCCATCTGGTCCTGGACTTTTTTTGGTTGGTAGGCTAGTAATTATTGCTTCAATTTCAGAGCCTGTTATTGGTCTCTTCAGAGGTTCAAATTCTCCCTGGTTTAATCTTGGGAGGCTGTATGTGTCCAGGAATTTATCCATTTCTTCTACATTCTCTAGTTTATTTGCATAGAGTTGTGTATAGTATTCTCTGATGGTAGTTTGTATTTCTGTGGAATCGGTAGTGATATCCCCCTTATCATATTTTATTGCATCTATTTGATTCTTCTCTCTTTTCTTCTTTATTAGTCTTGCTAGCAGTCTAGCAATTTTGTTGATCTTTTCAAAAACCAGCTCCTGGATTCATTGATTTTTTGAAGCTTACATATAGCTATTTTATTAGAATAAGTTACTGGTTCCTTGTTTTGTTCATTTGAGGAGAACATGGTTTCCTGTTTGCTATTGTTTCTTGTGGATGTATGTCTGTGTCTTTGCATTGAAGTATTGGTTATGCATTCCAAACTTCCTTTCTGGCTTGTTTAGTTTTACTGGATGTATTTGCTTAGAGGTTCTTTATTGTCAAGTCATTGCTTCCTTTTCAGTTCTAGACGGCACCTTAATCTCAGGTTCACCTCAGCTCTAATACACAATCCGAGTTCTGCCCTTTGCTAATGGGAGAGGTCCAAAAGGGGATGTACCAGCAATGTAGGAACGCTAGTTAGGGGATCATGCCCAGGGAGCATGTGGGACAAACTTCCTACAGTGTTGTGCTGCTGAATAGCCACTCTGATTTGGCATCTCCTTTGGCCCTGAGTCACACAGCAGAGTTTCCAGGGCTGGGGATGGTAGACATTACTAAGCTCCTTTTGAAATGTCTGCCCACCAATACTTCACCAGGGTTTGAATCATTTTATCAACTCCATGGTAAGTAAAAGAATGAAAAGCTCAGAAGAATGGCAACTTTAGGGACTCAGGAAGTACTAAACAGCTATCTGGGTGCCCCAGAACCCCTCAAGGATTTCACATTCTGTATTAATCCAATCTTGTTTTTTTTTTTTTTTTCCCCATTTCTAAGGCATATTTTTACCATTCTTGTAAGTTCCGAATTTTTTTTTTATGTCCTTTGGATGGATTTCACTCAAGGTGCATAGTTTATTAGTTGAGACACTTTTGAAGTTTTTTTGTTTTTTGTTTGTTTGTTTTTTTGGTGGCAGCTTTAGCATGAAAATCAGCCATGTAATTTCCCTGATATTCAGGGTCTCTTTTATAAGTAGAAGTTTTAATTTTTATGATAGCTACTTATGAAGGCAGCAATAATGCAGAGATTAACAACCTGAGACCCATTTTTATAAGCATATCATTTGACGTTAAGGATCCCCTCTGTTTCTACAACACACTAAAATCACCGACTACTGAAAAAGTATACCTGGCATCAGTCTAGATATTTTCAGTCTTATCTTTTGCTGTTTTACAATCTCAAGTGAGGGCAAATAATTCTGCAGATTAGGCTGAATTAAATTGGGGAGATCTCCTTTTTATCATAGTTCATGTTGGATTGTAACAGCATGACCAGCTTAGTATTTTCCTTCAAAATTTTTGGCATAGGAAACATCGGCATAGAGCACGAGCTCTGGATTGGTGAATAGAATTTCTTGTAAATCCAATCTCAGAGTCAAATTTTGGGAAATCAGTTTAACACAATTATAAGTCTCTCTTTTGTTGGGTAAAGGTAAGATGGTAGCAGAGTTTAAAGAAAGAATTGCAGCAAAGAATATGCAGATTTGAAGGTGATAGGAGCAGAATCACATAAAATGTTATCCTGCTGGCTGAGAAATGCTGGGTACATTCAGGATTTAGCAAGCTTTCTACAGCATGTGAAAGGTGTAGGCATAAGTTATTGCCTTGAACAAGTTCTGAGAAAGATTGTATAATTTGGCACCTGCAACTACTGCCTTTAAACAATTTGGATGTGCTATAACCACCAGACATAACTGTACACTATTCTAGTCTACGGTCCTATTTTGTCCTACAAGTTTTTGAGTGAGGACCTCTAGAGTCTGATTGTTTCATTCATGAATAAACAATGTGAATGGTTTATAAAACTTGGAGAGTCATAACACAGGAGGATTTTGCAAAACCTGTTTTAGTTCAATAAGGGCCTCCTATTATTTTGCTTTCCACAGAAAAGGGTCCTGATTGCTATTTTTAGTTAGTTCATAGAGTGGAGAGGCCAATGTTGTGACCCGGTCCATCGTGAAAGTCTGAGGAATCCTCTGAGTTGCCTTTTACTCACAGGTCTAGAATAATTTTGAAGAGTATTTATTTTTTTCTGGAGACAGAAAGATTACTTTTGCAGAGAAGTTGTGACCTAGATAATGTGCCACTTCTTGTGAGAATTGAAGCTTATCTCAAGAGGTCTTATGGCCCTTATAAGCTGGTTGTTATAATGCATATATTGGTCAATTTGTACATCCTCTTTAGATGAAGAACAAAGAAGCAAATCACCTACATATTGAATCAAGGTAGAATGTCTGGGAAATTGCAGTGTTCAAATCTTGATATAAAATTTGTGAGAAATATGAAGGAGCGTTGATTAATCCTTAAGGTGTTGCTGTCAAAGTACGTTGTTGATTTTTCCAAGTGAAAATATACAAATACTAACACTCTTTTTGTCTACAGGAATGCTAAAATATATATACAAAGTATAAGTTTACTACTGTGAACCACTCAGTTTCAGTTCATTCCTTTGACAGCAAAGCGTTTGAATTTGTTATCACTGGGAATTTTTTTTTTTTTTTTTTTTTTTTTTTTTTTTTTTTTTTTTTTTTTTTTTTTTTTTTTAGACAGAGTCTCACTCTGTCGCCCTGGCTGGAGTGCAGTGGCACCATCTCAGCTCACTGCAAGCTCCACCTCCCAGGTTCACTCCATTCTCCTGCCTCAGCCTCCGGAGCAGCTGGGACTGTAAACGCTCGCCACCATGCCCGACTAATTATGTTTTTGTATTTTTAGTAGAGACGTGGTTTCACCGTTAGCCAGGATGGTTTCTATCTCCTGACCTCATGATCCACCCAACTCGGCCTCCCAAAGTGCTGGGATTACAGGCGTGAGACACAGCGCCTGCCCGGGAATCTTGATATATAATTTTATATATAGCTCTAAGGCCCTGTACAAATCTCCATCCCTCTCCAGGGATTTCTTGACAGGTAAGATAAGGTCACAAGGACTAGTACACAAAATAATTACTCCTTGATTTATTAGGTCCTCTACTCTTAGAGTGAGTCCTTGTGTTGCTTCAGGTTTCAGAGGGTATTGGGGTAACTTACAAAGCAGTTTAGGCTGAGCACAGTGGCTCATGCCTGTAATCCCAGCACTTTGGGAGGCCGAGGTGGGAAGATCACCTGAGGTCAAGAGTTTGAGACCAGCCTGGCCAACATGGTGAAACCCCATCTCTACTAAAAGTACAAAAATTAGCCTGGCATGGTAGTGCACAACTGTAATTCCAGCTACCCAGGAGGCTGAGGCAGGAAAATCACAAACTCGGGAGGCAGAGGTTGCAGTGAGTCGAGATCACACCACTGCACTCAAGCCTGGGTGACCGAGTGAGACTTCGTCTCATAAAAGAAAAAAAAGAAAAAGAAAAGAAAGCAATTTAAAAAGGGCCAATCACAATTTTAGTGGATTTGATGTGTTTGATCTTTCCGACATCTGTAGAGAAGAAGCCCATAGAGCATCAGGAATTTCAGAAAGATGTATATCTATACTTTTATGGAACTTAATAGTTTCCTTAGGATAGTCAATTTGGGCCACAATGTTTTATTGTCTGATAAATCTTAGATAGATCATTTCTTAGATAAATCATTTAGATAAATCAGATTATCTAAGATGATAAATTTAGATAAATCAGATTATCTAAGATGATCATCTTGGATAAATCATTTCTCTGGAGGATAATTTTATTGAGCCTCCAATTAGGAAAACAGATCTTTATCTAGGAGATTCAGAGGAGCAGTATCACATACAAGGAAGGCATGATTCTTAGAAAAAGGGTCAAGGGTGACAGCTGAAAATTCTGTTAAAGGAACCCTTTGAACTTGATTTGAAACTCCTGCCATTGAGATAACTTTTATTATCCTGAGAAAGTTCTTGATATATCATGGTGGACTCTAAAGTAGAAAGAGTCTTTCTGGTGTCACAGTACAAATTTCTTCATTTAAGTTTGGTTTCTCCTCATTGATTTAAAGGAATTATTGGAAGTAGCTTACTGGGCAATTCCTTGGAACCCTTTAAACATTAAGAGTTGTTAAAAGGATGTGGGGGTTGTTCCAATTTCCCCTTATTTAGCAATGGGCAGTCTTTTTGCCAATGCCCCTTCTACTTCCAGTAACCATAAGCATCTTTATCAATGGAGGCAAAATTGGGAATAAGATTTTTTAGAGACAGGCCAAATTCCCTGCAACTGTTGTAATTGTAGTGTCATTAGTTTGTTTACCTGATGGCTTCTTTTTCTTGTCTAATATCCCTTCAACATGCTCTGCTAGATATTGCAGTTCTGTGAGAGTTACCTCTCATTTTAGTTTAGGAACAAAATGGGCTGGTATAGCCACTTTATCATCCTGGCCTTTAAAGCCAGTATTATGTGAAAACTGTCTACACATGAGCATGATAGTCTGCAGCAGATTCATTTTTTTATAAGGTTAAATTATGGTCCAGCCTATTCTCATTGGAAGTGCTTCAGGAATAGCATCTAACAGTTGTTGGCCCATTTTTGTGTCCGTCTGCATTTCCTATTTAAAAGCATGCTTAGCAGGATCCTCAGTACATCCAGATGGATTATCCCAATGGGGTTTTTCTAGACATTTTCAGTTATCTCTTGTGCATACTATCACATGGACAAATTGGTACAAATTAAAACCATGAATTATAGACCCCTTAAAATTTTTTAAATTTTAAATTCTATAAATTTGGTCGTATGTTTTTAGTATCACAAAATCTTTTATGATGGCTCAGAGTTCTGTGTAAGACCAAGGTTTAAATTCAGCTGTAACAGGTACTCCTGGCTCATTTGAGTGTCTAATTTTTTAAAGGAAGCTGGTATGAAGAGGTTTAGGTGGAAAAGCCAAGACATTAAAGGGGTTAGTAGGTTCAGAAAAATCAGTTACTGGAGGATAAAATGAAGCAGAGGGATTCACAGAAGGGTCTATAGAGTCAGGCTGAGTTTTAGCTTTTAAATTATTATTTGCACACTGATAGAGATTATTTTGGAGAGGTTATTGTGAGTCATTCTGTCTTTTAAAAGCTTCTGCATACCAGTCCAAGACTGCATTCAGTTGTCTTTGAGAGGTTCTGGGTCATTTCTTTTCAAGAGTGCTTTCAGAATGAACTATTTTGTGTAAGTTAAAGGTTGCCCAAAGCGGCCACTGCAGCCTCACATTGTCCTTTATAAAGTTCACCTTTTCACACACAAAAACACACAAGATCCTGATCCATAGCTGCTAAAAATATAGGAAGCAGGGGGTTCAGACAGATGTAGGGAAGGGATCATCGACCAGGTGGAATGTATCTTTGCCTTGGATTTCCTAAAATGAATGTATCTATAGGGAACCTTGTACTTGTACTGCTGTCCAGAAACCCAGTGGAATGGCAGGTTGTCTCCTGTTACAGACACAGGGAATAATGGGTTTTCTCCTCTTGCAGATGGAAGGATGACTTATCAAGAAGCTTTCACACAGCACAGGTGTGCACAACAAAGTTGAAGAGCTTGAAATGCAGAGAATACATCTTGGATCTGAGAGAACCTTTGAGCTCCATGTTTAGCAAGAAAGCAGTGAGTGCCATGTGCTCTGTGGTACTGGCATCAGGTTACTCTCCTGTCTTGGAGCTTATCAACGATCTACTTTACATCTCATATTTGATACCGAAAACTGCTAAAAATAAAATCAGATCAAGTAAAACAGGAATATAGGAGTTTGTTGTGCCTACGGCATCGGGTTACTCACCTGCCTTGGAGCTTATCAAGGATCTACTTTACATCTCATATTTGACACCAGAAACTGTTAAAAACAAAATCAGATCAAGTAAAACAGGAATATAGGAGTTTATTGTGCCTACCAAAGAACATTTAAAAAACCAGGAGATTTCAAACTGAACAGGTTAAGAAGCTCATCTCACAAGTGTTAAACAGCACAGCTTATAAAGCATCAGTGACAAAGTACATCGAACTCTATTGTAATTGGCTACTACAAATTTGTATCCCTTTTAGGGCACATAGAGCTACAGAAGCTTATTTTTCTGTAGCTGATTGACTCAACGTTATCATATTGACGTGGAAGAAAGGCTTATGGTTTGTTTATGGTTAGAGCTTGCATTTCAGAGAGATCAACATAGCTTACATTTTGTTATGGCTATGGTTGGTTGTTCTGAGAATATATCCAAACTGTGGCCTCCCTTTTGAATTCTTTTAACATCCCTTATCAATGAGATGCCATGCAGAGAGAGAAAGAGAGAGGCCAAGGAGCAGTGAGGTGCCAGATTTGTGAGAGACCTTTCTTGGAGCTTTCAGGCAAGGAAAGACTCCAGCTGAGTACCACACAGTGATCCAGTTGATGCCACTTGGAGCAGAAAAACAGCCCAGCTAAGCTCTACCCAAACTTCTGGCCCACATAACTGTGAGGTATAATAAAATAGCTGTTGTTGTAAGCCACTAAGTTTTGGGGTAACATATGTTACCACAATAAATAATCCAAACATTCTCCTCTAAACTTAGATTGTCCATAGGATTAATGTGACAAGTAATAACTTATAGCCTTGTGACTTGACCTCCACTGTTGGCTTAAATTTCAATTTAAATATTTTGTTGTTATTCAATTTGTCATGTGAGTATATCTTCCGTCCCAGTGAGATTGCAATTCCTTTTTAGTACCTACACATAGTCTTATATATAATAATTTTGGTGAACTCTGCTTTTATTCTTTAGAAAATTAACATAGGTAAAATTTACCTTTTTTAACTAAAATTTGTGTTGTGTTTGTATAATGCTACAAACATCTTTATTTGTTGTTCCTTTTAGTATATGTGCCATCATTGAATAAAAGTGAGTGACAAGGTGCTGGGAAAATGTGGAAATGAGAGTGGGAATGTGGATGTAGGTTATCTCTTATTAAAAAATAATATTTGATTAAAAATCATTAGAGAAAAACATATGTTAGCCACTGAGTGGTATATAAAGTAATAAAATAAAGGTGAGAATTTACAAATGATCCATTAGTAGAAAACAAACAATCAAACAAAAAACCAAAAATGCAAACACAAGTCCTGGGATAGTGTAGTTAAAGTCTGTGATGACCCCCAAGATTACTGACCCTGGCATCATAGCTTATATAATTAATTCCCCTTGAGCATGGACAGGCCTGTGAATATATTGGGGTAGTCACCCCTTGATTAGGTTATATTTGATGAGACTTCATTTTAACCAACTGGATGGAGAAATTCCTAGTGAGAGAGATGCCCTCCTGCTTGTCTGGAAGAAGTAAATAGCCACATTGTGAAATGCCTATGAAAAGGGATAATCTTCAAAAGCTGAGCACCTCAGTTCTACAACCCCAAGGAACTGAATTCTGGCAACAACTAATGAACTTAGAAGAGGCCCCCAAGGTCTCAGATGAGGTCATAGCCTGAGCTAACACCTTGATTGCAGTCTGTTGAGACTCAAGCATAACATCCAGTAACTGTGCCTGAACTCTTTACTCATAAAATCTGTCAGATCATAAATTTCTGTTGTCTTAAGCCACTAAGTTAGTGATAATTTGTTACACAGCAATAGAAAACTAACAGAGTGTGATTCTACTTATACTGTAAAAAAAAATATGTTTCTATACTCGAACAAGGTCAAGAATGAGTGTGGAAGGAAAAGAAGAAACCAGGTTCCTTGATGACATCATTGAACTGAGCCGCCATCCCTGAGATGCTTACTTCCAGACCTTCTGTAAAACAATAATAATAATACCAGTAACTGTTAGTTACAGCACTGTTATTTGGATTTTTGAATAATGGACAACTGAATGCATTCCTATTTGCTCTAGGACATTCTGTGGCCTGCCTTAATTTAAATAAATATAAAGCTTTGTGCTATGCCTTAGAATTGCCATTTGAAGTCCCGACACAGAATTCTTTTTCTACCTTCTAGCTTTAATGGCTCATCCCTGCTATGAGGATAATGTCCAGTATCTAAGGTCTTTCGTTATGTGGGCCTTAAATAACCATTTAACTTACCTTTCAATAATCTTCCTGCACCCAAACTCGAATTATCAAGAGATACTTGAAGTTCCTCCAAAGTTGGCTGTCCTATGTACCTCAATGATTTTACCTCTGATTATTTTATTTTTCATCTTCTTTTTTACATGCTTGACATAGCTTTGCCTAAAGCTCTGATGACTAGTTCTCAGTTCAATTCCCTTGCACCCTTCTCTTTGGAAAGCTTTTCTGATTGTCCTTCTTCAAGAGCTTCTTCTCTGGGTTCCCCAGCATCTTGCGTACATCCTTATCCCAGCTTTTAACCCATTATGCTATAATCATTTTTATCTGTATCAATTAACCCCCAAATGCTGAGGCAGTGTCTGGGTTACCTTTGTGTCCTATGTGCCATGGTATTCAGCACACAGCTGTCATTCCATAGTTATTTCTTACACAGAAGGAAAGAATGAAATTCAAAAGCCCACAAACAGGTATACTTTGAGAAGCAACCACCTCCTGGAGTATCTTTCATCGAGCTTCCTTCCCTAGAGATAACAGTTATCAGTTGAACCTTCTTCTAGAGATCTTCCAAATCTATGCATACATTTCTGTTTTACTTTCCTTTCTCGACAGATGGCAGCATTCTGTGATCAGTGGCCCACACCCAGCTTTTCTACTTTTAACAATATGTCTACTGATTCACATATAGAGCATTCCTCTTTATACAGCTAAATATTACTCCATTCTGTGGATGTTCAACCATGTATTAATCAGTTCTCAATTGACTACATTAACGTTAACACTCCCCACTTACAAATAATTCAAAAATTATTATTGTATATTGTATATATTGTATATATCTTTACTGGTTCATACGAATGCATATGTAGAATATAATTGTAGCAATATTTCTTTGTCAAAAGATTTTTTTTTTGAGACGATTCCTCGCTCTGTCGCCCTCGGCTGACTGCATGCTCCGCCTCCCGGGTTCACGCCACTCTCCTGCCTCAGCCTCCCTCGTAGCTGGGACTACAGGCGCCCGCCAACACACCCAGCTAATTTTTTCTCTTTTTAGTAGAGATGGGGTTTCACTGTGTTAGCCAAGATGGTCTCAATCTCCTGACCTCATGATCCGCCCGCGTTGGCCTCCCAAAGGGGGATTACAGGCGTGAGCCACCGCACCCGGCCTGTGCTATATGTTTTCATAGATATTGCCACATCATTTTCCTTCAACACTGTAACTTAATTGCATTCTCACCAATGAAAGGGTTTGTTTTCCTATACCAATGACTATAGATCAAATTTTTACTCTTTGTCAATGTGACAGATGAAAAATGGCATGAATTTACAGTTTACTTTGTGTTTGTTTTATTATGAGCCAGGGTGAGCACTTTTTATGTATTAAAATGTGATGTAAAATCTTGCTGCAATCAACAAATCCAGTCTGGCTAGTTCAGCCAGAAATACAATATCTTAAAAGTAATTAGATACTACTTGAGACTGTGGAGAAAACAAACTCAAGGATAAACTTTCGGGAACACAAAAAACCATGCAATAAACGGCCTGACATGGATACCACTGGGGCTTCTTTCATTACACATGAAATGCCAGGTCTCAGTGCTCCTACATTCACTATTGCTCCATCACTGACACTACCTGTGATCAGGTACTTGCCCTTGCAATTCCTCCTGCCACCTACTCTAGCAAAATGGGAACACTGTTTTGCTCATCTCTAAATCAGTCTCATAGAGGTGTGTCTGTCGGTCGAAGTCTAGGTCACCTGCCTGAGTGCTAGCTGCAAGAGAGGCTGGGTATTTGAGTTCTGGTTTTGATTGGAAAGGCAGGATTCATGATGTTAACATTTCCCCCAAAATGCAAATGTTTTTCAAAATATGAAAAGAAGCCCTGAACATGTCATATATCCTCTCCAGAACTCCAAATCATTCTTCATACTCAATCTTTGAAACAAAAGCAGATGTTCCCCCCACATAGTACACCTTCCACTCATTTCCAATGCAAACTTTCCCATCCCCAGCATCCCCCAGAAAAGGATGTGTCTCGTGTCTCTAACTTGTACAGGTGCATTCTAAGATCCTGGGAGATGTTAGTAATATGTTTATTTCCCATATGCTTTTGTAAAATTTGCTGAAATAAACTACTTTAACTGAAATTGTTTAATACTACTATTTATTTCTACTCCAAATTTTTCATTACACTTAGTCACATGTCAGAAGATGTGCTAAGAGGAAGTTAAGGGTACATTTGTCAGAGATTTTTTATAATATAGTTTGTGTTTTGCAGCCACTTCTGTGTAGAGACAGGTTATTGCTAACCATCACAGGGTAGAAATGGCTTCAAGGTGTACAGAACTTCCGCTGTGTAACTCACTCAGCACTGGGATTGAGTATTCCAACATAAAGGTGCAGTGTCATAAACCTGGTCCTGATATCCTGGTGTCACTTGCCACCAGAAGTAAGTACGGAGTGCAGGAGATACCAGGTTACAAATGTATGGAGCCAGGAGCTGGTTCATCAAAAATTCTTCCAATCATCAGACCAGTTAAATTTAAGGGAAAGTTTCAATTCTCATCCACATTTAAACAGAACTGAAGTTTGTCCTATCAGGGATATATTTTACAATACGACATATACAATTACAAATGAAACATAAGTTATTTTTTCTTTTATGATGGTAATTGTGTGAATTACAATACGTCAGAAATGGAAGGTTAGTGGGAAGAACTAGAGCACCTGCTACACTGCAGCTGGTTTTGGCAGCATACTCGACACTTACAGTCTTCTGTTTCTTCTGTCGGGGCTCAGAAACTAGTACCCTAGAATACGGCACTTTGACATGCTGAACTGGAAAAGAAATCTCTCGAGCTCTCTCTGGCCTTCCTTGCCCTCCTGTCTCTCAATTCTCCTTCCCAAAGCATAGGAAAAAGTTGTTCTCTGAAGATCCCTTATCTGCCTAAAGTTCGAACTTGCCAAAAACAAACAAACAAACAAACAAAAACTACTTTTGGTTTCTTCCCTGAGTTTTCATTAGCTAAATTCACATCACAGAAAGACAGACTAAAGTCTTTAAACACATCTGGACAGATTTTTGTCACAAAGCATTTTCTGCTCTATGGGCCCAGTAGACTTCATCCCAGGCCATTGTATGTTCTTTATGCCCATTAAATTCCCCTAAAAATTATTTTCTACCCCTTTAATATCATCCACACTTCTCCATCTCACTCTCCTCTTAAAAAAAAAAAAAAAAAGATATAGAAACTTCTATACCCCATGAAAATACTGGTCAATCACTGTATAATTCTCCCCTGTACATGCTAATTATATGCCATTTTCCTAGTAATCTGGATTTTATAAATTAATTTTTTTAGCAAAAATTCAAAGGGCAAAGGGAAAGTTTTCTCTTCATTTCTACACAACTATCTAACCTGCTTGAACCTATCTGGCTTCAGTTTCTTACTTGGATGCATAATACAGACCCTCATTCCAGAGGAACTAGAGCTCCTGACCACTGTGCCCTTCTCAGTCCCTTTACTGTGTGTGGATCATCTGAGTGCCAGCCTTGCCAAGATGCTGACTCCTTTTCTTGTTTTCCATTTCTTTGTGATGATGAGGACAAAGTACTCAAGTGGCAGTGATGCCTCACTGTTAATGAGACTCTTTCTGTTTTCTCTAGTGGAAGTATTTTCTCCTTAAGAACCAGGAACCTTAATTCCACAGAAGCCTGAGTTGCAAGGATAGGAAACAGGAATTCTCTAATTTCCACTGCTTAGTTCCTGGGTTCATATAAATTTGTTGTTTTAAAGTATGCACTGTATTGCAAGATGGCCTTCTATTCTCTCAAAGTCCTGTTTCTGAATTGTCACTTCAGCCATGTCTTCATAGGCAGCTTTGTACCTCCATCAAACTGACAACTTCTGGATGCTGAAAATGTCATATGACCAGTGGACCCCATAGTCATATGCCCACTCTTACGCTTCCTTTGCTAGAAAATGAATCCCTTGGTCTGTCACAATGTTGTGCGGGACTCTAAGTCAATGCATCAAGCATGTAGTAAGCCATGGGTGAGACGTGCAGGCTGAGATTCTGCAACCTGGAAAGACAAACCTTCATAAAAAATACATGCCTATTTCTGTTAAATGAATTACTGTGCTCCCCAAGGGTTGAAAGGGTCAAAGTGATCAAGTTAGTTAGCTCCATCAGAAATGCAGCACTGGCCTCTACTATTGACAATTTGGAAATCCAGCATCAGCCAAAACTAGATCATCTTTGGTGTTGTAGGTTGAACTGTGTCTTGCCAAAATTGATAGGTTGAGGTCCTACCCTCAGGAACTCTGAATATGATCTTATTTAAAATCAGGATTGTTGCAGATATAGCTAAGATGAGGTTATACTGGAGTAAGGTGGGCTCCTAATCCAGTAAGGCTGTTGTCCTTATAAAAAAAAAAAAAAGAATACTATATGAATGAAAAGACAGAGAAACAAAGAGAGTGACGATGATGTGACGCCTTCAGAACTGTGAGACAATACATTTCTGTTGTGAGAGCCACCCAGTTTGTAGCACTTTGTTGCAGCACACTAAGGAAACTAATATACTTGGCAAGTAGAAACTCATGCTGTTAACATTCGTAGCTTCCATCTCTGCCACCATGTTTATTCATTTCAAATGAACATTGTCCCAACACTGAGCCTGCCCAACTGATGTCAACTGGCTGAGTGTGCATTAACATGAAGTACAAAGGCTTCACACTGTGAGCCCATTCAGAAACGTTCATCCTCAGGCATTTTCCCGATACCTCCTTTTTCTCAAATATTCAGTGTTTTCTATTCCAGGTTCCTGACAAATTGACCAAGCTATTTCCACTGTCTGTAAGTCTGTTCATATGCTAATCTTGGGTTCCTTCTTTCTCCTTAAAGTTGGATGATCAAGTGAACCTCCTGAGGCTCTGCCCATTGGGAGTATTTCTCCTCACCACTGACTTACAAGTTCATCTCTGAGTGGGCCTGAGTGCAGTTGCCATCCAGGAAGCAAGCTCAGATTTATCCCTCCTCCACTGGCTAGTTATTTGGGCTTCTCAATATAACCATAATGAGTGCTGAGAGAGGTACTGATGCAAATGTGGTAGGTGCCATGAGCTCAGTCTATCTTCTCATTCAGCTTATTGGGCCCTCTGACTCTGCTTATGCACCATCCTAGATACATCACTTCCATCCTCATTGCTGCTGGTTCTGCTCAACCTTAACACTTTGTGAGTCTTACTGTACTAGTGGACTACTCTGGCCTTATAGTCTTTTACTATCCACCATCCAGAACTCCACTGGAAAAAAAAGAAGCTCTTTTTTGAAAAGTATGTAATCCTTTGGTGCAGATAACATGGCATTGCTCCAGTTCCCAAAATGTCAGCTATGTTTTTCCTATTTGGTCTTGCCTTAAACCCCATATAGCAACTTTTCCTACCAATAATACCTCTAATATCATAGGTTCTGCTCAGTTTTATGGCCCAAGCAGCATGGCAGCCCATGAGTCTGCCTGGATATGTTGTAGAGACCTTTCTTGTTCCGGAAAGTATTTCATGTCAACTACTCTACGAGTCAGAGAATTATTCACAGCTATGGAAAATGCTGAACCAAAACCTGAAAGGAACTACCAGACCTGCGCTTACTTCTGCATAGTGGATAATGAAGAATAAATGCTTATTTTATTTCAGAAGGGTAATTCTAGCAGGCCATAGATACTGGAGACTTAGAAATCAAACTGAAGTGATGAGCCCCTGAACCTCCATAGGATTTATTTCTCACCCTCTGGAGTATAAATGTCTTACCACAGACCTGAATACACTAGCAGCTTCTTGCACATGCAATCTGATTAGCATGGTGTCACTGATATAGACATTGATATAGACCCATGTGATATTCTGCAGGAGTTTGAGCTAGTCTGGGTATCTTCCGAATATATAATGACAGAAGGGAGAGAGGACAAACCTAGACTCAAGGTAAGATAGGAAAAGTACTGTTGTCTATTCCAAGTAAATATAAACTATTTCTGATTTTTTTTATAAGGAGGGAAAAAGATGTACTAGCTAGGTCCTGGAATTCATATGTTGAAGCTTAATCCCGGTACCTTTCAATATGGCCATACTTGGAGATATGGCCTTTAAAAGGTAATTAAGGCTAAATGAAGCCATAAGGTTAAATGAAGCCATAATGACACAAAATATATATTTATTCTGCCTTCATAAAAACAGGAAGAGACACCAAGGATGTGCACATACAGAGAAAAGTCCACGTGAGAACACAAAGAGAAGGTGGTCATCCGCAGACCAAGGAGAAACCAAACCTGCCGAAATCTTGATCTTGGATTTCCAGCCTCCAAAAATGTAAAATAAATAAATTTTTATGTTCTTTAAGCCACTCCTTCTGTGATATTTTGTTACGGCAGCTTCAGCAGACTAGCACAAAATGACTATATTCCTGAGGCTGTGTTAATCTACTCTAGCAAGGGTATCGCATCTGGCATAGCAGCTGCAACTAGGGCTACTGCTTAGTTAAGTTTGCAATACTGCACTGTCATAGTACAGGAACTCTATATATATATTTGGGGGTGGGAAGGGTGGGCAGACTGGTGAGTTAAATGGGATATAGGCATTTAAGAATGGCAGTAATTCCTTTAATTCCTGTATGACCTGGAGACATAATATTAGTTTTGATTAACTATCTTGTTTGGGATTAGGGGAATTTTCAAACGTTTCCACTTAGCCTTCCCTATTATAACAACTCTTGTTCTGGAGTCTAAGAATCTAACATATATATTATGCCAAAACCAAATACGTTTATTTTAATTTTGCAATCAGAGACTAGATGAGTCATTGCCAAATGGGTCTCCAGACCCAAGGAACCCCGGTGAGGCAAATTTGGACCAGGACTTTATTTATTACACAATTTTAAATAATAATTCCTAGGCAAAAGGTCTTGAGTTTAACTGGGGTAATTTCCTTTAGCCTCCTGGTTACCCATCCTTGATTTCTTTTTATTGTACAGTTGAATACCCTTGTTGACTGCCTATTTATTTTGTTCTAAGGGTGTTATGTTCTAACTATTTCCATAGACCCCTGTGGGTCAAGACCCTTGGTTGCCCCTCTAAGCTTTTCATTCATTACAGTAATTGTGTCCATTTAGTTTATCTTGGTTAAGTGCCATAATCCATCTAGCCTCTATTATTTCAAATTACCACTGTTATTATCAATCAGCCTAGTTCTGTAACAACCTCTCTTACTTTGTTAGGGAGGAGAGCCACCACTGAAAACTTTACTGATGCTGTTTCTCCTCTCCCCAGCACATTTCAATTGCTACCATAAATGGTATCCTTGGAGCCCTCCCAAGGAACAATTGGAAAACTGTGGGTTTTTCTGGCTGTCACTAATATTTGATTCTAGCACACCTAAACCTCTGAAACTTTTATTTTTTTCCACTACCAGTTATGGTAATTTATGCATGGGGTATATTTCATATTTCTAGGGACTATCCTGTTAGTGAATTTGCACCATCTTACAACCTTGTGTTCTCCCACTCGACACCCGTATCAAGAATTCTCAGAATCCACCCTCATGTGTGCTTCTGCAGGCATATGCTGGAAATGTCACTTGCTAATGCAATACACTTGCATCTTGCTTGAGAGCTCATGCTTGATCATGTCTATTTTATCTCCAATTCATGAAAGCATGCTGCAGAACATGCATGATTTTATGACTTGATAGCTCAGATGATACTGTGTTCATGATGGGCTCAGCCTCACTCAAACCTGGTGTTTACTGAATACCTATATGTGTATGTGTTGTCACGCAAGTGAAAAGAGGCTCAATGATTTTTATGTTTGTATCTTGGTGAAAAGCAATGACATTGTAGCATGTTTTCTTTATTTTGGTGAAGAAAGTCCAACATATCCCAGGCTATGGTTGGCATGAAGCTCCTAAAATTTGACTGAGGTGAAGCCACTTGTATTTAGGGAAGAGGTTATTTATCTTCTATCCTCTGGTGTGAATACTTTTACGACAGCATTTAGATTACCTACTACTTTCAGCTCACCAGATTCTATCAGCATAATGTAATTAGTATAGTAATCTAGTGCAAGTCCTATTACAGTGATCCAAATTGTTACTCCTTCCAGGATCATTCCCACAAATATTCCCAGGTAGTTACTTTATAAAAAATCACATTATTGCAATTTGGTAGGGGACATGCTGGGATTCAACTGTGATCATAGATACAATATGGGTGAGGGTTAAGGAGGATTAAGTTGTTTTTGTAAGGTTAAGTGCCTCACATAACTTTGTAACCAGATCTTTTTGCAAGTAAGAATCTGCTTTTTCATGAGGAGAAATAGGAGCTGCTTCTGCTAGTAAAGGATATTTCATTAAATTGGAGGATTTTAGAAGCCCTCAGTCATCTGAATCTTCTCACATGTCCCCATTCTAATTTTCACAGCCCAACTCTCTCGCAGTAAATACATTTCCGTTCACATAAGAGAACTACAGAGTATTCAAATTCAACTCTACATAATGCAAAAACTCCAAGGTTAAATATTTTAGTTTGCTTTCTAGTTACTTTAAGTTTTGAAGCCGCAAATGACAAAGTATTATTTTACATTAGATGGAAAGTTTTGTTTTTGTAACACTGACTTCAGCCAAGATTTCAGAACTTTACATGATCATTCTCTTTCTTTAGGCTCTCCAACACAGTTGGAAATAAGCAGACAATCACACAGTCCTTGAATTCTCAAGCTTAGCAATTTCCACACTTAGCAGCACTTGATATCTAAGGCCGTCCCATCAATGACACTTCATTCTAAATGATATTTGAATTAGTTGCCTGGTCATTACATGCTTTCAAATGCCATTAGCTGTATTGTCCCAACCTTTCTCTTTGATGAAGAAATTCCACTATGCCCCTAGAATAATCCCACTTCTTAATTTTTTGCATATCCTTTTTCTTTGACTACCTACATATTACCATATCACTTGTGACTGTTAATAGCAAAGAAAAAAATCCATTCTGGCAAACTTAGCCAGACAAGAAAACAAATCATCTTATGGGCTAGAGAAGAAAACAATTCTACGCAGCCAAGATCAACATTGTAAAACTACATTTAAACAAACAAACAAATGAACAAAAAACTGACCTAAAGAGTATATTGCCACTGTAGTCACTGCCTCCACCAAGCATAAGATGCCAGGAATCCAAAAATATTAAAATTATCGGTCAGGCACATTGGCTCACGCCTGTAATCCCAGCACTTTGGGAGGCCGAGGTGGGCGGATCACGAAGTCAAGAAATCAAAACCATCCTGGCCAACATGGTGAAACCCCATCTCTACTAAAAATACAAAAATTAGCTGAGGGTGGTGGCACATGCCTGTAGTCCCAGCTACTCGGGAGGCTGAGGCAAGAGAATTGCTTGAACCCTTGAGGCAGAGGTTGTAGTGAGCTGAAATCATGCCACTGCACTCCAGCCTGGCAAGAGAGCGAGATTCTGTCTCAAAAAAAAAAAAAAAAAAAAATTATCCTGCAGCAAGCACCAATGCCTTTTTATATCAGGAAGTGAACCTTGAAATCACTACAACTCACAAAAATCAGAGGCCTTTATTATCACCTACATTAGCAAAACTGGAAAATCTGCAGAGTCCATTTTCTCTTCATGTTAACTGATGAATCAGGGTGTTAAATGGGTGCTTGTGTGACTGTCAGAGGCTAGCTTACATGGCTGTGTTATACTTGGGTGGGAAAACATAACACATAATACAGTTAATTTCCCAAATATAAGAATAGGACAAATGCACATAATAGCTTGTGTATTTCTTTTTTAATGAACTAACTGTTCAGGTCACTGATTTCCATAGTCTATTTAGTGTTCCATAGTAACATTTCCCAGTTTGCCTTTTGTCTTGTGACATTGTTTATAACCAAAAATTATTTTGGTTGTTAGATTAACCAGTCCAAAAAAAAAAGTCTTATGTTTTTCTTTAAAAAATATTAAAAATAAAGATATGTTTTCTTCTAGTATTTTTTGCTTTGTCTTCTTATGTTTGAATCTTTGATGCATTTGCAAACTTAGTCTAACAATTATGACTCACTTTCCTTTCAAATTTAACCATCCTTTATTTCAGAATTTCAAGTTGCTTCCACATTTCTGGCAATAAAGTAATCTAATCATTTAAATAAATTACTTATATATTATTTTTAAATATTCTGTAATGTTTCTCTTATTTCAAACTGCCTCAAAGAAGTGACAATGTCCAATTAAAGCTATGTGGAAGGGTGGCTAACCAAACACACAAACAGAAAGGGAAAATTAAGTAATCTGAATATTTAGCCAGAAGGAAGTAAAGATTTCATAGCTGGACTGAATCTCATGAGATCCAGTTTGTGTTTGCATTTTAGAGATGAAGCAATTTATAAAAGGTGAAATTAGAGATGTAAAAGTCCTTATATGTGAAATTTTATCTCAACCTTTACAATGAGGGAGTGGGAAAGGGATGAGGAAGGCCATTCTTCACAATAATAATGTAAAAGTCTAAATTTCTATTCCAATGTTTGAATTTATGCAGTTTTATCTCCAAATAGAGTCAATATATTATTTGACTTGGCATTTTAACTGTTTTGTTTAAATATTTAAATGGATAAATTTTAAAAGTTATATAAAACTTGGCCAGGTTTGGTGGCTCACACCTGTAATCCCAGCACTTTGGGAGGCTGAGGTGGGTCACCTGAGGTCAGGAGTTTGAGACCAGCCTGGCCAACATGGTGAAACCCTGTCTGTACTAAAAATACAAAAATTAGCTGGATATGGCAGTGCATGCCTGTAGTCCGAGCTACTAGGGAGACTGAGACATGAGAATCATTTGAACCTGGGAGGTGGAGGTTTCAGTGAGCCGAGATTGCAACACTGCACATGAGCCTGCGTGACAGATTAAGACTCTGACTCAAAAAAAAAAAAAAAAAAAAAAAGTTATATAAAAGTAACTAGTCTCTATGATACAGTTTGGCTGTGTCCCCACCCAAATCTCATATTGAACTGTAGATCCCCATAATTCCCACATGTCATCGGAGGGACCCAGTGGGAGGTAATTGAATCATGGGGGTGGGTCTTTCCCATGCTGTTCTTATGATAGTGAATAAGTCTCATGAAATCTGACGGTTTTATAAAAGGAAATTCCCCTGCACACACGCTCTTGCTCACTGCCATGTAAGACATCCCTTTGCTCTTTCTTCATTTTTGGCCATGATTGTGAACTGTTAGTTCATTAAAATTATTTCCTTTCTAAATCACCCAGTCTTAGGTATGTCTTTATTAGAAGCATGAGAACAGACTAATACAATAAATTGGTACTAGTAGAATGGGATGCTGCTGTAAAGATACCAAAAGAAATGTGGAAGTGACTTTGGAACTGGGTAATAGGAAAAGTTTGGAATGGTTCGGAGGGCTCAGAAGAAGACAGGAAAACATGGGAAAGTTTGGAACTTCCTAGAGACTTGCAGGACACAGAAGACAGGAAAATGTGGGGAAGTTTGGAACTTCCTAGAGATTTGTTGAATGGCTTTGATCAAAATGCTAATAGTGATATGAACAATAACGTCCAGGCTGAGGTGGTCTCAGACGGAGACGAGGAACTTGTTAGGAACTGGAGTACAGGTGACTCTTACTGTACTTTAGCAAAGAGACTGGCAACATTTTGCCCCTTCCTAGATATCTGTGGACCTTTGAACTTGAAAAAGATGATTTAGGGGATCTGGCAGAAGAAATTTCTAAGCAGCAAAGCATTCAAGAGGTGACTTGGGTGTTATTAAAAGCATTCAGCTTTATGTATTCACAAATTGAAACATGTTTAAAAGGGAAGCAGAGCATAAAAGACTGGAAAATTTGCAGCTTGATGATGCAGCAGAAAAAAAAAAAAAATTCTGAGGAGAATTTCAAGCCAGCTGCAAAAAGTTGCATAAGTAGTGGGAAACCAAATGTTAATCACCAAGACAATGGAGAAAATGTCTCCAGAGCATGTTAGAGACCATGCCTGCAGCCCCTCCAATCACAGGACTGGAGGCTGAGGAAGAAAAAATGGTTTTGTGGGCTGGGCCAAGGGCCCCCTGCTCTGTGCAGCCTAGGAAGTTGGTGTCCTGCATCCCAGCTGCTCCATCCCAGCTGCTGACTAAAACAGGCCAAGGTACAGCTTGGGCTATGGCTTCAGAGGGTGCAAGCCCTAAGCCTCGGCAGCTTCCATGTGGTGTTGAGCCTGCAGGTGCACAGAGTCAAGAACTGAGGTTTGGGAACCTCAGCCTAGATTCCAGAGTATGTATGGAAACGCCTGGGTTTACAGGCAGAAGTTTGTGGCAGGTAGGAGCTCTCATGGAGAACCTCTGCTAGGGCAGTGTGGAAGGAAAATGTGGGGTTGAAGCCCCTACAGAGTCCCTGCTAGGGTACTGCTTGGTGGAGCTGTGAGAAGAAGGCCAGCGTTCTTCAGATCCCAGAATGGTAGATCCACCGACAGCTTGCACCATGTTTCTGGAAAAGCCACAGACACTCAACAGCAGCCTGTGAAAGCAGCCAGGAGTGGGGCTATCCTTGCAAAACCATAGGGGCAAAGCTGCCCAAGACCATGGGAACCCACCTCTTGCATCAGTGTGACCTGGATGTAACACATGGAGTCAAGGAGATCATTTCAGAGCTTTAAGATTTGACTGCCCTGTTGGGGCCTGTAGCCTCTTCATTTTGGCCAATTTCTCCCATTTGGAATGGGTGCATTTACCCAATGCCCACACCCCCACTGTATCTAGGAAGTAACTAACTTGCTTTCGATTTTACAGGCTCATAGGTGGGAGGGACTTGCCTTATCTCAGATGAGACTTTGAACATTCAAGTTAATGCTGAAATGAGTTAAAACTATGGGGGACTTGGAAGACATGATTCATTTTGAAATGTGAGGGCATGAGATTTGGGAAGGGCCAAGGGCAGAATGATATGGTTTGGCTGTGTCCCCATCCAAATCTCATTTTGAATTGTAGCTCTCATAATTTTCACGTGTCATGGAAGGAATCCCCTGGGAGGTAACTAAATCATGGGGGCGAGTCTTTCCCATGCTGTTCTTGTGATGGTAAATAAGTCTCACGAAACCTGATGGTTTCATAAAGGGGAGTTCCCTGCACACGCTCTCTTGTCTGCTTCCATGTAAGCCTTCCCTTTGCTCTTGATTGTGATGCTTCCAGCCATGTGGAACTGTGAGTCCATTAAACTTCTTTCCTTTATAAATAACCCAGTCTTGGATGTGTCTCTATTAGCAGCCTGAGAACAGAGTAGCACACTCTAAAATTAGATATTTATCCATTTATAGTATTACTAATATCCTCATTTCTGTTTCATTAACTGTTGCAGAGAAAACATACTTTAGTTTTACAAATTTTACTATACGTCTTCTTGAAGATGTGGCAAAATAAAGAAATAAATAGCAACATTATTCTAGGTTCTGATACAAAGCAGCTTTGTTTTTATTCTGGACAATTAATGGTTGCTAAACATAGTGGTTGAGTAATAAACCTAAGCATTGTTGTTTATGGAAACTGATAAGCAAAAGGGAAAGGCAGAAAGATTAGTCTCCCTCAATGAAGAAAATTAGCAAAAGTAAAGAGGTCATGAAAAAGAAAAACAGAAAAACTTATGCCTGGAGATGAGACAGCTTTGCATATTCACACTGGTAAGAGGATGTTTGGAGGCAGCAGTTTTGAGACTCAGCACTATCACTTACTCTTTTTGTGAAACCGAGAATAATCACTTAACCATTTACTTACTTTACAGGGGTTTCCTTTCCTGTAAAGTAGGTAAACAATACAGTCTGCTAGTGTTGTACAGTTCAAAAGAAAAGTTTTGGCAGTGCTACAAACTATAAAATAAAATATGTCAATGTTTGTTGTAATGATTGTTGTTGGTGTTGTTGCTATTGCTATATATTATATGAAAGTAATATTTTTTCCTTGACCAAAATGTGCAAAGTCAATCCATTTGGAGCTGTGTCTTGTTGTAAAGTAGAGCTCAGGAAGAACATTACCAAGTCACTCTAATGGGTTAATGAACAGATTTTAATGCAAAACTTATAAGGTATGTGTTCACAAAAAAGAAAGGCATGCATTTCCCAGTACCTCCCTTGATTACACAAACAGGCATGGAAGGTCAAGGTGCTCTATTAGACACACACTGTGGGATCACCATTCAAGGACTCCATCCCACTGTTGATAGAGAGGAACGTTTTTAACAGAAGAATGAAAGATGGCTTACCAACAGGCAGTCTGGATGTCAGCCACCAGTCACGTTTTGGAGTGGTAGAGAAAACTACCCAGGTTGTGACATTGGTATCCTTGGAAAGCTAGATTTAGGCACAGCTGCCTTATTGGAAAGGGGAAGAAAGAAGAGTGAAATTTAGTGCTAGAATAAGGAAAATTGTGTGGAGTTCAAATTAGAAATAGTGGAGTTCCTACCTTCATTTTATGCTGTTGGACAAATGTCCCTCTCCCACCCTCAGAGAAAACTGGAGAGGGTAAAAACCAAGGGTCTTTAGTCTTAGAACTTCAGACTTGATGATACAGGTACCCAGGACTGGATACATAATGTGTGGAACCCAGTGCAAATTAAAATATGAGTACATCATTCAAAAATTACTAGCAATTTCAAGATGGCAGTAGCAGATAATTAAATTAAGCCCTTCCAAGACAGCGTCCTGTGTGACATCATGGGAGGGTTGACCATATAAGAATTGTACTGAAAATAAAAAGACTGGTGTTTATACACACAATGAATGCAGAGTACTAAATGATCATTATCTTTACTCCTGAGAGAGGACATTGAAGGACTATTTTCAAGTGCATATGTGCAGCCCAAGGGTCCTCAAAATCATGTTACTTAGGATAACCTTCAAGTGAAGCTCAAAGTCAGGAAGTCCCACACACTTGCTCAGAATGATTAAAAGAAACTTTTAATCTCCTTAATCTTAAAAAAAAACAACTAAGGATGCCAAACACCCCAAACAATGATCTAATATGGAAAGAGAAACCAAAACAGAAGAGACACGATTTATTAGTAATCAATATACAGAGAGAAGAAATTTTACAAGAAATTATTTTAAAAATCCTGAGAGTAAAAGATTACATTGCAACTATGAAAAGAACTATGAAGAGGACACCCGGGGGAAAAAAGGAGATCAGATTTTAAAACATCATAGGATAAGTGAAATAGACATTTCAGAAAATAAATTTCAGGAAATCTCACAGAAATTAGAACAGAAAGGCAAAGAGATGGCTATGAGAACAGAAAAAAGGCAGTATCAGTGGGTTAGTCCAGGAGGCCCAACATCCAAATAACAGAAATTCCATAAAGACAAAGAAAATAAAGGGACAAAAATCAACAATGAATAACTCAAAAATTCACTAAACTGAAGGCAATTCAAGGTGAGGGCTTCTGCAAGGTTCCCAGCAAAATGGATAAAAATTGACCCAGGGCAAAGCACATCACTGTGAAGTTTCAGAACCCTGTGGACAAGGAGAAAGTCACACAGGTTTTATAGAAGGGGGAAGAAATATGGAATGGTCAGAAATTAAAATGGCTTCAACTTCCTTAATGGAAAAGAAACACCTCCAACATTCTGAAAGAAAATGTTTCCAACCTAGGCCCTTTTGAAATGTCAGTTAAATATGAGGATAGAATAAAAACATATTAAAATATAAACTGTCTCAAAAGAAAAAAATTCCCATGCATCTTTTTTTCTCAGCAAGCTCCTGGGGAATGTATTCCCCAAACCTGAGAGAGTAAATCAAATGAAAGAGAAGGATATGGGAATAGGAATCATCTTACGTTGAAGAGAGATGCCAGGATGATAAATAGGCCCCAGAAAATAGAGCCACGTGACTTGCTGAGGACACCCCTGTGCATGCCTCTGCCTTTGTCCCTTGAGCCTGACCTCATGATTCACTAGGACTAAACAAGGCAAAATATCAGATAAGAGGATGCGGCCAGAAGCAACAGATCCAAGCCAGAAGAGAGGCAGAGGGAATTCAAAGCATAACAGAAAAGTAAAGTCCTAGAATGACAGCTCCATTTCTGGCCTAGAATGCAATCAGTTCAGACCCTCAGAAAGGGGCTTTCCAAGAGACTGTTTCCAAGAAAATAATTGAAATGTCTGTTTATCTGATGTGATTGGCCTTATTGAAAAGTGTATTTAAAGGCTATTGAATGATTGGGGGTGGGCAGAGGAAATAGCAACAGAAACACACAAAAAGAAAAAGCATGAAGATAAATAAAAGGGGGAAACAAAAATATTCATAATACACTAAAGTATCAGCTGTGAAAAATAGTTCCATAGGCCAAATACTGTAAACATTGAATATTGACTTAACAATAGAGCATAACGTCAAGTGGGATATATTCTAAAATACAAGGAAATAATTCAGCATTAGGAAATATATTCATGCAATTTACTATTTTATATTAATAGAGAAAATGTATAATTATCTCCATATATGCTGGAAATATATTTGATAAAAATTTAACACTCATTTTTTATTAAGGTTACAACAAAAACTCTTTAGTAAGCTAAAAACAAAAGGAAAGTTCTGTAATATTATTATAGTATCAATCAAAAACAAAAACATGTTTAAGGGTAAAATACAATAGAAATTCCAATGAAAGTAAGAAATAAAATGAGTCGTACCATTACTATTCAATATATTTTAAAGGGTATGAAATATTTGTGTTAATTTTTTGTTTCTGCTCAACATGTAAACCTTGATCCTATGATTTGGAAATTTTCCCACAAATAGAAGAACTCTGAATCGTGGAAAAACACACTTTTCCCAATTTCCCTTGCCACTTTGGCATGTGCATATGACCCGGGCTTAGCCAGTCAGATATTCAAACACAGCCTTTAATTGGAAATAGTGCAATGAAGCAAGGGCAGACGAGAAGCCACCCCGGCTTCCCAAGGAACAAAAAGGCAGTATTGTGCTGGGAACGTCAGCTGTTCAATAGTAATAGCAGTAATATGTTCACCAGATGGATTCATTTTGCATTTGGTCTGACTGCTTAGTGTACTTGTTTTCCAAATGTGGTTCGATAGTTTTCCTTTGAACTACTTTTTATGTTTTGCCAAAATTAACCAGCGTCTGACTTATCCTACTGTTTAAAATCAAGTACTATGATCATTACATGGAAGTACTGAGAAATAAGAACTGAAATAAGATATTAGAGAGAAACAAAAATCTTCATTAATTGCAACTTATGCAATTTCCTACATAGAAAATCCTGGAATATCAGTAGAAAAACTATCGGAATAAATGAAATAATTTAAGAAAAGGGCCAGTTATAAGGTAAATTTACATCTTTTTTAACTTACAGAAGTAAATGACAAATATTTATTTTAAAATTCCACTAACAAAGACAAAATAAGCATACACTTATGAATTTATTTAACTAAAGTTGTGAAGGAAAAGTTAAAATTTTCTAAGATCCAATAAACTGGAAAGGTATTACAAGGTGGAAAGTATTCAACATTACAAGGATGCCAAATCCCCCCAAGTAAATCTTTAAATTTAATACAATTTCTATTTAAATTCCAAAAGAATTTTATTATAAAAAATGATTTTAAAATATCTGTAAAATGTAAATCAAAACAATAACCGGGGAATTTCTGAAGAAAATTGAAGGAGAATTTGTCCTACTAGATATCATAATATACTACATAGTTATAATAACTTCAACAAAGTGATATGAGTACAGGAAAAAGCAAACAGTCTAATGAAAGAGAATAGAGAGAAAAAGAAGACATATATACATGTAAGAATTCGGCATATAGCAAGTACGATATTTCAAAATAGTTAAAAAGAGTTAGATTAGCCAATAACTGGCGGTGTATTTAAAAATCTATCTAGTTTGATAAATAAATTTAGATGTTTGCCTTATATATTTATCAGACAATAAATTCTAATTCATTAGAGTTCTAAGGATAAACTATAACATTATTCAAATGCTATAGAAGAATTTTAAAGTTATTTTTGGGATAGGAAAAGTCTTCATAGGCATAAAATTTAAGAATACAGAAGCGTGGCACAGTGGTTCATGCCTGTAATCCCAACACTTTGGGAGGCTGAGACAGGCGGATCACCTGAGGTCAGGAGCTCAAGAACAGTCTGGCCAACATGGTGACACCCCGTCTCTACTAAAAATACAAAAATATCTGGGCATGTTGGCAGGCACTTGTAATCCCAGCTGCTCGGCAGGCTGAGGCAGGAGAACTGCTTGAACCCAGGAGGCTGAGGTTGCAGCGAGTGGAGACTGCACCATTGCAGTCTAGCCTGTGTGACAGAGTGAGACTCCATCTCTAAATAAATAAATAAATAAATAAATACAGAAAAATACTAAACTTTTTCATTACACAAAATTTAAAAGAAAGTTTATACCTGATGAAAGATGCCACAAAGTAACAACAAAATGCAGATTAGGAGAAAATATGTGCAATGTATCACTTCTAAGGGGTTAATCAGCACAAAATATAAAATACCCACTTGAAAAAAAATGTGGGATTGGGTGCAGTTGGAACAATACATAAATGAATTAAGGTTACTCTTAAAAATTTGGATAATTAAGTAGTCTATTGCAATTTCATAGTCCTCTTTGCCATGTTCCAAACACCACTAATCTAATTTTATAACTACCATAATGAGCTCCCGTGTGAACCAGAAATAAAAGGACAAATAGACCCATCAGCAAAATCACTGGCATGAAGACATCCAAAAAATGACCCGCAAGTTCATTGGATGATCAGGTCCATAGAAGAGCCAGGTGCAGAGCAAATGCTGTGGGACTCAGTATCTTCCAGATCTTTGAGCGGGTGAATTATATTTTCCATCTGTTTGTGGCTTGGCAGGACTCCATAGCCAAGAAAAAAGAGTACTGTTGTCCTGGTGATACTTTAAAAGCATTTTGGAAATGCTGAGTCCTTTCTTGGAGAAACAAGTCAATAGTGTAAGTTTGGGGTAGGCCAGGGGAACGGTAATGAGGGTGAATGAGTTGGCTTCAAAAGCCCTGAGAGAATCTGGAGAAGTTTGTCACAATGAGGGAGTCAAGAAACATAGTCAAACAAAAACACCTGCAGCAACATCTAGAACACGTCACCAAGCTCTCTGCCACTGAGGGATTCTCTCCAGGATGTCAATCAGCTGGGCTGAGACAGCTCCGTTATCTGCAGGATCCAGCACAAAGTGTAAACGCGGGGCCCCTTATTCAAAAAGCACAAAGAAAAGTTCCACCAAACGTACTAAACTATCAAGCTGTTACCTTTCTCCCACAGTCACCACGTTGTTGTCATGTCTTTTATTTGCTATTTAATGTCATTCTAAGTAAAGAAAAAAATTATGGGGGCACGGAGCAAAATGGCCGAATAGGAACAGCTCCAGTCTCCAACTCCCAGCGCGAGCGACACAGAAGACCGGTGATTTCTGCATTTTCAACTGAGGTATTGGGTTCATCTCACTGGGGAGTGCCGGACGATCGGTGCTGGTCAGCTGCTGCAGCCCGACCAGCGAGAGCTGAAGCAGGGCGAGGCATTGCCTCACTTGGGAAGCGCAAGGGGGAAGGGAATCCCTTTTCCTAGCCAGGGGAACTGAGACACACAACACCTGGAAAATCGGGTAACTCCCACCCCAATACTGCGCTTTAAGCAAACAGGCACACCAGGAGATCATATCCCACACCTGGCTGGAGGGTCCCACACCCACGGAGCCTCCCTCATTGCTAGCACAGCAGTCTGTGATCTACTGGCAAGGCAGCAGCGAGGCTGGGGGAGGGGCGCCCGCCATTGCTGAGGCTTAAGTAGGTAAACAAAGCTGCTGGGAAGCTCGAACTGGGTGGAGCTCACAGCAGCTCAAGGAAACCTGCCTGTCTCTGTAGACTCCACCTCTGGGGACAGGGCAAAAACAAACACAGCTGAAACCTCTGCAGACGCAAACGACTCTGTCTGACAGCTTTGAAGAGAGCAGTGGATCTCCCAACACGGAGGTTGAGATCTGAGAAGGGACAGACTGCCTGCTCAAGTGGGTCCCTGACCCCTGAGTAGCCTAACTGGGAGACATCCCCCACTAGGGGCAGTCTGACACCCCACACCTCACAGGGTGGAGTACACCCCTGAGAGGAAGCTTCCAAAGCAAGAATCAGACAGGTACACTCGCTGTTCAGAAATATTCTATCTTCTGCAGCCTCTGCTGCTGATACCCAGGCAAACAGGGTCTGGAGTGGACCTCAAGCAATCTCCAACAGACCTACAGCTGAGGGTCCTTACTGTTAGAAGGAAAACTATCAAACAGGAAGGACACCTACACCAAAACCCCATCAGTACATCACCATCATCAAAGACCAGAGGCAGATAAAACCACAAAGATGGGGAAAAAGCAGGGCAGAAAAGCTGGAAATTCCAAAAATAAGAGCACATCTCCCCCGGCAAAGGAGCGCAGCTCATCGCCAGCAACGGATCAAAGCTGGACGGAGAATGACTTTGACGAGATGAGAGAAGAAGGCTTCAGTCCATCAAATTTCTCAGAGCTGAAGGAGGAATTACGTACCCAGCGCAAAGAAACTAAAAATCTTGAAAAAAAAGTGGAAGAATTGATGGCTAGAGTAATTAATGCAGAGAAGGTCATAAACGAAATGAAAGAGATGAAAACCATGACACGAGAAATATGTGACAAATGCACAAACTTCAGTAACCGACTCGATCAACTGGAAGAAAGAGTATCAGCGATTGAGGATCAAATGAATGAAATGAAGCGAGAAGACAAACCAAAAGAAAAAAGAAGAAAAAGAAATGAACAAAGCCTGCAAGAAGTATGGGATTATGTAAAAAGACCAAATCTACATCTGTTTGGGGTGCCTGAAAGTGAGGGGGAAAATGGAACCAAGTTGGAAAACACTCTTCAGGATATCATCCAGGAGAACTTCCCCAACCTAGTAGGGCAGGCCAACATTCAAATTCAGGAAATACAGAGAACGCCACAAAGATACTCCTCGAGAAGAGCAACTCCAAGACACATAATTGCCAGATTCACCAAAGTTGAAATGAAGGAAAAAATCTTAAGGGCAGCCAGAGAGAAAGGTCGGGTTACCCACAAAGGGAAGCCCATCAGACTAACAGCAGATCTCTCAGCAGAAACTCTCCAAGCCAGAAGAGAGTGGGGACCAATATTCAACATTCTTAAAGAAAAGAATTTTCAACCCAAAATTTCATATCCAGTCAAACTAAGTTTCATATGTGAAGGAGAAATAAAATCCTTTACAGATAAGCAAATGCTTAGAGATTTTGTCACCACTAGGCCTGCCTTACAAGAGACCCTGAAGGAAGCACTAAACATGGAAAGGAACAACCGGTACCAGTCATTGCAAAAACATGCCAAAATGTAAAGACCATCAAGGCTAAGAAGAAACTGCATCAACTAACGAGCAAAATAACCACTTAATATCATAATGGCAGGATCAAGTTCACACATAACAATCTTAACCTTAAATGTAAATGGACTAAATGCTCCAATTAAAAGACACAGACTGGCAAACTGGATAAAGAGTCAAGACCCATCAGTCTGCTGTATTCAGGAGACCCATCTCACACGCAGAGACATACATAGGCTCAAAATAAAGGGATGGAGGAAGATTTACCAAGCAAATGGAGAACAAAAAAAAGTGGGGGTTGCAATAGCAGTCTCTGATAAAACAGACTTTAAACCATCAAAGATCAAAAGAGACAAAGAAGGCCATTACATAATGGTAAAGGGATCAATTCAACAGGAAGAGCTAACTATCCTAAATATATATGCACCCAATACAGGAGCACCAAGATTCATAAAGCAAGTCCTTAGAGACTTACAAAGAGACTTAGACTCCCATACAATAATAATGGGAGACTTCAACACTCCACTGTCAACATTAGACAGATCAACGAGACAGAAAGTTAACAAGGATATCCAGGAATTGAACTCATCTCTGCAGCAAGCAGACCTAATAGACATCTATAGAACTCTCCACCCCAAATCAACAGAATATACATTCTTCTCAGCACCACATCGTACTTACTCCAAAATTGACCACGTAATTGGAAGTAAAGCACTCCTCAGCAAATGTACAAGAACAGAAATTATAACAAACTGTCTCTCAGACCACAGTGCAATCAAACTAGAACTCAGGACTAAGAAACTCAATCAAAACCGCTCAACTACATGGAAACTGAACAACCTGCTCCTGAATGACTACTGGGTACATAACGAAATGAAGGCAGAAATAAAGATGTTCTTTGAAACCAATGAGAACAAAGATACAACATACCAGAATCTCTGGGACACATTGAAAGCAGTGTGTAGAGGGAAATTGATAGCACTAAATGCCCACAAGAGAAAGCAGGAAAGATCTAAAATTGACACTCTAACATCACAATTAAAAGAACTAGAGAAGGAAGAGCAAACACATTCGAAAGCTAGCAGAAGGCTAGAAATAACTAAGATCAGAGCAGAACTGAAGGAGATAGAGACACAAAAACTCTCTCCAAAAAATCAATGAATCCAGGAGTTGGTTTTTTGAAAAGATCAACAAAATTGACAGACCACTAGCAAGACTAATAAAGAAGAAAAGAGAGAAGAATCAAATAAACGCAATTAAAAATGATAAAGGGGATATCACCACTGACCCCACAGAAATACAAACTACCATCAGAGAATACTATAAACACCTCTATGCAAATAAACTGGAAAATTTAGAAGAAATGGATAATTTCCTGGAACTTTCACTCTTCCAAGACTAAACCAGGAAGAAGTTGAATCCCTGAATAGACCAATAGCAGGCTCTGAAATTGAGGCAATAATTAATAGCCTACCAACCAAAAAAAGTCCAGGACCAGATGGATTCACAGCTGAATTCTACCAGAGGTACAAGGAGGAGTTGGTACCATTCCTTCTGAAACTATTCCAATCAATAGAAAAAGAGGGAATCCTCCCTAACTCATTTTATGAGGCCAACATCATCCTGATACCAAAGCCTGGCAGAGACACAACAAAAAAAGAGAATTTTAGACCAATATCCCTGATGAACATCGATGCAAAAATCCTCAATAAAATACTGGCAAACCGGATTCAGCAACACATCAAAAAGCTTATCCACCACGATCAAGTGGGCTTCATCCCTGGGATGCAAGGCTGGTTCAACATTCGCAAATCAATAAACATAATCCAGCATATAGACAGAACCAAAGACAAGAACCACATGATTATCTCAATAGATGCAGAAAAGGGTTTGACAAAATTCAACAGCCCTTCATGCTAAAAACGCTCAATAAATTCGGTATTGATGGAACGTACCTCAAAATAATAAGAGCTATTTATGACAAACCCACAGCCAATATCATACTGAATGGGCAAAAACTGGAAAAATTCCCTTTGAAAACTGGCACAAGACAGGGATGCCCTCTCTCACCACTCCTATTCAACATAGTGTTGGAAGTTCTGGCTAGGGCAATTAGGCAAGAGAAAGAAATAAAGAGTATTCAGTTAGGAAAAGAAGAAGTCAAACTGTCCCTGTTTGCAGATGACATGATTGTATATTTAGAAAACCCCATTGTCTCAGCCCAAAATCTCCTTAAGCTGATAAGCAACTTCAGCAAAGTCTCAGGATACAAAATCAATGTGCAAAAGTCGCAAGCATTCTTATACACCAGTAACAGACAAACAGAGAGCCAAATCAGGAATGAACTTCCATTCACAATTGCTTCAAAGAGAATAAAATACCTAGGAATCCAACTTACAAGGGATGTAAAGGACCTCTTCAAGGAGAACTACAAACCACTGCTCAGTGAAATCAAAGAGGACACAGACAAATGGAAGAACATACCATGCTCATGGATAGGAAGAATCAATATCATGAAAATGGCCATACTGCCCAAGGTAATTTATAGATTCAATGCCATCCCCATCAAGCTACCAATGAGTTTCTTCACAGAATTGGAAAAAACTGCTTTAAAGTTCATATGGAACCAAAAAAGAGCCCGCATCTCCAAGACAATCCTAAGGCAAAAGAACAAAGCTGGAGGCATCACGCTACCTGACTTCAAACTATACTACAAGGCTACAGTAACCAAAACAGCATGGTACTGGTACCAAAACAGAGATATAGACCAATGGAACAGAACAGAGTCCTCAGAAATAATACCACACATCTACAGCCATCTGATCTTTGACAAACCTGAGAGAAACAAGAAATGGGGAAAGGATTCCCTATTTAATCAATGGTGCTGGGAAAATTGGCTAGCCATAAGTAGAAAGCTGAAACTGGATCGTTTCCTTACTCCTTATACGAAAATTAATTCAAGATGGATTAGAGACTTAAATGTTAGACCTAATACCATAAAAATCCTACAGGAAAACCTAGGTAGTACCATTCAGGACATAGGCATGGGCAAAGACTTCATGTCTAAAACACCAAAAGCAACGGCAGCAAAAGCCAAAATTGACAAATCGGATCTCATTAAATTAAGGAGCTTCTGCACAGTAAAAGAAACTACCATCAGAGTGAACAGGCAACCTACAGAATGGGAGAAAATTTTTGCAATCTACTCATCTGACAAAGGGCTAATATCCAGAACCTACAAAGAACTCAAACAAATTTACAAGAAAAAAACAAACAACCCCATCAAAAAGTGGGCAAAGGATATGAACAGACATTTCTCAAAAGAAGACATTCATACAGCCAACAGACATATGATAAAATGCTCATCATCACTGGCCATTAGAGAAGTGGAAATCAAAACCACAATGAGATACCATCTCACACCAGTTAGAATGGCGATCATTAAAAAGTCAGGAAACAACAGGTGCTGGAGAGGATGTGGAGAAATAGGAACACTTTTACACTGTTGGTGGGATTGTAAACTAGTTCAACCATTATGGAAAACACTATGGCGATTCCTCAAGGATCTAGAACTAGATGTACCATATGACCCCGCCATCCCATTACTGGGTATATACCCAAAGGATTATAAATTATGCTGCTATAAAGACACATGCACACGTATGTTTATTGCAGCACTATTCATAATAGCAAAGACTTGGAATCAACCCAAATGTCCATCAGTGACAGATTGGATTAAGAAAATGTGGCACATATACACCATGGAATACTATGTAGCCATCAAAAAGGATGAGTTTGCGTCCTTTGTAGGGACATGGATGCAGCTGGAAACCATCATTCTTAGCAAACTATCACAAGAACAGAAAACCAAACACCGCATGTTCTCACTCATAGGTGGGAACTGAACAATAAGATCACTTGGAATCAGGAAGGGGAACATCACACACAGCGGCCTATCAAGGGGAGGGGGAAGGGGGGGAGGGATTGCATTGGGAGTTATACCTGATGTAACTGATGAGTTGATGGGTGCAGCACACCAACATGGCACAAGTATACATATGTAACAAACCTGCACGTTATGCACATGTACCCTACAACTTAAAGTATAATAATAATAAATCAATTAAAAAAAATAAAAATAATAAAAAAGGTTTAGATCTCTTAAAAAAAAAAAAAGAAAAAAATTTTGATTATTACAAAGAATTTTACCATTCATCTTTGTATTGTGTAATATCACACTTAGATGCTAATATAAGGGCATTTAATTTTTATGTCTAATTATTGAAAATATACAATTTATATTTCATAGTTCATATATGCATGTGTATTTTGCTCTTACCAAATAAGAAGAAATTTTGCACCAAAGCAGTGCAACAGTTTTTATTTTACTTCTCGATACATGCACATTCTACCAACACTCTACCTTTTGCTACAGGCAAGTAAGGAAAGACTGAAAGGAAAAGGAACTGTGGGCTGTCCTATTTTTCCCTTTCCTTCTGTGTCATCACTTTTTATGTAAGTGCTTGGCCAATACAAGAAGGTAACTTAAGTAGGAAAGGGTGTGATAGGTTTCCTTGGTTATTCAGATGTCATGGAAAGCCACTGCTCTCTTTCTGCATTTGAAGCAAGGTTATGTTCAAAGGAATGCACTGCCTCTAAAAGCTGTCAGTGTCCTGTTACATCGCCCTCCTCTTACTCAGTACCATATACAAAATTCTTACCTTTTATTTACTTTAAGTCTCACTGAATTCCCAAGCCTAGTGGTCCACTGAAATTCTGTGCATATGGCGCATTGCAAAGGCAATCTGCAAGTGGAGTGTCAAGAAAGCACAGTGCACATGTACCCTGAATGTATCTCCTCTGCTCATGTGCATGTTCCATTATCCCATTAAATTCCACTTAGAAAGCACAGTTCAAAGAAAAAGTGTTAAGAATGTTCAGATAATAACAGCAGAGTTAAACCACACACAGCATCTTTCTGACTTTCTGAGCACAAGGCTCTGTGTAAATGCACTGGTCAAATGCTCATCAGGCCCACTCTGATTTGCAGGGTGAAATCTGAAGACTGAAGTTTCTCCACACCCTGCATGTCAAAGTGCCTTGTACCACTTGATATATCAAGGCTGCAGCCTGGCTCCAAGAGAGCATGTTTTCTTTTTCACAGCAGCTTTTCCATATCTTAGAAGGCCTGGAGGAGCAGAGTGGTGACCACCTTCTGGATGTCTGAAATCTCTCACCTCCACTCACCACCAGGCTGGTTCTCAAGCCATGCATGAGGACAACATTCATTCCTGCCTTATAGTTCTGTCTTTAGAGGGGCTTCTTGTACCCCCCTTGTTCTGTTCTCAGAAATTAATCCTTCCTTCTATTCCTAAGACTTCCATAAACAATACAAAGTTTTTAAATAAGAAAAAAACAAGAAAGGGAAAAGGAAAGGATAAAAACAGTAATCTCCTGGAAGAAAAATTAATATGGTTAATAAATAAAAAATAAATAAATGGATGGATAAATAGATGATAAGTGATGTGTATCACCAGTGATAAGGGATATATAAATTAAACATTATCATTTGTCACAGATTTGTTAAATGCTAAAAAGATTGACAATAAACCAGTTTTTAAATTAATGCATAATTTATGATATTTGGATTCCTACATTGAAGACATGAATGTTTTTTCCTTTACTATAAAGACATTCAATTTACTATAACAAAACTTAAACCAAAAGTCGAAGCTTTTTAGTATCTGGAAATATAATTCAGGGAACATTCCCATGTCAAATTAAAATACATCTTATTATCCTCCCCCAAAAAAGGAATGCAAATTCAATCCCCTGGTATATTTCCAAACTCACACAATGCCACGCTGTTGAAGCATTCACCGCTTATGCTTTGCAAAATTAAAATTGTGAATTTCATGAGTGAAACTCTTTTGTTTTTGTTGCTTTCAATTTTGTTTTGTTTTTTGCTCTTAAGCATAGCTTGATTGGAAAACACCAGTTACCATCTCAAGGAGTTTTCCAAGTACAGAAGTAGCAAAAGGGGATCAACCATTGAAGTCAAGTTGTTATTTATTGGCTATAATTTTTTAAAAGACATATCTTACCACATTGAAGGCATGTTTTACTATAGTAAAAGCACTATCTGAAAAATACATGACAAACTAACCAAAAATAACAAAAGTCCAGAAATTTGCTGAGTAGAACCAAGACATCATATGAAAGAATTTTAAAAATTGGGATCTTGGAGAAAATGGCAGACAATACTAATAAACTAACTCATCTGCTCCATTGGTCATTAGTAGTAATGATTTTTTTTAATGAATAAAATCCTATACATTTAGTTTTTGACAAACCCTTTACAATTTAGATTCATGTAACATGACAAGAGAACATTTTTTTCCAACTTATTAGAATGCATTTTTTTCTGTATTTTTTAAAGGAAACCATTGTGATATAAACTTTAATTTTACTATCCACCAATTTTCAGAGACCTGATTTTATGAACAAATGCATCTGACATTGGCAATAGTTTAGAGAAAGGAATGCCTTCATATGTCATGTTAATTTTTTTTTTTTTTTAATTTCGCCATGTTGGCCAGGAGGCTGGTTTTGAACTCCTGACCTCAAGTGATCCACCCACTTTGGCCTCCCCAAATTCTGGGATTACAGGCGTGAGTCACCACCACACCTGGCCAGGAATGCATTCATATTCTATTAGAGTAAGTTCACATTGTTTCCACTTTTGTTAGAGGGCGAAAGGGAAAACTATCAAAATATAAAATATGCAAAATATCTGACCCAGCAATCCACATCTATTGTTTAAAAATTGTTACAGTATATATTCAGCCATTTTCAAACCCGAGACTGGGAAGAGGTTTAATGGACTTAACAGTTCTACATGAATGTGAAGGTCTCACAATCATGGCAGAAGGCAAGGAAGAGCAAGTCAACATCTTACATGGATGGTGGCAGGCAAAAGAGAGCTTGTACAGAGAAACTCCTGTTTTTAAAACCATCAGATCTCATGAGACTCATTCACCATCACGAGAACAGTTCAGGAAAGACCCATTCCCATAATTCAATCACCTACCACCAGGTTCCTTCCATGACACGTGGGAATTGTGGGAGTTATGATTCAAGATGGGATTTGGGTAGGGACAACCAAACCGTGTCACACTAGTTTACAAAAGTTTACATAATGTTTATTGCAGTATCACATTACAGTTGACATCACAAACTCTGATGCCTGATTATCTTTGCATAATTATGGTACCAGTTTAATAATTGTGTAATTTAGGACACATTATTTAAACTCTCTGCTTCAGTTTCCTCATTGGGAACATATGGGAATAACAACCATTCCTAACTCACGAAAGTATTGAGATTAGACTATGAGAGCTGTGCCTGACCCATAGTAAGTTCTTAGTAAATATCATCTGGCTTGTTTTTAGAGAGTTAGTTACATGAATGACTGTATTATAACTACAGAATTCTAGGCAGTCTTTAAAAACATGAGTCCATTTCTATGTATGCTATAAAATAATAGCCATTATAACTTGTTGAATGAAGAAAAATATGACATACATATGAGTATTTTGCATATAAATTGTGTGTGTGTCTAGAAAAATTTCTAAGTAGCTAAAACCATATCTATCAGTGCCACTTCCACAGTTGCACTGGGAATAGAGTAGGAAAGGCTGTCAATTTTATTATAAAGTACTCTATGGCTTGAATTTTTATAAAATTTAAATAAAACCAATAAAAAAAGATAAAAAATCTTTTCCAGCATACCCTGACCAATCTTGTCTGTGTTATCCTATGTAATACTAAAGCCTATCTGATATTCATTTGAAATCTCTTTCATTACCTCTCTTTCTTGACTCATTCTATAGATGCAGAATAATGTAAATAATGTAAAATGGTACATCGTATTATTACACAAGTATTGTTCTTGTCCCCACTTCTTGGTCTGAAATATTTCACTTAAACAATACTATGATGTGTATGTTACTCTTAGTTTCGGCTGAGTATAAATAAATAAAATGTTATACCTATTCCAGCCCAACCACCATAAACATTTCATGGAAAAAAAAAAACTAACCAAATGGTCAGCCAAGAAACATGGATTTAATTCTGGGCCTGTAAATAGAAAAAAGCAAAGCATCCTGACGTAGCCAAGACGCATGACAAACGATTGAGGCCACAGTGAAGAAAAATTGCAATTACAGATTTAAGTTCATTCTCACTCTGTCATGACACTTTGCTTATGATTATTGCTGCATATTGTAAAAGTGCAAGTACTGGTATAAGAAAATAACAATGACTGCCTTTCAAATGTGCATACTACCTTTCGGATGATTGAAAAAATAAGGTAAAAAACAGATATCATATCTTCAGATGAAAATATTGACAGATTACATTTATTTATTCAGTCATTTATTCAGCAAGTCCTTATTGAGCACCAACGATATTCCAGCTACCATTCTAGGTGCAGGGGACAAAGTAATGCACTGAAGAAAGGTCCTACCCTGATGGAAGGGAGAGAGTGACAACGAATGGAAATATAATGTCTCTCAAACTAATAAAAACCCATACACACATTTAATCTTCACAAGCTCATAGGTTTGGTGCTCTCATCATTGTCATTTTTCTGATTTTACAAGCGGAGAAAAGAAAGAATAGTGTAGTCCCAGCTACTCGGGAGGCTGAGGCAGGAGAATGGCGTGAACCCGGGAGGCGGAGCTTGCAGTGAGCCGAGATTCCGCCACTGCACTCCAGCCTGGGCGACAGAGCAAGACTCCGTCTCAAAAAAGAAAAAAAAAAAGAAAAGAAAAGAAAAAAAAAAAAAAAAAAAAGAAAGAATAGAAAGGTTGTCACTTACTGGAGGGCGTCTAAGCAGTAATGTAAACAATCTGTGATAGAAATGATATTCAAACCCCAGAATTTGATGCCAGATCCTGAGGCCTTGATATTCCTGTTCAAAATCACATCACAAGGTTGTTCAGAGGATTAAATGAGATAATTTATGTTGAACCAATTTTTAAATTGTATTTTAAAAAAATATTGACATCATCATCACCATCAGCTATGGTATTTTTGTCTGGGCAAATTGCAAACTTCAAGGTTGGCATTGGAAAATAGCATCAGCTGTGCTAAATTTTTCCCACGAATTTAGTGAAAGTCCTTTAGTATAAAACATCCAAGAAAGCCTGTGTGTGATTCAGAGGTCCAAAAAATTCACTATGTCATACAGACGAGGTACAGAGAGACATAAGTGTTCAGGGGCTGTAATGAGGCCCAAAAACTTAGCATGAAGATTATTTGAGAGCACAGAAAGAATAATTCCACCTGATGCCTTGTAGAAAGCTGCTTTTTCAACTGTTAATATAATAACAGTAAAACTAAATCTCTGCATACTTCTATAAAGATATGACCAAGAGAAATCTCTCTAAAAGAAAGAACTAGAAACTGAACTGTGATCTAGCTATAAAATCACACCTCCCACGTACAAATTATTTATTTCTCAGATACTGCAGCTTCTCTCACCATTGAGTCAAAGCAGAAATATCAATGATGAATGGCCTTAACATTCAACATATATGTATTGTGAATCCTGAAGGAGAATTATTATGAAAGATGGTGATTATCAAATTGAGAATGGAAGATGGAAAAGATGCTAAACTGGGCCAACTGAGTTAATAATTAAAAGGCTATTTTTATACAGCAATGATATATTTACCACAGGAAAAACAAACAGTGGATGATAATTGTCTTAGTGAGGGTTTTATCAGAGAAGCAGACCCACTGTAAGTGATATAGAGTAAGGGATTTATTTCAAATTTAGAACTTAGGTAACTGTGGCACAGTGGTCAGACTGTCTATGTAAGGCCTTACTTGGCCTGAAATTAGCAGAGTTAGTGGTTGAAAACAACATTTCCTCCAGGAATCTCTTTCTGAGGTCCAGAATACATTAGGTCTCTATAAAATTAGGACTTGTGTTTGTCTGCTGGTAAGAGAAAATGGAAATAATAATGGCTTTAAAAATTCAGGTTACTTCTCTTACATAAAGAGGTTCAGAGGTAGGAAGACCAACTTCCCATTGTCAATAGGATCCAAAACCCTCTTTCTACACCATCCTGGCACATTACTTTTATACTCAGATTTACCTCAGGTCACTATGTGGCTACTAAAGATCTTGGCATCACTGTCATGGTAGAGGTCACAAAAAAATAAGATCGTTAGAGGAGAAAAATGATGGTGGTGGTAGTGGGCTGTGATCTCTAATGTGTCAGGTCTCACTAATCAGTTTTCATAGATGTCCCACACATCACATCTTCTTGCATCTCATAGATCAGAATATCATCATGTAGCTGCAAGGGAAGAAGGTAAATCTAGTCCTTATTCCAGGTAGCAATGTGCCTAATAATAATAATAATGATTTAAGAATCATTATTATGGATTCAAGTAATAAAGATGAAAATGTGAACATATTAAATATTAAATTAACTACTAAAGACTTACTTTGTATTTTTTAGATAAAAATACATTCAAATGCAAATTCTATTTTTTTTTTCTTGCACTCTAAACAACATTCTAGAAATACATACAAATCATTTTGGAAGCCACTGATTTGGAGAATAGAAAAACGTTATTTGAAAGTGACAGATGATGACTAATAGTTCACATGTGTTGATTCTCAAGAGATGCATTCTTTCATCCAGCATGTATTAATATAGATTATTTGGAACATTAATATTTAAGAGATTATAATGCATATATAGTAAACATGCATTGAATTTCTATATTTATTTTCCTGAATAGATATGATTCAAAAGATTTCAAAGAAAGATATTAAAGTTACTCATGTATAGAGTTAAATATGTCACTGAACGATTCATGTCATATATGAGAGTGAGCACTAAAACACACAGACATTTTGGGTATACACACTGGCACACATACACAAACATATGCATACATATATCCATTTACTTATTCAACTTTTTCTCTAAAACTGAAAATGAATGCACTTTGAAAGGTTAATTTAAATTTCTCTCAGGTTGGCAGAACTAAAATTTATCTTTTGCTTATGATTACTATATATGCTATCTATAAGTTTTTTACAGTCTTTATTTTTAATAAATAAAATATTTCTTTAAAGAACATTTTATTTTCAGTAAAAATTAAACAATAAAACTTTAGAAACTGTAAAAAATGTGATATTAAAAGTTAAACATTTTTACTTTAAAATATTACCAGAAATAGCTCCATAAATATATAGCAAAAAAATTCTTAATTAGCCCTTATCTCATCTTATAAGCTAAAGTATTTCGCAACTTCTAGAGTAATTTCAAATAACTGATTTTACCCGTGATAGCCTTACACTACTTATGTTTCCGATTTCAGCAATCATTTATCTTTGAAGTGAGATATTGCTCCTTCAGGAAATTCTAGACTTCTGCCTTTCAATTTCACTTATCTAAACAACTCAAGTTTATAGGTGGGAAGATAGGCAACGTCTTTTATATATAAAGGAAGAGAAAGAGAAAGGCAGAAGAGAAGATGGACTCTTGTTAATCTGTTACTAAATAAGCTCTTTAGTTGAATTTGCTTTATTCCATAATTTACACTATTCTATTCACTTTCTACACAGTTTCATGAGCATTAGTACCTGACTGGATTAGCCTCACTGCACTCACAATTATTGTTTATTTGACAGAAACAGCCACAGTTTTCTCTGAAGTTTAAATTTCCCAAAGTTGCAAATACAGCCTGGTTCTTACACTGTGGAGGGGGGTGTGTGTGTGTGTGTGTGTGTGTGTGTGTGTGCTCAAGCGTGTGTGTGTCACATATGCAATTACTGATTATTCCCTATTAGGTAGGCTCTGCACTTTATATATCTGCTACTAAATTTAAGGGAAGTCAATGCAAAACTATTTTATCAAAATTATAATATTTAACTTTCAATATTACATATATCCATCAAATAGCTATACTGCTACATTCTGCATTGTATATAAATGTATGTGGAATATAAAATGGTATATTGCCTATATTCCCATCTACTGGGGAATTTCATCAACATCGCATACTACTGCACATCAGGTTTTAGGATTATTTGTAGTTATCTATTTTCTACCTTTTACTTGACTAAATTATAATTAGTCTCTAAAATGCTTTATTGTATTTTGTCTAGAGTATTTTCCTCAATCCCATGTTGTCTGCAGAAAGGAATATTCCAAAAACTTCAAAGAACAGAACAGTAATGCCCTCATGGGATGGAAAGCACTTGAGATTGCCCTAAAATACACAAATTCATTTCAAGTCATACACAAATGCACATACATATGTGTGTATGTATATGTTCATATATATAATTTCAAATTCACATATGTGACAAAATTTTCAATTTAATAAATATGTAGACACAAAAAATGAAATTTGAAATGTTAGAAATATTTGACTAAAAGTCCAGATTCCTCACAAAATAACAAAATTCAGTGTGTATCACTCTTTAAAATATAAATCTATGTATACAACTTCAATATTATCAGAATCTTCCTGCATATGAATCCAGTAGTGGTACTAAAATAGCAACATAATCCTTTCAAATAACAGTGGCTGTTCCATCTGAACTCTAACTTTCTCAGGCTAATATCAAAACTTAAGCTTAATTCAACCCCATTCTTTTTTTTTTTTTTTTGTAATATTTTATGGACTACCATAATTTTCTTAACCATTTCTCTATCATTGAGCATTTAAGTTAATTCAATATCTTTTCATAATAAACCATGTACTTTGCAGTATAGAATTCTCCATATTTTGGATAATTTTCTTAGCATAGATTTATTGAATTGGATTAATGGTTTTTTTTGTTGTTTTGTTTTTTATTTTTTATATTATAATTATACTTTAAGTTCTAGGGTACATGTGCATAATGTGCACGTTTGTTACATATGTATACTTGTGCCATGTTGCTGTGCTGCACCCATCAACTCGTCATTTACATCAGGTGTAACTCCCATTGAAATCCCTCCCCCATCCCCCCTCCCCATGATAGGCCCCAGTGTGTGATGTTCCCCTTCCCCAGTCCAAGTGATCTCATTGTTCAGTTCCCACCTATGAGTGAGAACATGTGGTGTTTGGTTTTCTGTTCTTGTGATAGTTTGCTAAGAATGATGGTTTCCAGCTGCATCCATGTCCCTACCCCATTCTTAAATCAAACTATGTGCCCAAATAAGGCAAAGCAAGAATACACAGTAGTTTGAAAACCACATATTAGTGAAGCACTCATATTGGTTGATTTTTAAAGATATTTTGCTAGAAAATAATGTTAAACCACTGAAAATAAAGGCGTCTCAAAATGTAACCACTGGAGCTAGGTGTAATTTTAACATTATAACCAACTGTAGTAATTTGGTTTAAAAATCAGGACTCAGAGTGTATAATGTTCTTCTTAAACACTTCTACATTTTATTCAAGTCAGTATTGACTTTGAAAATTTTTGTGACTTCAGATTTTGTATAGCTGTTTTTCTTAGGCTTTTCCTATCTTCTACATTTTGTTATGGAATAATTCAGAGCAATAGTCCAGGTTATTCTTGATGTGAGAAATAGTGACAAATAGCACATAGTCTAAAAGATGACAGTGTGAAGATAAGCAGCCAGCAGCATTTTATCTTGGTGTTGGAACAGAGGCAAGGGTGTGAGAATATGGAATTTCACTTCCAACTTTGAGCCATCTCTATTCCCTTTGGAGAGATCCTTCTCCTCATTACTACCTGATACCTACCCAATTTTCACAATATTCTTTTTTTCTTTTTTAAAGAACAACACTTGTTGATACATTTCTCTCATGTGCACTATTGTATTTATAAGCTTATGATATGATTAACAGAAAATAAATAGATCAACAGCAATATAATTGATAAATTGATAAACTCTTGGTGCCTCCACATTGTTTTAATTTCCGACAAAGGTATTAAGAAACTATAAAATTATAACATCAACATCTTTTCAAAAACTGAGCAGTTTGCTGAACACCCATCAAGTCAGAATACTTACTAGTATTTGATTTACAAGTGAAACAGAGGACAGCTGTAAAATGTGATCCAGACCAGGCACAGATGTTTGTTGGTGCAGTCCCAATTGTAGGTGTCACTAATATTCAAACAGTAGATTAGTAGCTTATACCAGACTTACAGACAGTGTTTTTTATAGTTTTGGGCATGTTCATTTGTCCATCAATTCATTACCATTTACCCTAGTTGACAGTTCTCCAACCTGTTGCCCATCAAAATCAATTTTTGAAATGTCTTACAAGCACAGTTGTAAGTACAGTCTAATTCAGATCTATTTAATCAGAATATTTGGGAAGAAAATGTAAAACTTTCCCTCCTTCCTTCCCTTCATCCTGTTTTCTCTCCATCTCCTTTCCCCCCCTTTTTCTCCCTCCCTTCAGGCATATTATAGGAGAAAAACTAATATAAGATAAAAGAGAGAAATAAACAAATAATGAAAATAAATAATGTTGCGGGAAATATCGGGGGCTGGTTTCCCCCAATAAATAAATCAGTATTAAAAATCTTTACTTAACAGAACAAAAGTAAATACTCAAATACTTTTTGGAATGAAAAATATGACTTATCCTGTTCATATAGAAGTTCTAGCAAACTGTTCAAAACCAGATATAATACCAGAGAAGATAACTCGATGTTTTTGTTTTTGCTTTTTTAAGACAAGGTCTTACTCTGTTGCCCACGCTGGAGTACAGTGGTGTGATCACGACTCATTGCAGCCTCGACCTCCTGGGCTCGAGTGATCCTCCTGCCTCAACCTCCTAAGTAGCTAGCACTACAGGCACACAGCACTGTGCCTGCCTATTTTTTCTATTTTTTATAGAGACAGAAGTTTGCCATGTTGCCCAGGGGAGTCTCAAACTCCTGGACTCAAGTGATCCTGCCTCACCCTCCCAAATTGCTGGGATTACAGGTGTGAGCCCCCACAACTGGCCAACAACAACAGTTTAGGCCTTTTAAAATAAGTATTTATTTCAAGGGTGAGAGGTTCCCACTATCATGTTTCTACAGCATTTTATTGAAACTTCTGAAGGTCCAATATGATTGGTTTAGTTGCCTACCTATATATATCTATAGTATGAATTTCTTAAAGGAAATTTAATAGTACTGAGTTTGTCTCTAATTTGGCCCAATTTATCCTGCTCCTTCCTTGCTTCCACTGCCTAACACACCTTTTCCCATCTGCATTTGTCAGGGTTCTCCAGAGGAACAGAACCAATAGGATATGTGTATATATAAAAGGGAGTTTATTAGGAAGAATTGGCTCACATGATTACAAAGTGAAATCCCCCAATAGGCATTCTGCAAGGTGAAGAAGAGAGAAGTTGGTAGTGGCTCAGTCCAAGTCCAAAAGCCTCAAAACCAGGAATCCAACAGTGCAGCCTTCAGTCTGTGGCAGAAGGCCTAAGAGCCCTGGGGAAGCTGCTGGTACAAGTTTCAGAGTCCGAAGACCAAAGAAACAGGAGTATGATGTCCAAGGGCAGGAAGAGCAGAAGGAAGCAACCAGCATGGAAAGAAGAAAGAGAGCTGCCTGCCTTGTCCTAGCTGGCTGGCAGCCAATTAGATGGTGCCCACCCACATTTAGTGTGAGTCTCCCTCTCCCAGTCCGCTGACTGAAATGTCAATCTCTTCTGGAAACACACTCACAGACACACAGAGAAACAATACTTTACCAGTCATCTAGGCATCCCTCAATCCAATCAAGTGGGCACCTAATATTAACCATCATGCCATCTTATTTATCTCTTAAATTCCTTTTTTTTCATTCTAAATTAAGCTTGTACATTCAGTAAATAATTACAGAATGCCTATTTAGTGCCAAGAGTTGTGATTCCATAGAAAATACAAAATGGAATTAAGCTTTGCCTCTTCATCAAGGATATTACTGTCCTGCTGTTGGGAGTGATAGGTAAATAAATAATCACAGAAAGAGATAATGAAGATATGCCTGGAACCAATTCCCAATGAATATCAAGGGACAACTGTACATCATCACTATTTAGTCTTTAATGTGTCTACCTGGCTGTGCTGAACTACATTTTCCACTATTCCCTTACTTGTATATTAGGGTGGCCGCAAGGGAGACAATTGGCAGATCTGAAGAGCAGGAAGCAACAACTTTTGTTGCTAACACCTGTTGTTGCTGATCTTTGAAATGCAGCTAAAGCAGTGTCGGGAGGAAAGTTTACAGTGCTAAATTCCCACATCAAGAAGTTAGAAAGATCTCAAATTAACAATTCAACAGTGTACTTAGAGGAACTAGAAAGAAAAGAATAAGCCAACCCCAAAGCTAGCAAAAGAAATGAAAATTAACTAAAGTCAGAGCACTGAATGAAATTGAGATGCAAAAACTTATACAAAAGATTAATGAAACCAGAAGTCTGTTCTTTGACAGATGAAACAAGATTGATAGATCACTAGCTAGATTAACAAGAAAGAAGATCCAAATAAGCACAATCAGAAATGACAAAGATGTCATTACAGCTGATCCCACAGAAATACAAAAGATCCTCAGAGACAATTATAAACACCTCTGAGCACACAAATTAGAAAACCTACAGGAAATGGATAAATTCCTGGACACGCATAACCACCCAAGATTCAATCAGGAAGAAAGTGAAAACTGGAACAGACCAATAATAAGTTCCAAAATTGAATCAGTAATTTAAAAAAACCTACCAAACAAAAAAAGGCCTGGACCAGATAGACTCACAGATGAATTCTACCAGACATACAAAAAACTGGTACCAATTCTACTGAAACTATTCCAAAAAAATCAAGGAGGAGGGACTCCTGCCTAACTTATTCTATGAAGCCAGCATCATTCTGATACCAAAATCTGGCAGAGACACGACAACAAAAAAGAAAACTTCAAGCCAATATCACTGATGAACATAGATGCAAAAATTCTCAACAAAGTACTAGCAAACCATGCTCAGCAGCACATCAAAAAGTTAATTTATCATAATAAAGTAGGTTTTATCCCTGGGATGCAGGATCTATTTAACATATGCAAATCAATAAATGTGATTCACCCGATAAACAGTTAATATAAAAAACCATATGATCATCTCAACAGATGCAAAAAAAGCTTTTGATAAACTCTAACATCTTTTTATGATTAAAAATGCTCAACAAATTAGGCATCAAAGGAACATACCTCAAAACAATAAGAGTCATCTATGACAAACCCACAGCCAACATCAGACTGAATGGGCAAAAGCTGAATCATTCTCCGAGAAATTGAACAAGACAAAGATGTCCACTCTCACCACTCCAATTCAACATAGTACTGGAAGTCCTAGCCAGAGCAATCAGAAAACAGAAATAAAAGAAATACCCTTTTGATATCCGCGATGGCAAATAATTTGTGGCTAAGTCCTCAATAGCAATTGCAACTAAAACAAAAATTGATTAGTGGGACCTAATTACAGTAAAACACTTCTGCATAGCAAGAGAAACTGTAAGGAAGTAAACAGACAACCTGCAGAATGAAACAATATATTTGCAATCTATGCATGCAGCAAAAGCCTAATATCCAGGATATATAATAAACTTAAATAAATCAACAAGTAAAGATGAATAACACCATTAAGAATGGGACAAAGGACATAAACAGATATTTCTCAAAAGACAACATACAAGCAGCCAACAAACATATGAAAAAATGCTAATCAAAACTAATTATCAGAGAAATACAAGTCAAAACCATGATGAGACACCATCTCACACCTGTCCAAAAGGCTTTTTTTGAAAAGTCAAAAAATAACCTATGTTGGTGAGGTTGCAGAGAAAAGGGGACACTCAGACACTGTTGGAGAGGATGTAAATTAGTCCAGCAACTATGCATTACAGAGAGTAGTTTGAATACTTCTCAAAGACCTAAGAGTTTAGCAATCATTTGATGCAGCAATTTCATTAGTGGGTACATACCCAAAGGAAAAGAAATTATTCTATCAAAGGACACATTCACCTGTATGTTCTTTGCAGCACTATTCACAATAGCAAAAACATGGAATCAACCCAGGTGCCTATCAACAGTGGTTTAGTAAAGAAAATGTGGTACATATACACCATGGAATATTATGCAGCCATAAAAAAATGAAATCATGTCATTTGTTGCAACATGGTGGCAGCTGGAGGCCATTATTTTAAACAAACTAATGCAGAAACAGAAAACTAAATACTGCATGTTCTAACTTAAAAGCAGGGCTAGACATTGAATAAATGCTGACATAAAGATGGAAAAAACGGGCACTGAGGACTACTAGAATGTGGAGAGGGGGAGGGAGTAAGAGTTTAAAAATTACCCGTTGGATACTATGTCCATTACCTAGGTTAAGGGTTCAGTCATACCCCAAAACTCAGTGTCATGTAATATACGTCTTTAATAAACTTGCACATGTATTCCCTGATTCTAATAAAAATGTTGAAAAAGAAAGAAAAACATAAAAACCCAAAGTAGAATAGCATAATATTTGCATATAACCTACACACATCCTCCCATATACTTTCAATCATCTCTAGATTACTTACAATATCTAATGCATTGCAAATGCTACATAAATAGTTCGCTATACTGTTGTATTATTTAGGAAATCATGACAAAGGAAACAAGTCTGTATATGTTCAATACTGATGCAACCATTCATTTTTTAAAAAAATATTTTTGATCAATGGTTGATGAAATCTATGGATGCAGAACCCATGGATACAAGGACTGACCTTATTGTTCACCTACCAGGCTACTTTAGAAGAAAGTATACTACCTGTTTTCTCACATTTAATAATTTCACTGTATTTCACGGACAATGTCTATGTTCAACGCTGGGTATTGCATTTTAAGAAGGTCTTGGAGGAAATAAAATGTGATCTGAGGGTTCATTCATAATAGTCATATGAGGAAGATTCTGGTGACCCTTGAGATTTTTGAAAAGTTCACATGTGGAATATGTGATAGGCTTATTTGGCTTACTGCAGAGGATCAACAGTTAAAATGTCATGGAAAGGTAATTTTTTTCTTTCATTTAAAGCCTAAAAACTCATCTTAAATGCAAGCTCTACACAAACAGGGAATAGAGTGTTTGTGTGTGTGTATGTTGTGTGTATTTTTTAAATTTCAAATGCTCAGTGAATACCCACATATGTTAAAGTGATCAAAACTGTTTGTTGGATTAATCAATTAATTGATGGACAACTGAGACAGTTTTCTTGAAAAAAATAAAATTGAACTAGCTAACTGTGAAATGGGCTATCCATATATTCCATAACTCCATTGTGTCACAACATAAGTGTGCCATCTCTTTTTAAGCATATATTCTTGTAACAAACAGATGACGAGAAAATTTTGAAACATAAGCAATCTCCATAAAAGATTCAGAATAGCTCAGATCTTTGAGAATTTATATTTTAATAAAATCATGAAAATAGCACAATGGCTAAAAATATTTTGTTCTTCCTCGGGCAACCTGAATTTGTTTAATTGTAAAACTAGATGTAGGGTAAAAAGTTATTTTAATTTTATTTTTTAGTAATGTTTATTATTCCCAAATGATATAATTGACCAAAATATGATTTCATTTCTCATTTCCTTTTATTGGCTTAGTAGTAACTAATTCTACATCAAAGACAAAAACACTGAGGATACAAAATAGTGGCTACTTAGGAATGTTTTTGGTTTCACATGTGTTTGGTTTCACATCTAGGTACCTAGCATCTTTTGAGCAACCCACTTGTATGCATATATACAACCAGTGTTAGAATCACAGGTCGCCTGCACCCTCAGCAGCAACCTATGAATGCAGTTAGAATACCAATCAATTCTCCTAAAACAAAACATCCTGCCTTCTACTCATAATCCAAGGTCCCTTCTCCCCAATACCCCAGATATAAAGTATTTTTATTACAGTACATGAGATAATTTTCTATTCAAAATGCTTCCTCAACAGTAATAGATTTTCAAAATAAATTAGTAGCATTCCGTGTATTTGTAAGCATAACGTGAATTTAATGGTTGTATATAAAAACAAAATTATTCTTCTAGAACTTTCCATATCCCTCATTTCAAACTGTTGTATTTTTCTTTGTTTTTTGAAATTTGGTTACAGAAAATTGAGTTAGTTATACTCTGAAGAGTATTATCTGCACATTCAAGGCCCTTTGTTGGTTGATATTGACTTTTCCCTTTCATCCCTGATCCCTGTCCCCATCACTTTTCTCACCCCTTAGATTCATTTACAGCAAGTCCTTGAATAACATCATTTAATTCAATGTCACTTTGTAATAACCGTAATGAGAAAACAAATGGATTCCTACATGAGACCACTTTCCGTGTAGAATTTGCATGTTCTCTCCATGTCTGCATGGATTTTCTCCAGATATTCCAGTTTCCTCCCATGACCCAAAGATGTGCATGTTCAGTTAATTGGTATGTCGAAATTGTTCCAGGATGGGCTGGTGTGGGTGTGTATGTGAGTGTGCCCTGTGATAGAATAGCATCCTGTCCAGGGTTGGATCCTGCCAGGATAGGCTCTGGCCACCCATGCCCCTTAATTGGAATATGCAAGTTAGAAAATGAAGGAAGGAAGGAAGGAAGGAAGGAAGGAAGGAAGGAAGGAAGGAAGGAAGGAAGGAAGGAAGGAAGGAAGGAAGGAAGGAATAAAAATTATTTTAAAATAAAAATCTGTAAACTATGCAATAATCCTACAAATGCTCAACAATAAACAATGAGGTACAAAAGCCCTCATGGAGCCATATTTGTGACTGTTTTTGAGCTGCATAGTGGTAGGACATCCTGATTAAAAATTTCACTTTGCAATATTTATTCTTTGATCTAACCCATGACCGCTATGATTGTTTTAACTCACTGATTCACCAAAAATTACGTAATTACTTGTTTCTATTCATCTTTCTTATTATACATATGTATAGCTCACGTTTATTTCAATGTTTAATATAAGAAGTGTTTGGGGCCTTTATTTAGAAATTTGGTGATGTTTTTGTGTCCAGAAATATGCCGAAAATAGCAGCTTAACTCCTGTTTATATCAATTAGCCTATGGTAAAATTGGTTCCAATATTCGTCATTTTGCCTAAAGCCACAATTTCCAATAACTTACCTACAACAATAAGTGAGGACTTACTGGATATCCCTGCAAACTGTATAGAATTTTGGGAATGTCAGTGTTTTAAACTTTTTCCTTTGCCCTTTTTTCCCCCCAGGTTTTCTGTTTTTCCATGCTGATTTTCATGAATTCCTTCCCTAATCTAGATGTCAATCTAGAATATTTATTTATTTTACACATTGTAAATATCTTTTCTGAATTAGTTAACAATTGTTTAACCTTGTCTCTATTTCTTCATTAAAATAAACTTTTAGTTGTAATGTAATCAAATCTGTAATTTCTTTTTTCCCTTCTTTCCTTCCTTCCTTCCTTCTTTCTTTCTTTCCTTCCTTCCTTCCTTCCTTCCTTCCTTCCTTCCTTCCTTCCTTCCTTCCTTCCTTCCTTCCTTCCTTCCTTCCTTCCTTCTTTCTTTCCTTTATAGTTCATCCTCCTAGGGTCATAATCAACGTGATTTTCCACTACCTCAAGGTAACACTTATATTCTCACGATTTTTTTTTTCCTTCTTAATAATTCTACTTTTCACTAATTTAATGTGTGGTATATGGCCTTAATTTTTTTTTTCAATATTCCAATGCTATCTACCAATCTGTGTTTCTCCAAATCATTTATAGTTCAACTTTATTATAAATCAAATTAACACACAGGTTTATAACTGCATGTTTGTGTGCATTTCTGAGCTCTCTGTTATGTCATCTTTCTATCTGTGATTAATATCACAATGGTTTCATTATTATTATAATCATCAAGGCTTCATACTTTATATTATTTCCAGCAAGATGTGTCCCCATTCCTTGCTTTTCTTTCGTTTTTTTTTTTTTTTTTTTTGACGGTGTCTCATTCCATCACCCAGGTTGGAGTGTAATGGTGTGGTATCGACTTGCTGCAAACTCTGCCTCCCAGGTTAAAGCGATTCTCCTGCCTCAGCCTCTCGAGTAGCTGGGATTACAAGCGTGCACCACTACGTCCAGCTAATTTTTGCAATTTTAGTAGAGATGGGGTTTCACCATGTTAGTCAGGCTGGTCTCGAACTCCTGAACTCAGGTGATCCGCCCACCTCAGCCTCCCAAAGTGCTGGGATTACAGGTATGAGCCATCAGCCCTGGCTGCTTTTCTTTAAATAAAAGTAGCTAACCTATTCATAGACCTTTATTCTTCCATATATATTTTTGAATACAGTGGTTAATTTCTTTTTTAAAAAGTCTGAATTTTGTTTGAAAATAAGAAGGCATCTTCTTGGAAATTGTGGCCATGCATATTTTAGATCCTTATCTGTCTGGTCCATTAATTCTGTTGACTAGGTTTTAGTTTGTTGCCTTTCTTTTACAACACTGGAACAATCTGTGGTCTCCTCAGGGGCGAGGGTGGTTTTTCACAGCTGATGAGGTTACAAATGGAACAGGATACAGAGAACCTCTGGTTTAACAATCAAGGCTTAACCATTCTGTTTTAATTTTCTCCCTCCTCCCAACACTGCCATGTGGCTGGCTGACAGGCTGGGCTCTCTGCTCTCCCTACACCGAGTGTCTTCCAGTGCCTACCAGAAGTGCTCCTTCCTGATATTAACTCTTCAGTGTTTGGCTAATATAGCTACTCTCTCATTCTGAGTTCAGCTTCTTCCTAACATTGTTAATAATGATACCATCACAGGTCCTGTTTATTAGATCAGATTGTCCATAAAACTGATTAGTGCTGGTAGTTTGCAGCATCAATAAAATACATTTTCAGACTTCCTTTTCCCAAGATGTGTATATGAGACTGCTCACAAAATTCCTTGCTTGCCAGGCAATGCAGTAAAAGCAAGCTAGGAATTTTATCATGCTAGAAGAAACTTCTTGCTTCTTCTCACAGGTTAGAGGATGATTGTACACACTTTGTAATAAAATATAACACACACAAAAGAGATTGTCATCCATGGGAAGAAGTAAGAATTAAGTGTGCAGACTGGGGATTTACTTCCTTCATACCCTTGCACTAATTATTTAACCTCAGTTTCCTCATCCTCATCTACGAAATGGAGATACTGACAGTATTTATCCATAGGATTGTTGTGAAATTAAATATGTGAGTGTGTGTGTGTGTATTCATCAATTTAATTAATATTATATATTATACAATTTCTACAACTGTGCTTGGCACATAGTAGGCACCTCATAAATGTTAACTATTGTTATTATTACAGTTGTCTTCAGAGGTTCCTGGGATTTGAAAATTCAGATTCCTGAAATCCACTACTATTATGTATTCTTTTCCCCTATTTTCTGCCCTCTAGTGGTAATTTCAAATATGATTTCTTTGCTTGATTTTATGTGGAATTCTTGTTAAATAAAGACCTACTTTTTTCCTTTTTTCCTATTAAGTGCAAATTATTTTAAGTTCAGTCTTGTATATGCAGGACTGCAAACAATTTGTAATCGTTTCTCATGCATTTGGAAAGGGATAGCTTGAATCTTGTAAAAGGAACTTTCTCTTTAATGCCTATTGATATTCATTTCTCTAAGACACTGCCATCCCTTTCTCTAGAAACCAGAGCTCTTCTTTCACCTGACCTTACCTATGAGATTCCACCCCATTTTAAGCCCTACAAAAATAATCAGGTATTTTTACATTAAAGATATTACTTTCTGAAAAGCAAACATTTACCTCCAAAAATAACAATGTTCCAAAGATAAAATGTTAGCATCTATAGCTATTGAAAACTTTAATCAAATAATAATAACAATCCTTACATAAGCTATTCATTGCCTCACAAAATATGCTACGTCCTTTCATTTCTTTTAACAGTCTCTTTCCCAATATACTTGTACTTACTCTGAATGTGGAGCTAAAGAAGAATATTCTTAACTGCTTTACAGTGAAGACAGATATTGTCAATTAGTGTAAACAACAACTGCCAAACCCCCTCCCCATTCCCCTTTTCTCCCAGTCCCAGAATATAAATAATAGCAAAGACTTAACTGGTATTCTTTTTTTTTCTTTTTTTCTTTTTTTTTTTATATTTTAAGTTCTAGGGTACATGTGCACAACGTGCAGGTTTGTTACATATGTATACATGTGACATGTTGGTGTGCTGCGCCCATTAACTCATCATTTACATTAGGTATATCTCCTAATGCCATCCCTCCCCTCAACCCCTCCCAACAATAGGACCCAGTGTGTGATGCTCCCCTTCCTGTGTCCAAGTGATCTCATTGTTCAATTACCAGCTATGAGTGAGAACATGCGGTATTTGGTTTTCTGTTTTGGTGATAGTTTGCTGAGAATGATGGTTTCCAGCTGCATCCATGTCCCTAAAAAGGACACAAACTCATCCTTTTTTATGGCTGCATAGTATTCCATGGTGTATGTGTGCCACATTTTCTTAATCCAGTCTGTCACTGATGGACATTTGGGTTGATTCCAAGTCTTTGCTATTGTGAATAATGTCGCAATAAACATACGTGTGCATGTGTCTTTATAGCAGCATGACTTAAAATCCTTTGGGTGTATCCCCAGTAATGGGATGGCTGGGTCAAATGGTATTTCTAGTTCTAGATCCTTGAGGAATTGCCACACTGTTTTCCACAATGGTTGAGCTAGTTTACAATCCCACCAACAGTGTAAAAGTGTTCCTATTTCTCCATATCCTCTCCAGCACCTGTTGTTTCCTGATTTTTTAATGATTGTCATTTTAACTGGTGTGAGATGGTACCTCATTGTGGTTTTGATTTGCATTTCTTTAATGGCCAGTGATGATGAGCATTTTTTCGTATGTCTGTTCACTGCATGAATGTCTTCTTTTGAGAAATGTCTGTTCATATCCTTTGTCCACTTTTTGATGGGGTTGTTTGTTTTTTTCTTGTAAATTCGATTGAGTTCTTTATAGCTTCTGGATATTAGCCCTTTGTCAGATGAGTAGATTGAAAGAATTTTCTCCCATTCTGTAGGTTGCCTGTTCACTCTGATGGTAGTTTCTTTTGCTGCGCAGAAAGATCCCATTTGTCAATTTTAGCTTTTGTTGCCATTGCTTTTGGTGTTTTAGACATGAAGTCCTTGCCCAGGCCTATGTCCTGAGTGGTATTACCTAGGTTTTCTTCTATGGTTTCTATGGTTTTAGGTCTAACATTTAAGTCTCTAATCCATCTTGAATTAATTTTCGTATAAGGAGTAAGGAAACGATCCAGTTTCAGCTTTCTACTTATGGCTAGCCAATTTTCCCAGCACCATTTATTTAATAGGGAATCCTTTCCCCATTTCTTGTTTCTCTCAGGTTTGTCAAAGATCAGATGGCTGTAGAAGTGTGGTATTATTTCTGAGGGCTCTGTTCTGTTCCATTGGTCTATATCTCTGTTTTGGTACCAGTACCATGCTGTTTTGGTTACTGTAGCCTTGTAGTATAGTTTGAAGTCAGGTAGCATGATGCCTCCAGCTTTGTTCTTTTGGCTTAGGATTGTCTTGGCAATTTGGGCTCTTTTTTGGTTCTATACGAACTTTAAAACAGTTTTTTCCAATTCTGTGAAGAGAGTCATTGGTAGCTTAATGGAGATGGCATTGAATCTGTAAATAACCTTGGGCAGTATGGCCATTTTCACAATATTGATTCTTCCTATCCATGAGCATGGCATGTTCTTCCATTTGTTCGTGTCCTCTTTTATTTCACTGAGCAGTGGTTTGTAGTTCTCCTTGAAGAGGTCCTTTACATCCCTTGTAAGTTGGATTCCTAGGTATTTTATTCTCTTTGAAACTATTGTGAATGGTAGTTCATTCATGATTTGGCTGTCTGTCTGTCTGTTATTGGTGTATAAAAATGCTTGTGATTTTTGCACATTAATTTTGTATCCTGAGACTTTGCTGAAGTTTCTTATCAGCTTAAGGAGATTTTGGGCTGAGACAATGGTGTTTTCTAAATATACAATCATGTCATCTGCAAACAGGGACAATTTGACTTCTTTTCTTAACTGAATACCCTTGATTTCTTTCTCTTGCCTGATTGCCCTAGCCAGAACTTCCAACACTATGTTGAATAGGAGTGGTGAGAGAGGGCATCCCTGTCTTGTGCCAGTTTTCAAAGGGAATGCTTCCAGTTTTTGCCCATTCAGTATGATATTGGCTGTGGGTTTGTCATAAATAGCTCTTATTATTTTGAGATACGTTCCATCAATACCGAATTTATTGAGAGTTTTTAGCATGAAGGGATGTTGAATTTTGTTAAAGGCCTGTTCTGCATCTATTGAGATAATCATGTAGTTTTTGTCTTTGGTTCTGTTTATACGCTAGATTATGTTTATTGATTTGCATATGTTGAACCAGCCTTGCATCGCAGGGATGAAGCCCACTTGATCATGGTGGATAAGCTTTTTGATGTGCTGCTGGATTCGGTTTGCCAGTATTTTATTGAGGATTTTTGCATTGATGTTTATCAGGGATATTGGTCTAACATTCTCTTTTTTTGTTGTATCTCTGTCAGGCTTTGGTATCAGGATGATGTTGGCTTCGTAAAATGAGTTAGGGAGGATTCCCTCTTTTTCTATTGATTGGAATAGTTTCAGAAGGAATGGTACCTGAACTGGCATTCTTAAGAGCAGATTTGGTGTTTTACTATATATATATATATATATATATATAAAATATTTTCTTTTTTTTTCTTTTTTACAATATATATTTTTATACAGAATTTTAAAATATCATCTTGGGCCATACAGCTTTATCAAATAGATATATAATGAAGACAGCTATACTAAACTGTAAGAAATTAACTGAGTTATCAGGACTTGCAGTTTACATTTATAAATCTGGAAACTGAGTCAGAAAGAACTGAAGAAGGACTACACTGAGTAATAAACTATAAGATTTAGTGAGTGGATCAAGCATTCAAAATATGATCTTGAACTACTTAATGTATCTATACATTATTTTGTCCTTGATCAGGATAGGATCATAAATATGAGAGGAGGAAACGACCCCAGCCTGTGTAAGTCTGTTTGGTTTGACTGATAACATTCATTTCATGTTCTCTAAACCTTCCTCTAAGTAGTCTTTCCTTGAGCTTGGTGTAGAAAGATGCTTACCATAAATAAAATTTTATTACCTTCCCCTTCTGAGTTAGTGGAATAATGAGGACATGTTTCCTGATGTCAGAAATGTAAGATGTAAGATTGCAATCATTACCTTACAGTCAGAAAGCAAGAGGGGAATAAAGGGAAAGCCTACCTACTCTCTTCAGAAAGGAGATGCTGGAGGCGTCCTAGGCATAGACAACAATGACTTTTCAGGAATATACCTAAACCTGATTCATAAGTAGCTATTACTGAGCAACAGCACTGGTATTAGAAATTAATATCTTGGTACTAATTCACATTAACTGTTTAAATACTAAATGCTTTATGCACAATCAATATAAACTAATACAACTGTGCTAAATTTCTATTACTTATTAAGATTTATTTGATACACTTAATTTCCTTTAATTCCATTGAAAGAAAGAGCTAGCAAAGGCAAAAAGAAGAGGAAGAGATTTTGAGATTTTACAAGAATTCAAAAAAGGAAGTGGAAGAAATGGAAAAAAAAAGGGGGAAATCTAGTGGCCTAATCTTCTCAAAATAATAAAGCTAAAGAAAAATGTAAAAATTAATTCATTTGAACACATTTTATTAGTACCTTTTATAAGTAAGGTAATGTACTAAGTCCCAGAGACAAAATAAGCAAAAAGATACTATTGGTAAGAAAATGCAGCATGGTAGAGCACCCAATTATATATTAAATAGTATGTAGGTACTGCATTGGGGTCATAAATAGGACTCTTCAAATAGCTTGCCTTGTAGAGTCAGTTAAAATTTACCAGTGGTAATAACATCTGAAATGAGTGCTGGAGAATAAGGGAGAGACAGATAAAGAGTGGTGAAAAGAGTGTTTTAGATAGAGGGAAATATGTGCAAATGCTGGGAAGTAAGAAAAATAATGCACAAATACAAGTGAATGAGCAGGTTCAAACAGCTAAAAGTAATTCAGTGTAGTTGGAGATTAGAGTTGTGGAGGCAGGGAAGAAAGTGATGGAGAAATCCAAGAATAAGGATGAAATCAGGGGCCAGACATTAAAAGATCCTCTAAGGTCTATTGAAGAGTTTATACCTTATCACACAGAGATGGGATGGGGTAATACACAGGGGGTTTAAATATTAGTTAACATGTCCGTGTGTGTGCATGTGCATGTGTGCATGTGCATATGTGTGTAAAATGGATTGGAATAAACAAGACAGGAGAGAAAAAGAAATGAATGTATTCAAGTTATTTAGGAGAAGGAGTATAAACAAATTGGGAATTACTTAGCATAAAGTATAAGGGAAAGAAAGGGAGAAGCTAGAGATGGACTTTTCATTTGGGGCATGGGCAGATGAGTGAGTGGTGCATCCTTGCCCCGACAATACAACACACAAAGAAAAAGACAAGCTGGTTCGTTGGGAAAATGGGACAGATGTGTTTGGTGATTAAACATCCACTCCACCTTAACTTACGGATGAGGAAACTGTGGTCTTTGTTTTTTGTTTTAACTGAAAAAAATTTTAAAGTACCATACTAAGGTGCTACTACTTACAAGGCTTTGGCCTATTAATTTATAGGAAGTCAAGAGATAAAGTATAAATACCATCTTGTAATGCAAATCTGCCTGACAGACCTTGCTAAATTCTTCTTTTTACACACTACTTTGCCATTTATTCATCCATAATCATGTGTTAATCTTTTGCTATGGGCTGGCAGCACTTCAAGTTCTGGAGATATAAGGGAAGCAAAACCAGAGACGGTCTTGCTTTAGGAAGCCCATGTTCAGTCCAATATCCTAAAGCAAAAAGGCAGAATAAAAGTACAAAGGACGTGGGGGAGCTGTATAAATAAAAGATTCAATGCCATAGAGCCATGAAGCAAAATAATAGTAATAATAATACTGCAATCTATTTTTCCCTCAAAAAGTGAACCTTTGCTTCAGATTTTATTGTAACTCAAAGACAAAAATAATGCCCCTGGGAAGGCAACACCTGAGCATACCACTGGATGTATATTAAACGTACAATGCAGTGGGATGGAAATGTTATATTTTAACATTTCTAGTGAGTGATATTGCTTTTTTAAAAAATCTCAATTTAAATGTATACACTATGCACACATTTCCAAAGTACCTTCTGGGAGAATTGAAGGGTATACAGAGTATATCCTCATATGAGGATATACTCATACCTTGATACACTCACTGTGACTAAATGTTTGTCTTTTGGGCTTTGTGAAGTTGTGTGATGAGTGCCCTAACATATTTTTCCTCTCAACTTTAAGTAACATACAATATTGTGATTCATGCACATATCCAATTTCCTGGTAAGTGATTCAGGGTCTCATATATGTCCTTCTTAGAGTGTAAAGCTCACTTGTAAGGCTTAAAATTGTGAGATTTTTATGTATTTTTTTTTTTTTGCTTTGTTTTTGTTTTTGTCTTTTTTTGTGGGAGATTTAAAAGTGGATTACACATTTTAAAGACCCTGACAAGAAGCATCCTAAGGGACTCCACTGTATCAAGTATTAGTCAGAATTCTCCAGAGAAACAGAACACACAGCATGTGGATAGTGTGTGCGTGTGTATACACACACATATAATAATGTATATAATTATCATATATTCTTGTTGTACATGTATTTTGTATATACACATTTATTATAAGGAATTGGTTCACACAATTATGGAGACTCACAAGTCTCAAGATCTGCAGGGTGAGCCAGCAAACTGGACACCCCAGAGAGCCAATGGTGTAGTTCCAGTGTGACTCCAAAGGCAAACTGAAGACCGAGGAGAGTCGGTGTTATAGATCAGTCTAAGGTGTGGTAAGGTCGAGACTCAAGAAGGGTCAATATTTCAGTTCAAGTTGAAGTAAAAAAAAAAATGCCAATGTCATAGTTCAAAGAGTTAGGCGGAATCTTCTCTGATTAGCGGAGAGTCAGTCTTTTTATTCTATTCAAGCCTTCAGCTGATTGGAGGAGGCTCAGACACATTAAGGAGGACAATCTGCTTTACTCAGTCTACCGTTTCAAAAGTTAATCTAATCCCCAAAGACACATTCACAGAAACACGCAGAATAATGTTTCACCAAATATCTGGAAACCCTGTGGCCCAGTCAAGCTGACACATAAAATCAACCATCACAGTGACATCATTTCCTTTGGCTTCTCAAGCTAACAAAAATGCCATAAACATTAAAAGAAAAAAGAAAGAGTTGACACAAAAACCAACCCACTGACAAATATTTACTGCATATTTTCTGTGTGATCAGTGGGACTGCCTTCCAGGGGCTGGTGAGCTGGCTATAAATCTAATCCATGCAATAGGACATTAAGGTAGGAGGAGATGTTTCACTGGACAGTTGGGTAGGATTTAAAGAGGAAGAAGTGAGCAGATAAAATAAACAAGAATAAAAGTAAGGATAAACATGACATCTTAAGGAGTTTATTTTACCTGGACAGAGAATGCCCATAGAACAGTGATGAGAAGTAAAGATAAACAGATGTGTGGTAGTCAATTTATAAAAAGCCTTGAAATAGGTAGTGCACACTTCATTTGTATAATGCTTTGAACTTTTAAAATCGCTTTGACATACATAGCCTTTTTTATCCTTTTAACAATTTTGTGAGGTAAATAGTGCCATTATTAATTTTATCTTAAAAAATTTACTATCGTTTGTAGAGACAGGGTCTCACTATGTTGCCCAGGCTGCTATCAAACTCCTGGGCTCAAGTGGTGCTCCCACCTTGGCCTCCCAAAGTGCTGGGATTACAGGCATGAGCTACCATTCCCAGTACATTACTAATTTCATAGTGGAGAAGGCTTACTATTGTGCAGATGTGAAAACTATCATCTGATTCCTACTTCAGGGCCCTTTTCCCATTGAAGTTGCAATGGGGAACTATTATAGTTCTTGAGCAAGGGGTGCCACTATAAAAATAGTGTTATAGAAGATTTGAACATGGTTTATAAGTTGCATTGAACAGTGAGACCTAGGAAGCCAAGAGGGCAGCAGTAATGCCTTGTACTTATCTGGGCATTAAGCATTACTATGGAATAAAGGAATAAAAGAAAATTGGCATACGTGGAGTCATGATTAAAGGAAGAAATAATAAACTTTAAAGTGTGAGATCTATTAAAATGCATGTAGTAAGATACAGAATACAGGCATGGAGACAAGAGGAGGTAGATACCCACTTCAAAAACTTTAGAAGATATACTTTATCTATTTTTAAGTTTAAATTCAGCTAGTTTTAAAGCTAACCAAAATGTTCAATTTCATTTTCCACTTACATAGTCTTTTGGAATCCCCCACAGTTCAGGGGAAACAACTCTCCGAAGAGTTTATTCTCATATATTTATGTCATTTCATGGAACAAGCAATAGATTCAAACTATTTCAATAAAAGGAATGGTATTTATTTCTATCTTAGTTTGTACTACTAGAACAAAATACCTGAAACTAGACAATTTGTAAACAACAGAAATTTGCTTCTCACAGTTCTTAGGTTGGGAAGTTCAAGATCAAGGGGCCAGTAGGATCAGTGTCTGGTGAGGGCTGCTCTCTGCTCTCCAGATGACACCTTCAACTCTGTATCCTCTGGAGGGGATGAATATTGTATCCTCACATGGAGGAAGGGATGGAAAAGGGGAGGCATCTCTCTGAAGGTGTTTGTAGAAGGGTACTAATCTCATTTATGAAGGCAAAGTCCTCAGAGTCTACTTACCTCCCAAGGGTCTCACCTCTTAATACCATCATCTTGGGGGTTAAGTTCCAACATATGAATTTTGGAGGGAAACATACATTCAAACCACGGCGATTACTATGTCCAAAGCACTCTTTTTCTTCTATGCCTCCCTTTTCTTTTTTTCTTTTTCATTTTTGCAGGAATATAGGAAGTGTATATATTTTGATACAGGTATGAAATGTAAAATAAGCACATCATGGAGAATGGAGTATCTATCCTCTCAAGCACGTATCCTTTGGGTTACAAACAATCCAATTACACTCTTTAAGTTATTTTAAAATGTACAATGAAGTTATTATTGACTATAGTCACACTGTTGTGCTATCAAATAGTAGGTCTTATTCATTCTTTCTATTTTTGTTGCACCCATTAATCATCCCCCCACCCCTGAGCCCTCCACTACCATTCCCAGCCTCTGGTAACCATCCTTCTATTCTGTGTGTCCATGCATTCAATTGTTTTAGTTTTTAGATACCACAAATAAGTGAGGACATGTGATGTTTGTCTTTCTGTGCCTGGCTTATTTCACTTAACATAATGATCTCCAGTTCTATCATGTTGTCACAGATGATGGAATCTCATTTTTTTTTTTTTATGGCTGAATAGTACTCCACTGTGTATATGCACCACACTTTCTTTATCCATTCATCTACTGATGGACACTTAGGTTGGTTCCCCATCTTGGCCATTGCAAATAGTGCTGCAACAAACAGGAGTGCACATATCTCTTTGATATAGTGATGGTCTTTCTTTTGGATATATACCCAGCAGAGGAATTGTTGGATTGTATGGTAGCTCTATTTTTAGTTTTTTGAGAAACTTCCAAAATCTTCTCCATAGTGGTTTAGTAATTTTTGCCACCAATTGGGTACGATTGTTCCCTTTTTTCCACATCCTTGTCAGCATTTGTCATTGCCTGTCTTTTCTAAGCCATTTTAAGTGAGGTGAGATGATACTTCATTGTAGTTTTTATTTGAATTTCTCTGATGATTGATAATGTTCAGCACCTCATCATAAGCCTATTTTCATATAATTGTTTGCTATTTGTATGTCTTCTTTTGAAAAATGTCTAATTAAATCTGTTGCTTTTTTTTTTTTTTTTTTTCTTTTGAGACAGAGTTTCGCTCTTGTTGCCCAGGCTGGAGTGCAATGGCACGATCTCAGCTCAGTGCAACCTCCGCCTCCAGGGTTCAAGCAATTCTCCTGCCTCAGCCTCCCGAGTAGCTGGGATTACAGGCATGCGCCACCATGCCCAGCTAATTTTGTATTTTTAGTAGAGAAGGGGTTTCTCTATGTTGGTCAGGTTAGTCTCAAACTCCCAACCTCAGGTGATCCACTCACCTAGGCCTCCCAAAGTGCTGGGATTACAGGTGTGAGCCACCACACCTGGCCAGCTGTTGCTTATTTTTTAAGCAGATTATTAAGTCTTTTCTTACAGAGTTGTTAGAGATCCTTATATATTCTGGTTAGTAATCTCTTATCAGACAGATAGTTTGCAAATATTTTTTTCCCATTCTGTGGGTTGATTTTCACTTTGCTGATAGTATCCTTTGCTATGCAGAAGCTTTTTAACTTGATGTGATCTCATTTGTCCATTTTGATTTTGATTGCCTGTGCTGTGGGGTATTACTCAAGAAATTTTACCCAAACCAAGGTCCTAGAGAGTTTCTCCAAAGTTTTCTCATAGTAGTTTCATAGCTTTAGGTCTTAGATTTAAGTCTTTAAACCATTTTTATTTGATTTTTGTATGCGGCAAGAAATAGAGATCTAGTTTCATTCTTCAGCATATGGATATCTAGTGTTCCTAGTACCATTTATTGAAGAGACTGTCTTTTCCTCAGTTTATATTCTTTGCACCTTTGTCAAAAATGAGTTCACTATAGGTGTGTGGATTTGTTCCTGGGTTCTCTATTCTGTTTCATTGGTGTATGTGTCTGTTTTTATGCCAATACCATGTTGTTTTGGTTACTAGAGCTCTGTAGTATAATTTGAAGTCAGGTAATGTAATTCCTCCAGTTTTGCTCTTTTTGCTTAGGATAGCTTTAGCTATTCTGGGTCATTTGTGATTCCATATAAATTTTAGAATAGTTTTTTTTTTTTTTCTATTTCTGTGAAGAATGTCATTGGTATTGTGACACGGATTGCATTGAATGTATAGATTGCTTTGAGTAGTATGGCCATTTTGGCAATATTAATTATTCCAATTCATGAACATAAAATACCTTTCCATTTTTTGATGTTCCCTTTAATTTCTTTCATTAATGTTTTATACTTTTCATTGTAGAGATCTTTTATTTCTTTGGTTAATTCCTTGGTATTTAATTTTATGTGTGGCTATCATAAATGGGATAACTTTTTAATTTCTTTTTCAGATTGTTCACTGATGGCATATAGAAATGCTACTGATTTTTGTATGTTGACTCTGCACCCTGCAACTTTACTAAATTTATTCATAAGATTTAAGAGTTTATTAGTGGAGTCTTTAGGTTTTTCCAACTATAAGATCACATCATCTGCAAACAAGAATAATTTGACTTCTTTCATTCCAATTTAGATGCCTTTTCTTTCTTTCTCTTGTCTGATTGCTCTAGCTAGGACTTCCAGTACTATGTTGAATAAGAATGGTGACAGTGGGCATCCTTAATGTGTTCCAGATCTTAGAAGAAAGGCTTTCAGTTTTTCTATATTAAATATGATACTAGCTGTGGGTCTGTCACATATGGTTCTTATTATGTTGTGTATGTTCCTTTTATGTTCAGCTTTTTGAGGGTTTCTTTTTTATTATGAAGGAATGTTGAACTTTATCCTATACTTTTTCAGCATCAATTGAAATGATCATATGGATTTTATCCTGTATTCTGTTGATATGATGTATCACGTTGATTGACTTGCATATTTTGAATCATCCTTGCATCTCAGGGATAAATCCTACTTGATCATAATGAATGATCTTTTTAATGTATTGTTAAATTTGGTTTGTTAGCATTTTGTTGAGGATTTTTACATGAATATTCATCAGAGATATTGGCCTGTAGTTTTCTGTTTTTGATGTATCTTTGTTTCATTTTGGTATTAGAGTAAAAATCATCTCATAGAATAAGTTTGGAAGTATTTCCTCCTCCTGTTTTTTTTTTTGTTTGTTTTTGTTTTTGTTTTTTTGGAAAAGTTTGACTACAATTGGTGTTAGTTTTTCTTTAAATGTTTGGTAGAATTCAGCGGTGAAGTCATTGGGTCCTGGGATTTTCTTTACTGGGAGATATTTTATTACAGCTTTGGTCTTGTTGTTTGTCATTGGTCTGTTCAGGTTTTAGATTTCTTCTTGGTTCAAGGTTGGTAGGTTGTATGTATCTAGGAATTTGTCTCTCTCTTCTAGATTTTCCAATTTATTGGCATATAATTGCTCATAATAGCCACTAATGATCCCTTGAAGTTCTGCAGATTCAGTAGTAATGTCTCTTTTTTCAATTTCTGGTTTTATGTATTTCAATGTTCTCCCTTTTTACTTAGTCTAGCTAAAGATTTGCCAATTTTGTTTAACTTTATAAAAAAACACTTTTTGTTACATTGATCTTTTGTATTGTTTTCAATTTTGTTTATTTCTGCTCAGATCTTTATTATTTCTTTTCTTCACTGATCTAGGGCTTGATTTTCTCTTGCTTTTCTAATTCTTTTTTTTTTTTTTTTAATTTATTTATTATTATTATACTTTAAGTTGTAGGGTACATGTGCATAACGTGGATTAGAGACTTAAATGTTAGACCTAATACCATAAAAATCCTAGAGGAAAACCTAGGTAGTACCATTCAGGACATAGGCATGGGCAAAGACTTCATGTCTAAAACACCAAAAGCAAAGGCAGCAAAAGCCAAAATTGACAAATGGGATCTCATTAAACTAAAGAGCTTCTGCACAGCAAAAGAAACTACCATCAGAGTGAACAGGCAACCTACAGAATGGGAGAAAATTTTTGCAATCTACTCATCTGACAAAGGGCTAATATCCAGAACCTACAAAGAACTCAAACAAATTTACAAGAAAAAAACAAACAACCCCATCCAAAAGTGGGCAAAGGATATGAACAGACATTTCTCAAAAGAAGACATTCATACAGCCAACAGACACATGAAAAAATGCTCATCATCACTGGCCATCAGAGAAATGCTTTTCTAATTCTTTAAGATACAGCATTAGACTGTTTATTTGAAGTTTTTCCTCTTTTTTGATGTAGGCACTTATAGCTATAAACCGCCCTCTTAGCACTGCTTTTGCTATATCTCATAGATATTGGTATATTGTGCTTCTATTATCATTTGTTTCAAGAAATTTTTCAATTTCCTGTTTAATTTCTTCATTGCCCCACTGGTCACTCAGGAGCATATGTTAAATTTCTATGTTTGTATGGTTTCAGAAATGCCTCTTGTCATTAATTTCTAGTTTTATTCCATTGTGATAAGAGAAGATGCTTGATATTATTTCAATTTTTAGCATGTTTTAAGGCTTGTTTTGTGACTTAACATACGGTCTATCCTCGAAAATGATTCACATGCTGAGGAGAATAATGTGTATTCTGCAGCTCATGGATGAAATGTTCTGTAACTATCTACTAGATCTATTTGGTCTATAACATAGATTAACTCTGATATTTCTTTGTTGATTATCTGTCTGGGAGATCTGTCCAATGCTGAAAGTGGGGCGTTGAAGTCTCCAGCTTTTACTATATTGGGACCTATCTATCTTTCTCTCTTTAGCTTTAATAATATTTCCTTTATATATCTGGGTGCTCCAGTGTTGGGTGCATATATATTTACAATTGTTATATCATCTTGTTGAATTGACCCCTTTGTCATGATATAGTGACCTTCTTTGTCTCTTATAGTTTTTATCTATAACTGTTTATATAAGTACAGCTACTCTTAATCTTTTATGGTTTTCATTGTCATGGAATATCTTTTTCCATTCTTTAATTTTCAGTCTATGTGTATCTTTAAAGGCAAAGTGTGTTTCTTGTAGACAGCACATCATTGACTATTGTCTATTGATTGGATAATTTAGCACATTTACATTCATGTTATTAATGATAAGTAAGGACTCACTTACTCCTTCCATTTTGTCATTTATTTTCTGTGTCTTTTTGTGTGTGTGTGGTCTTCTCTTCCTTCTTTCTTTCCTTTCTCTGTCCTTTAGTAAAGGCGATTTTCTCTGGTGATATGATTTAGTTTCTTGCTTTTTACTTTCTGGTATCCATTGTAAGTTGTATGGTTTGAGGTTACTACGAGGCTAACCAATACTATCTTATAAACCATTATTTTAACCTGATAACAATTCAACACTGCTTGGTTAAACAACCAAGCAAAAAGAAAACAACAAAACCTCTATACTTTATTTTGTTGTTCTATTTACATCATATATCATACTGCCTATGTCTTTATTATTTATTTATTTATTATTTATTTATTTATTTATTTGTTTGTTTGTTTGTTTTAAGATGGAGTTTTACTTTGTTGCCTAGGCTGGAGTGTAATGGTGCCATCTCGGCTCACTGCAACCTTCACCTTCTGGGTTCAAGTGTCTCCTGCCTCAACCTCCTGAGTAGCTGGGATTACAGGCATGCACCATCATGTCTGGCTAGTTTTGTATTTTTACTAGAGACAGGCTTTCTCCATGTTGATCAGGCTGGTCTCGAACTCCTGACCTCACGTGATCCACCCGATTCAGCCTCCCAAAGTGCTCCAGGTATGAGCCACCATGCCCGGCCTTTACTGCTTATGTCTTGAAAAGTTGTTGTAGTTATTATTTTTATCGGTTCATCATTTAGTCTTTCTGCTTAGGATAAGAGTAGTTTGCACACCACAGTTACAGTGTTATGATATTCTGGGTACTTACTATTATCAGTCAGTTTTATACATTCTAGTGATTACTTATTGGTCATTAATGTGGTTTTATTTCTGATTTAAATACTCCCTTTAGCATTCTTACTGCACAGGTCTGGTGTTGATGAAATCCCCCAGAAATTCCTCAGCTTTTGTTTGTCTGGGAAAGTTTTTATTTCTCCTTCACGGTTGAAGGAAATTTTCTCCAGATCAGCTATTCTAGGGTAAAAGTTTTTTCCTTCAGCACTTTCAATATGTCATGCCACTCTCTCCTAGATGGAAAGGTTTCCTTGGAAAAGTCTGCTGCCACACATACTGGAGCTCCATTGTATGTTATTTATTTATTTTCTGTTACTGCTTTTAGGATCCTTTCTTCATCCTTGATCTTTGGGAGTCCGATTATTGAATGCCTTGAAGCAATCTTCTTTGGGTTAAATCCGCTTGGTGTTCCATAACCTTCTTGTACTTGGATATTGATATCTTTCTCTAGGTGTGGAAAGTTATCTGATATTATCCCTCTGAATAGGCTTTCTACCCCTATCTCTTTCTCTACCTCCTCTTTAAGACCAGTAACTCTTAGATATGCCCTTTTGAGGATACTTTCTAGATCCTTTAAGTGTGCTTCATAGTTTCTTATGCTTTTATCTTTGTCTCTTCTGTGTATTTTCAAATAGTTTTTCTTCAAGCTCACTGATTCTTTCTTCTGCTTGATCAGTTCTGCTATTAAAGAACTCTGATGCATTCTTCAATATACCACTTGTACTTTTCACCTCCAGAATTTCTGCTCGATTGTTTTCAATTATTTCAATCTCTTAGTTAAATTTATCTTATAGAATTGTGAATTCTGTCTCTGCGTTAACTTGAATATCTTTGAGTTTCCTCAACACAGCTATTTTGAATTCTCTGCCTGAAAGGTCACATATCTCTGTTTTTCCAGCATCTATCCCTGGTGCCTTATTTAGTTCATTTGGTGAGGTCATGTTTTCCTGAATGGTGTTGATGCTAGTAGCTGTTCTTTGGTGTCTGAGCATTGAAGAGTTAGATATTTATTGTAGTCTTCATTGCCTGGCCTTATTTGTAGCTGTCCTTCTTGGGAAGCCATTCCAGATATTTGAAAGGACATGGGTGTTATGATCTAAGCTGTGACCTAAGCTTTAGGGGGCACCCCAAGCCCAGTAATGCTGTGGTTCTTGCAGAATGGTAGAAATACTGCCTTGACACTCTTGGACAAGATTTGGAAGAATTCTCTGAATTACTAGGCAAAGTCTCTTGTTTTCCTCTCTTACTTTCTCTCAAACAGAGTCTTTCTCTCTGTTCTGAGCCACCTAAAGCTGGGGTGGCAAGACACCCCTGTGGTTACCACTACTATGGCTCTACTGGGTCAGACCTGAAGCCAGCACAGCCCTGTCTACCCAAAGCCTCCTGTAGCCATTCTCTGGCGACTGCCTATGTTCATTCAAGGCCCTGGAGCTCTACAAACTGCAGTGTCAAAGCCAGCCAGGCTCATGTCCTTCCCTTCAGGGTGGCAAGGTTTCCCAGATCCCAGATGGGTCCAGAGGTGCTGGACCCATATTCTTTTCTAGTGTGGCTGAGCTGGCATTTAAACTCACATGCAGTCCTTCCCACTCCTCTCCCCTTTCCAAAGGCAGAGGAGCATCACCCCCAGTCACCACCACCCCCAGGCCAAGAGGAGTTCTGCCAGACTACCACCAATGTTACCAATGTTCCCCGAAGGCCCAAGGGCTCTTAAGTCAGCTTGTGATAAATGCTGCCTGGCCTGGGACTCACCCACCAGGGCAGTGTCCAGGAATGTCATCCAAGAGCCAAGTCCTGGCATTGGGGATCCCAAGACACCACTTGATGCTCTACCCCTCTGTGGCTGTGCTGGTACCTAAGGTGCAATACAAAGTCCCCTTTACTTTTACCTCTGCTTTTCTCAAGCAGCAGTTTTGCCCCATATGCACCACAGCTGGTAATGTACTGATTCTCACCTGAAGCCAGCAAATTTCAGAGGCTCACCCAAGGCCCTTGACGTAGTGCCTGGGTATTGCTGCTGATTATTCAGGGCCCAAGGGCTCCTCTGTTAGTAGGTGATAAATATTTCCAAGGCTGGGTCCTTTCAAGGCAGCGAGTTCCCTTCTGGCCTAGGGTGTGTCTAAAAATATCAGATGGGAGCTGGGACCTGGAACGGGGGCCTCACTACTCTGACTGGTGCCTTATCCTGCTGTAGCTGAGCTGGTATCCAAGATGCATAACAAAGTCCTCCCCATTTATCCCTCTCCTCTCCTCAAGCAGAAGGAAGGGGTTGCTTTTGAAGCCGTGAGCTGTGCAGCCTGGGATTAAGTCTCTGTACCTAGTTCAGCACTAGGTCTTGCCTAAGAGTTGCAGTGCTTATGGTCTAGACTGCCTTTCAAGTTTACTTAGAGACATGGAGTGCTGTAACCCTCAGTGACAAGGTTTGGGGGAACTCAAATTTGGACCACTAAGATCAGGAATTCCCCTCTGGCTAGCTGGTTTAAATGCTCCCTCCATGGACAGGTGTAAGGTGAGTTTGGTCTGGATTTTCTTTTTACTCAGATTTACAGAACTGAGTTCAATGCCTCACGATTAGTGTGTTCTCCCCGTCGCCAACAGCGCCCAGAGATGCTCTCAACAACACGCAGCTGCTGGGGGGAAGGCACAGTGAAGGATGGGGGTGAAGGAGGGGTGGTATTGGTGATTCAAGACTGTTTTTGCTATCTTTTCAGTGCCTTTTTCAGCAATATGAAGTTTAAAACCAAGTACTGTGAGTGCTCACTTGATTTCTGGTTATTATGAAGGTGTTTTTTTTCTGTGTAGATAATTGCTAAGTTGCTGCCCTTTTAGGGGTAGGAGCATGATGGGTGGAGCCCCTTCTATTTCTCCATCTTGACTATGTCTCTCTTTTCTCATAACAATAACTTTCCTTATTGTGCTGCTAAATATATCTCACAAACACCTTTGGACAATGTTTAAATATAGACTTTTTTTGTTTGTTTATTGTTTTTTGCTGGAGACAGAGAAAGTTAGAAAATAGACTCTTAGCTAGAAAGGACTAAGAGAGAAGACTATTCTGAGAATTTAAAGATCAAAACAAAATAAATCATTAAATGTCTATTTTTAAGTTACACAATGAAAACAAACTCCTTTGACTTTTTCTGTCTCCTTTCTGGTTTGATACACAAGCACATGCCATCTTAGAAAAAGGAATTGCCTAAATGAATAAAATAAACTTTATTCTTATGGACTCTTAGAGCAAATCCAGTCAATTAAGAGACTCTATCATCATCGTTAGAGCAAGAGTCAAAGGGACATTGACTTTTACAGGTAGAGTTTATACTGACCAATTCTCTGCTTTCTTTTGTTTGACACTTAATCTAGGATTATAATAATTTAGACAATAATTTAGCCATCACATATATACAGTGGCACATTTTATGTGGTGACATTTTTAAAATATTATATTTTAGCAGTATAGACAACAGCATCTAATTTTATCGAAATAAGCTTGCTAGTCATTGTTATTCCCATTAAAAAGATAAATTATCTTTTCAAATAATTCTTAAAGATATATAAAATGCAACTTTGATTTTTAGCAAGATGGCTGAGTAAGATAACTAGAAACTCTAAAAGTGTAAATATCTAAATGTAACATATAACATGGTTAACATATAACAAAATGGGTTGGTAACATATAATAAAACATTTTAAGTGCATAGCTACGTTTTCAACAAAGTAAAGGAAACCTGTAGGTAACAGAAATAAGATGGAAACTGAAAACCAAAGGGTAAGCATGCGAGTGGAACCTGAGGTGATGTACTTTTCCTCCCAGTATTTCAAAACTCAAGTTCCTTTTACAAGATGAGACAGAGGACATGCATGGCCTATGTGACCCATGCATGGCAAAGAACAGGAACTGAGAGAGTGGAGCAGAGCAGGGACCCTCAAAAGTCTACACATTTGATAGATGATTAAATTTTTTAAATTGCCCAACATCACAGGAAGATAGCAAGGAAGTTTGTCTGTCTCCGTCTAGGCTCTGTTTTAGAGGTATATGTCTGCAAACAAAGAGAAATTTTTGTCATACGGCTATCCCAGGTTTGAGATTAAAATGAATAAACTGTTAGTTGTAACAATATATATCATATTATTCCTAACACAGGGATTACCATTAAACCGCCTGGTAAAGCTACTTCAAAGTTGTTTCTTAAAGACAGGCCACAAGTATTCTCTCAGATAAAATGTATGGAAAAGCCTCAGTAAAATAAAGTAGCAATTTAAAAAAAAAAAAAAAAAACATGGAAATCACAGAAATAAACAACCATGAATTAGATTAAGCAAACACTATAGAAAGATTAGAGTCTCGGCCAGACGCAGTGGCTCATGCCTGTAATCCCAGCACTTTGGAGGGCTGAGGTGGGCGGATCACAAGGTCAAGAGATTGAGACCATCCTGGCCAACATGGTGAAACCCCGTCTCTACTAAAAATACAAAAATTAGCTGGACATGGTGTACACCTGTAGTCCTCACTACTGTAGCTGGGCACCTGTAGTCCCAGCTATTCAGGAGGCTGAGGCAGGAGAATTGTTTGAACCCAGGGGCGGAGGTTGTGGTGAGCCGAGATCATGCCATTGCATTCCAGGCTGGCTACAGAGCAAGACTGTCAAAAAAAAAAAAAAAAATTAGTGTCTCAAGAATGTAAGATACAGAAAGCTAATTTAAAAGAGAATATAGAAAAATACATATCAGTGTACAACTTTTTTTAATGTACAGAGGCATAAACATGGCTGCACTGACAGATAATTTTCCTAAAGGGCTATGGGGAGGCAGAGATCAATCTAGAGAGGAAAAAGAGGATCAAAGGTAAATAGGTAAGTGAGGGTAAATGAGGTCATGATCCATATAAAGGAAACAGTTTGAAGAATATATTGTAAAAATAGCCTAATTTTGGTGCATATTGTAGAATCCTGAGAAATCAGGTTAAGTGGATAGAATGGGTCAATTTCAGTAGGGTAAGCCAGGCTGAAGTAAACATCTTAGTTGGTTTCCAATATCCATCCCATTACTTCTCTACTAAGTAGCTGTATGATTTGGGAATGCAAGTCTGTTCAAGGTGGGTTTGACTGGTCCACCCATCCCCTCCCCAAATCATGTCTGACCTATAAGACTTTAAACTCACCCATAATTTATTGGCACCTTGTGCCAATGTAGGCTCTCTTGCTCTATTTCTCCCCACATTGTTTTCTGGAATTTATAGTATCCAGTTGAACAACAAAAAAGGACCAGCACAAGTGAAGGGCTCAAAAATATTCCTGCTGCCTTAAAAGCAGTACATGTGTAGTGGCCTAACAAACATTTAGAATTCTGATTGGTGTAATACAGAGGAAGGAATTAAAGATAGGATGAGTAATGTGTTCATAAATGTTTAGTGAAAGGGGAGAGTCCTGATTTGTAGCCTGTGATGATCCCATCAAAACGGGAGTAAACATTCTCACCATGGCTGACTTCAAGGTTTAAGTAGTTTAACAAGCAACTTTCAAAATGCCTGATAATGTAGCTCTTGACTTGACAAACCATTATGAGCAGTTTGGCTCTCGTGCACCACAGCTATCAACCCACCTTTAGAAGATAGCAAAGTACCACTTCAGACGTTCTCTCACCAGTGGATTATCCATCGCATTTTTCCAACTGGTTGTATCAGCCTATGGAGGACAGATATTCTTCTCAGATTCTAGCAGTACAGTTACTGTCATCCTAAGTGTTAATGGTAGTGTGAGCATTGTCTTTTTCTTCTTTTAATAGAAAGTTGGGAAACAACAACAAAAAAATACTGAAGCTATTTTAAGTTAGACTCCCAAACTATAAAATACTAATAATATTTATAAATTTATTCATTAATTCAACAAAAATGTATTTAGCATTTTCTAGGTACAGTTTTAGGTCACAAGGGTAGAGCAGTGGGGGAAATGTAAAATAATTAAAACCAACTAACCAAACAATTTCTTCCCTTCTGCCCCCCTCTGAGTTCTTCCCTAATATGGTTTATAAAATATCTCATTTCTTTCCTTTATGTAAATGAAATATATGGCAGTATATATACATATAAATTTGAATTTGAATTCATAAATGATAGAAAGAAATAAATCTGCTTGAAAAAAATATGACAGACCATAGATAAACATCGACAAATAGAATTTAAAAATCCAAAAACTTGCCTAAGTTTTTGCAAGTCACAGGAACAGCAACCCAGCTAGTAAATAAAATAATTAATGGCAGCACTTTTTGTAATAGAGAAAGTCTGAAAGATACATCAATTGGGGTGCGCCCAAGATGGCTGAATAGGAACAGCTCCAGCCTCCAGCTCCCAGCGTGAGTGACACAGAAGACGGGTGATTTCTGCATTTTCAACTGAGGTACCAGGTTCATCTCACTGGGGAGTGCCTGACAATCAGTGCTGGTCAGGTGGTGCAGCCTGACCAGCGAGAGCTGAAGCAGGGCTAAGCAGGGCGAGGCATCACCTCACCTGGGAAGCACAAGGGGGAAGGGAATCCCTTTTCCTAGCCAAGGGAAACTGATACACACAAAACCTGGAAAATCAGGTAACTCCCACCCTAATACTGTGCTTTACCAAGGGTCTCAGCAAAAGGCACACCAGGAGATTATATCCCACACCAGGCCCTGAGGGTCCCAGGCCCACAGAGCCTCCCTCATTGCTAGCACAGCAGTCAGAGATCTAACTGCAAGGCAGCAGCGAGGCTGGGGGAGGGGCGCCCACCATTGCTGAGGCTTAAGTAGGTAAACAAAGCCACAGGGAAGCTCAAACTGGGTGGAGCCCACTGCAGCTCCAGGAGGCCGGTCTGCCTCTGTAGAATCCTCCTCTGGGGACAGGGCATGGCTAAACAAAAAGCAGCAGAAACCTCAGCAGAGGCCAATGCCGCTGTCTGATAGCTTTGAAGACAGCAGTGGATCTCCCAGCATGGAGGCTGAGATCTCAGAACGGACAGACTGCCTGCTCAAGTGGGTCCCTGACCCCTGAGTAGCCTAACTGGGAGACATTCTCCACTAGGTGCAGACCAACACCTCACACCTCATTCAGCGGGGTACATACCGAGACAAAGCTTCCAGAGCAAGAATCAGACAGCAACACTCACTGTTCAGCAACATTCTATCTTCTGCAGTCCCCGCTGCTGATATCCAGGCAAACAGGGTCTGGAGTGGACTTCGAGCAAACTCCAATAGACCTACAGCTGAGGGTCCTGACTGTTAGAAGGAAAACTAACAAACAGAAAGGGCACCCACACCAAAACCCCATCACTCTGTCACCATCACCAAAGACCAAAGGCAGATAAAACCACAAAGATGGGGGAAAAGCAGTGCAGAGAAGCTGGAAATTCAAAAAATCAGAGCACATCTCCCCCTCCAAAGGAACACAGCTCATCGCCAGGAATGGAACAAAGCTGGACGGAGATGACTTTGACGAGTTGAGAGAAGAAGGCTTCAGTTGATGAAACTTCTCAGAGTTAAAGGAGGAACTGTGTAACCAGCGCAAAGAAACTAAAAACCTTGAAAAAAGAATGGATGAATGGATAACAAGAATAATCAATCCAGAGAAGACCTTAAAAGAACTGATAGAGATGCAAACCATAACATGAGAACTATGTGACAAATGCACAAGCTTCAGTAACCGACTCAATCAACTGAAAGAAAGAGTATCAGCGATTGAGGACCAAATGAATGACATGAAGCGAGAAGAGAAGTGTGGAGAAAAAAAGAGTAAAAAGAAATGAACAAAGCCTCCAAGAAGTATGGGATTATATGAAAAGACCAAATCTACGTCTGACTGGTGTGCCTGAAAGTGACGGGGAAAATGGAACCAAGTTGGAAAACATTCTGCAGGATATCATCCAGGAGAACTTCCCCAACCTAGTAAGGCAGGCCAACATTCAAACTCAGGAAATACAGAAAATGCCACAAAGATACTCCTCAAGAAGAGCAACTCCAAAACACATAATTGTCAGATTCACCAAAGTTGAAATGAAGGAAAAAATGTTAAGGGCAGCCAGAGAGAAAGATTGGGTTACCCACAAAGGGAAGTCCATCAGACTAACAGCAGGTCTCTCGGCAGAAACTCTCCAAGCCAGAAGAGAGTTGGGGCCAATATTCAACATTCTTAAAGAAAAGAATTTTAAACCCAGAATTTCATATCCAGCCAAACTAAGTTTCATAAGTGAAGGAGATATAAAATCCTTTACAGACAAGCAAATGCTTGGAGAATTTGTCACCACCAGGCCTGCCCTACAAGAGACACTGAAGGAAGAACTAAACATGGAAAGTAACACCAGGTACCAGCAACTGCAAAAACATGTCAAAATGTAAAGTCCATCGATGCTAGGAAGAAACTGCATCAACTAGCGAGCAAAATAACCAGCTAATATCATAATGACAGGATCAAGTTCACACATAACAATATTAACCTTAAATGTAAATGGACTAAATGGTCCAATTAAAAGACACAGGCTGGGAAATTGGATAAAAAGTCAAGACCATCAGTTTGCTATATTCAGAGACCCATCTCACAAGCAGAGACACACATAGGCTCAAAATAAAGGGATGGAGGAAGATCTACCAAGCAAATGGAAAACGAAAAAAAGCAGGGGTTGTAATCCTAGTCTCTGATAAAACAGACATTAAACAATCAAAGATCAAAAGAGACAAAGAAGGCCATTACATGATGGTAAAGGGATCAATTCAACAGGAAGAGCTAACTATGCTAAATATATATGCACCCAATACAGGAGAACCCAGATTTATAAAGCAAGTCCTTAGAGACTTACAAAGAGACTTAGACTCCCATACAATAATAATGGGAGACTTTAACACCCCACTGTCAACATTAGACAGATCAATGAGACAGAAAGTTAACAAGGATATCCAGGAATTGAACTCAACTCTGCACCAAGCAGACCTAATAGACATCTACAGAACTCTCCACCCCAAATCAACAGAATATACATTCTTCTCAGCACCACATCGCACTTATTCCAAAATTGACCACATAGTTGGAAGTAAAGCACTCCTCAGCAAATGTAAAAAACCAGAAATTATAACAAACTGTCTCTCAGAACACAGTGCAATTAAACTAGAACTCAGGACTAAGAAACCCAATCAAAATTATTCAACTACATGGAAACTGAACCTGCTCCGGAATGACGACTGGGTACATAATGAAATGAAGGCAGAAATAAAGATGTTCTTTGAAACCAATGAGAAAAAATATAAAACATACCAGAATCTCCGGGGCACATTTAAAGCAGTGTGTACAGGGAAATTTATAGCACTAAATGCCTACAAGAGAAAGCAGGAAAGATCTAAAATTGACACCCTAAAATCACAATTAAAAGAACTAGAAAAGCAAGAGGAAACACATTCAAAAGCTAGCAGAAGGCAAGAAATAACTAAGATCAGAGCAGAACTGAAGGAGATACAGACACAAAAAACCCTCCAAAAAATCAATGAATCCAGGAGCTGGTTTTTTGAAAAGATCAACAAAATTGATAGACTGCTAGCAAGAAAAATCAAATAGATGCAATAAAAAATGATAAAAGGGATATCACCACTGACCCCACAGCAGTACAAACAACCATGAGAGAATACTATAAACATCTCTACGCAAATAACCTAGAAAACCTAGAAGAAATGGATAATTTCCTGGACACTTGCAGTCTCCCAAGACTAAACCAGGAAGAAGCGGAATTCCTGAATAGACCAATAGCAGGCTCTGAAATTGAGGCAATAATTAATAGCCTACCAATGAAAAAGAGTCCAGGACCAGACGGATTCACAGCCGAATTCTACCAGAGGTACAAGGAGGAGCTGGTACCATTCCTTCTGAAACTATTGCAATCAATAGAAAAAGAGGGAATCCTCCCTAACTCATTTTACGAGGCCAACATCATCCCGATACCAAAGCCTGACAGAGATACAACAAAAAAAGAGAATGTTAGACCAATAACCCTGACGAACATCAATGCAAAAATCCTCAATAAAATACTGGCAAACCGAATCCAGCAGTACATCAAAAAGCTTATCCACCATGATCAAGTGGGCTTCATCCCTGGAATGCAAGTCTGGCTCAACATATGCAAATCAATAAACATAATCTAGCATATAAACAGAACCAAAGACAAAAACTACATGATTATCTCAATAGATGCAGAAAAGGCCTTTGACAAAATTCAACATCCCTTCATGCTAAAAACTCTCAATAAATTCGGTATTGATGGAACATATCTCAAAATAATAAGAGCTATTTATGACAAACTCACAGCCAATATCATACTGAATGGGCAAAAACTGGAAAAATTCCCTTTGAAAACTGGCACAAGACAGGGATGCTCTCTCTCACCATTCCTATTCAACATAGTGTTGGAAGTTCTGGCTAGGGCAATCAGGCAAGAGAAAGAAATAAAGGGTATTCAGTTAGGAAAAGAAGAAGTCGAATTGTCCCTGTTTGCAGATGACATGATTGTATATTTAGAAAACCCCATTGTCTCAGCCCAAAATCTCCTTAAGCTGATAAGAAACTTCAGCAAAGTCTCAGGATACAAAATCAACGTGCAAAAATCACAAGCATTCTTATACACCAGTAACAGACAAACAGAGAGCCAAATCATGAATGAATTACCATTCACAATAGCTTCAAAGAGAATAAAATACCTAGGAATCCAACTGACAAGGGATGTAAAGGACCTCTTCAAGGAGAACTACAAACCACTGCTCAGTGAAATAAAAGAGGACACAAACAAATGAAAGAACATACCATGATCATGGATAGGAACAATCAATATCGTGAAAATGGCCATACTGCCCAAGGTTATTTATAGATTCAATGCCATCCCCATTAAGCTACCAATGACTCTCTTCACAGAATTGGAAAAAACTGTTTTAAAGTTCGTATGGAACCAAAAAAGATCCCAAATTGCCAAGACAATCCTAAGCCAAAAGAACAAAGCTGGAGGCATCATGCTACCTGACTTCAAACTATACTACAAGGCTACAGTAACCAAAACAGCATGGTACTGGTACCAAAACAGAGATATAGACCAGTGGAACAGAACAGAGCCCTCAGAAATAATACCACACATCTACAGCTATCTGATCTTTGACAAACCTGAGAGAAACAAGAAATGGGGAAAGGATTCCCTATTAAATAAATGGTGCTGGGAAAATTGGCTAGCCATAAGTAGAAAGCTGAAACTGGATCTTTTCCTTACTCCTTATACGAAAATTAATTCAAGATGGATTAGAGACTTAAATGTTAGACCTAAAACCATAGAAACCATAGAAGAAAACCTAGGTAATACCATTCAGGACATAGGCATGGGCAAGGACTTCATGTCTAAAACACCAAAAGCAATGGCAACAAAAACCAAAGTTGACAAATGGGATCTAATTAAACTAAAGAGCTTCTGCGCAGCAAAAGAAACTACCATCAGAGTGAACAGGCAACCTACAGAATGGGAGAAAATTTTTGCAATCTACTCATCTGACAAAGAGCTAATATCCAGAAGCTATAAAGAACTCAATCGAATTTACAAGAAAAAAACAAACAACCCCATCAAAAAGTGGACAAAGGATATGAACAGACACTTCTCAAAAGAAGACATTCATGCAGCAAACAAACATACGAAAAAATGCTCATCATCACTCGCCATTAGAGAAGTGCAAATCAAAACCACTATGAGAGACTATCTCACACCAGTTAAAATGGCAATCATTAAAAAATCAGGAAACAACAGGTGCTGGAGAGGATGTGGAGAAATAGGAACACTTTTACACTGTTGGTGGGACTGTAAACTAGTTCAACCATTGTGGAAAACAGTGTGGCGATTCCTCAAGGATCTAGAACTAGAAATACCGTTTGACCCAGCCATCCCATTACTGGGGATATACCCAAAGGATTTTAAGTCATGCTGCTATAAAGACACATGCACACGTATGTTTAATGCGGCACTATTCACAAGAGCAAAGACTTGGAATCAACCCAAATGTCCATCAGTGACAGACTGGATTAAGAAAATGTGGCACATATACACCATGGAATACTATGCAGCCATAAAAAAGGATGAGTTTGTGTCCTTTTTAGGGACATGGATGCAGCTGGAAACCATCATTCTCAGCAAACTATCACCAAAACAGAAAACCAAATACCGCATGTTCTCACTCATAGCTGGTAATTGAACAATGAGATCACTTGGACACAGGAAGGGGAGCATCACACACACTGGGTCCTATTGTTGGGAGGGGTTGAGGGGAGGGATAGCATTAGGAGACATACCTAATGTAAATGACGAGTTAATGGGTGCAGCACACCAACATGGCACATGTATATATATGTAACAAACCTTCACGTTGTGCACATGTACCCTAGAACTTAAAGTATAATAACAAAAAATAAAAAAGATCAATCAATTGGAAAATTGATAAATAATGTGCTGGATCCATATATTAAATGTTGCATAACAGAGAAGATGAATAAATCCAAGCTATAGATATCAATATGGGTGAACCTCACAAATTTAAGGTGGAACAAAAATAATTGCCAAAAATATATAAAGCACAATGTTTTAAATGTATAATTCTGTACATAATTGTATAATTGTATAAACCTTTAATCTATGTATAAGTACATATGTGTGTGGATAATCAATCTTACATTCATGGCAATAATAAAAAATTTCATAAAAGTGGTAGCCTCAGAATTTGAAGAAAGCACAATGCTATTAAAGAGTTATAATCGGCTTTAGCTGTATTCAGATTGATTTTTTTTAAGCTGGATAATTACCATACAGATTTTTATTACCTTATTTTTTCTTTTGGAACACATGAAGTATTTCATACATATTTCATTTATTTTTTAAAGTAATTTTTTCAAATTTTTTTTTTAGACAGGGTCTTTCAGAGCCCTGGGTGGAGCACAATGATGTAATCATAACTCCTTGCAGCATCGAACTCCTGAGCTCAAGCAATTCTCCCACCTCAGCCTCCCAAGTAATTGGGACTACAGGCATGCTCCACCATGCCTGTCTAATTTTTCCTTTTTTTTTTTTTTGGTAGAGACTGGATCTCATTCTGTTGACCAGGCTGGGGTCAAAACTCCACTCCTGGTCTAAAATGATCTTCCCCCCTCGGCCTCCCAAAGTGCTTGGATTACAAGTGTGAGCCACTTAGCTGGGCCGATAACGTATTTTAATAATAGATTTTAAATCTATTGACTAAATTTTTGTAGCTTCACAAGTATTTGTGTGGTTTGAACATTAGTAAACAGTGTATTATCTTATGCATAAAATCCCTCATTAGTAGTTCTTCCTTTCAAGTTTGGGAATACTTGAATTAAATATGGCAGCTCCTTATTTAATTACCAATGAGTCAGTAATGTTATTAAGGATTTTCTACCCAATTTCAAATTGTAACTTTCAGAGTAATTCATGTGCAAAATATCAGAGTTAATAATTGAGAACTGGAAACAGGAGTAATCTCACCTAGGACGTAAAGAATGGTGACACAAATACAGTCTCTCTTTGTTATCCATTATCTGCATTTTGTCCTAGGAAGACCTACCCAGTTTTTCATGACCAAGATTTGTGATGTCACCTGAGTGTATACGCTGGTGTGTGTGTGCACAAACACGTGTGTGCAAATGTATGTGTATCCAGTGAAAAGTGCCTGATATAATTTTTAATTATAGAAATGAATCCAAAGCACAGAACATAAATTGTAATCAAATAGGGTAGTTTCTCTGGAACTAACTTGCATATTGATTAAAGACTCAAAGACATTGAGCTTTTGATCTAGAAATCCCTGCTTTGCCAGTCTTAGAATGAAATGTAAACACTGCTGGATGGAGGTAAACACTGCTGAGATAACTCTAAATTAGCCTATAGAGAATATTTTTTTCTCCCTTCATTGAAGTTTAAGGTCAGATCTAAGCAAAAATTGCCTTGCAATAAAATGGGCTTGGGGAGAACGAAAATGTAGTCAGCCATAGATTTTCCAAATTCTAGACCTCCTTTGGTCACTGACCAGTTTTGTAACCTTATTTCTCTAGTCTTACTTTCTCATCTCATCTTTTCCCACTTGTATAAAATATCTGGCATTTTATGCATAATTATGTGATTCATGCTGATTATATTTACTTGTGGTAAATAGACCTGGAATGTTTAATAGAATTTGTTTCCCAAGGCAACCCATGACTTTACATGTGCCCCAGAATTTTCCTCTGAAATAATGAAAGCTTCATAGCATTACAAATACTGAAACAAGGTGTTTTTTTCTGGTTTATTCTTGGTAGAAAAAAATAAAATAAAATTAGAATACTTGTGAACTGAAAGAATGAGGAAAGTACATGCAGATGTGCTTGCCCTAAAATGAAAACAAATTTTGAGGAGAAATGGAGAAGCAGCATGTAAGGTTTTGCTGATGCTCGAACTTTTCTTCTTTGCTAGGACTATGCAATCTTTTTCTTAGAACCATATAACTAAAGGGATTTTATCAGACACTAGCAGAAGTGTACTTTAAGGAAATAAAACAATTATAAAACTCTACATGAAAAAGTGTTGATATGTCAAAAATTATAAGTTAAGTAAGACTAGTTTACTTACAAATGCTATATCATTTGATACATTGTTTAAGACCAAGCCTGGTGGCTCATGCCTGTAATTCCAGCATTTTGGGAGGCCAAGGCGAAAGGACTGCTTGAGCTCAGGAGTTGGAGACCAGCCTGGGCCACACAGGGAAACCTTGGTCTCTACTAAAAAAATAATAATAATTTAAAAATCAACTGGGTGTCGTGGTACTTACCTGTAGCTCCAGCTACTCAGGAGTCTGAGGCAGGATGATCGCTTGAGCCCAGGAGTTCGAGGCTTCAGTGAGCTATGATGACACCACTGCACTCTAGCCTGGGCAACAGAGTGAGACCCTGTCTCTAAAATGTAAATAAATAAAAATAAAATGTAGTTCAACTTATGAAAATTATATCTTCATTTAAACTTTATTAAATATGTACTGGTTGTACAGCTTTGATTTAAAACTTATGTTAACACAACATCTTGCATACATAAAAATGATGTTAGATGTTACAGTGTTCTGTTTTTTCATTTTTAATTGAGGACTGTGTTGTAATGTACACAACCCAGAACCTCAATATTGGTCCTTGCAGATTAATACTCTGAAATGTACAATTCTGTCATTTGATAAAGTAGTGTAAGTGGACTCAGGGTGGATACAGAGTATAATAATGACATTAAAAATAATTTAATTGGTACCTTCATGAGAAAGGCCTGTAGACATTTTTTTTTTTTAGGATAAGTCCACAATTAGTTTCCAAATCTCATTATTAGCTTGAAGCAGTAAGCCCCTTTCCCAAAATAGTCCAGAAGGAAAAATTTTCCTTTCTTTTCTTACCACCACTATCAAATTTCCAAAAAAAAAAAAAAAAAAAAAAAATGAAAGTACAAGTTACGTTACAGTTTCAAATGCTCAATTACCTTCTAGACTGTTCTAATTCAGGGCATAGAATCCACTGTGTGCACAGTGGACTCAGGGTGGATATTTGGAAACTAATTCAGGGCATAGAATCCACCGTGTGCAGATCCCCACATTCAAGTCTGCTTCGATAGCCTGCTCATTGGAACACTTCCACATCACTGTCCCTCTGGGGCCTCATCTGCTTACACTGCTGGCTATCTCAGTCCTCCCAGGTGTCAGCTGGGCTCCAGCAGAGCCCTCACTTCCTAGTCACAAGGGGACCTGCAGCAGCCCATGTGTCCAGACCTACGCTGAAGGGACGCAGAGGGGCTGTGGTTCTTCCCATCATGTCCATACTCAGATGAAGTTCTGTAGAATGCCTGAGACAGAACTTCCCGAGCAGCTAATGACACAACTCAGAAGTGTGGGGCGTGATGCCTCATTGTTCAGCAGTGAGAGACAGAAGAAAGAGGTTGACAAATCTAGTTTCTCAGAAAGAAGCATTTAATAGTGAAAACTAAAAATAAAAGTCTACACCCCCCAACAGACTGAATGGACAGTTTCTTGGCCAAGGTGGACTCCAGAGAAACCTTGAAAACTGAGTTCTTAGCCATGACGGAATAGGAGGTTGGACACAACTCATTAGACCCCCTCCCTTACTAACGGCTAACCACCACTAGGCTTTCTTTCCTAGGGACTAAAAAGAAACCAGCCCTCTCAAAGGACTCCACCGCAGATATAAACCAACCACCCGAAAAAAGACCACCGACCCCAGAGTAGTCCTGACCAGTCTACGGAGAATGGGCAGGAAGGATTTTCATGTCCTCTGCTTCATCTTTTGGCATCAGAGGGCTGAAAATTCTACCCACGGATCATGCTAATGCTGCTGTTTTTTTGTACGTGGGACCCGTGAGGGCAGAGATGCTCAATTGCACATGAGCATAGTTCTCCTTTCACAAATATACATGACTCCTCACATACCTTATGGAATGTGTACATTTGCCACCCTGCCCAATACAGATTCCTGTTCCAGTTTTCCCTCCCTGGAAGTGTCTGTTTCTGGTTTCTGGCTATAGGCTGCAATTCCCAGCCTGTCAGAACGGCACCACGAAGGCTGCAGCCCTTTATGAGAAATAAAGCTCTCCTTTCCAAGGAGAAACCTTGTCATTCTTCAGCTGACTTAGGAATATTAGCCATATCTCTGGTGGTGGTGAGAGGATATGGTGGATCCCTGCACCATTCTCCCTCAGACCCAAGTTTTGTTTTTTTTTGTTTTGTTTTGTTTTGTTTTTTACCATAGGGAAAGGGTACACGCGCTTCAAAAGGAATTTGTAAGACAATTGAAGTAATTTGCTCAAGGACAGAATTTGTGGTAAGTCAACACCTCTGAGTAGTATTCAAGATGGAGTTGCTTTACCTTCACACAAATTTAGACCAATGAGAAAAATAAAAAAGCCCGCAGATAAATTCCTGTCCAGTCTTTCCATCTCACACTTTTCTGAGTAGCAGGGGTTACCTTACAATCTGCTTGGAATACGTCGTTAGTGTTAGTGAGGAAGCAAAAGGTGCTTTGTTCTAAAGCCGTGGATTCCTGGACGATGCGCTACCTTTTCTCCTTCCCTGAATGACTTCTTTTCCCTCACTGTTGCTACCCTAGCATTGCTTTTTCAAGAAAGTATTAGGACTTAAGCTTTGACCCAGGCTATATGTTTTTAGGGAAATTTAAAACATTCACTTTAGGCATAGGTAATCTTAAACATATAAGAAATCTAAAATATGAGAATAATTAAAAGTTTTTCAGCATAATTTTCCCTGAATATCCATAGTTTTCACTCCTTAACAATACCCCAAATTAAAAATATATATATAAAGCAAAAGTCTCCTTAATGCCAATCAATTAATCTAGTTCTGAAGAAAGCTTTATTTTTCTCATAGCTCTGTACCATATAATATAAAATGCTACCAATTAAAAAAAATCGTAGTGAGGACTGCTGAAAAATAAAATAATAAGTCAGTATTTTAAAAGAAACACAGGAAACATTTTATTTAGTTTACTATGGGGAAAAGATCCTATAAACAGTAATGATAAATGTTAACAGAAACAAATCCATTCACTGTTTTTTAAAACAAATTTTATTGGGTGTAATATTCATATAAGAAAATGTACCCATTTTTTAAAATGTACCCACTTTACAGTTTAATGAGTACTGACAAATACCTAAATACATGTAACCACCATCACAATCAAGATTTAGAATATTTGCATCACCCCAAATAGTTCCCTTGTGACCTTTTGCAGTAACATTTTCCTACCCTTATACCCAGGCAACTGCTGGCCTCATCAGCTTTCACTTCCTGTCACTACACAGTTTTGTCCATTCTAGAATTTCGCAGAAATATAATCATCACACACACATGTTATGTATGTATGACATGTTATGTATATGTGTACATGTTGTGTATATATCTGCTGTTTCTCTCAGCATATGTTTTTGAGACTCATCCATATAGTTGTATGTATGAGTTTGTCCTACTAATATACTATATACTATATACCTAATATACTATACACCTAATATACTATTGTATTCATGTACCACATGTTGATGCACATTTGCATTACTTCTCATTTTTGGCTCTTACCAATGCTATGAACATTCGTGTGCAAGCTTTTCTGTATATATATATATTTTTTTACTTATTTTGGGCAAATATGTAGTAGTGGAATTGCTGTATCATAAGGTAAGTGTATGTTTACTGTTACAAGCAACTGCCACATTATTTTCTAAAGTAGTTGTACCCACAAGGAATGTTCAAGAGTTCCAGTTGTTCCACATCTTTCCCAACATGACATTGTTAGTTTTTATAGCAGTATCTATTTATATGGGTAGTGTTATCTCCTGGTAGTCTTATTTTGTATTTTCTTTCTGAATAATGATGTTGAGCATCTTTTCATATGCTATTCGCCATCTTGTATCTTTTTCGTGAAGGGTCTGTTCAAATCTTTTATCCTTTTTTTTATTGATGTGTTTGTCTTTTTATTCACTTTTAAACAATAGAAAACCATCAGAATCTACTGGGCATCTTGTAGTCTGTAAATATACCAGGAAATTTTAGTTAAATTTATTAAATAAATTGTTGGCAATAATTTGCTACCTCATTTTCTGCTGCTATCCTCCTTTTTCAGGAAGCTTCATCTATTTTAGCTTTCTATCCATTTTTGGAACAGGCCCAGTCTTTCTCCCCACTTCACATTGCTCTTACAATTAGCTGTGCTTAGAATCCTTCCTCCCTATCCCCTGGCTCCTTCTCATCTTTCTAGGCTCAGTTCCAATGTCATATCCTCAAAGGTACCTTCCCTGAGCACCAAAACTAAAATAAAGCCTTTTACACCATTTCTTATCATGGCACTCTGTTCCATCACTTCTCACAATCTGCAGTAATATATTTTTATTTGCTAACTTGTGTATTGCTGCATGAGAGCAGAGATTATACTCAGCCTGTTTTCCAAGGAATCTCCAGCACATTGCACAGTGCAAAGTTCACAATTAGTGTTGAATAAATATTTGTCATTGAATGAATTAACACCTCAATTCTCTATGAGTTATTAAATTGGAGGGTGGGTAGGTTTAGAAAAATCATTCCTTATAGTTCTTTTGTAGTTTTTCACAACTATGAGGAATTCATAAATGCAGACAACCTTGTAATTATGTCTTACCTTCTTATTCATCAGGAGATTCTTGTAGTAGAAGAGGCTTCATAAGCCTTCCTAGATAACTGTATGCAAAAATGGGCATTCCAAGGAGCCATATAGATTTGTCCTTGGCTTTTTTGGAACTCCATATCAATGTTGAAACTTTTTAGAAGTTTACAACTTTGGGAACTATTCTAGAGGGAGTTTTGGAATAACAAGGTTAGCCTAGGTTTACTGGGCTACTACTGGGCTCATTAGGAGACTAGGCAGATTCCATAATGAAGAAAGCATGCCCAGTAGAAGACAATGAGGAGCGGTGGGTAGCTTGGTGAGCACCAACGCAAATGTTGTCATGAAGAAATGCACGATCAATTTTTCCTAATCTTTGGATTTGTTAATGAATAAATGAAAAAAGACCTTGGTTTACACTTAGTAATCATATAAATACTGGCAAGTTGTTTAATCTGTATGTACCTTAGTTTCTTTTTTTTTAATGTGTCATTAATAATATTTAATTTATAAGCTGTTTTCTGGATTAAAGAAAATGCTGGTAGAACACCTGATATATATTAGAAGCTTTATTTTGTTGTTTGTTACATTTCAAAAGTCTTCAGAGTATATGTGTTAGAAAACAAGCATTTTCTAAACACATACTGTATTCCATTCTCTATTCAAAGTACATAGTTAACAAATACTCATTGATAGCAATAAAAGCTTAATGTGGTGGGA